>NW_027460324.1:1677500-1981477 GCF_050947875.1 Dermacentor variabilis
CCCAGGTAGGCGGGAAAACAGTTATATACAAGCGTACATAAACAGACAGGTATATTCGTAGATAGAAACGCACATAGATAAATAGATAGACCCCCAGAAGGTGCTTGGAGTATCCTAAGAATGCGAGCGCAATAATAATGCTGAACTTGACGTACCACAACGTCAACAAATTGTAGGTGTAAGATAAAAAGTGCATAACTTAGTACGTGATGTCACGGACGTAGCTTTTCACCGTGCTAGTACTCCCATATTGCGGCTGCATGACGTTTGTGCACCGTACCACCACATCATCACGCGTGCGTCGTTTTCCTATTTAATGGTGAGTTTCTCACCGCATTAGCGCAGTTGTCGATTCGTCCCTCGGCGCAGACGTGTCTGCCGTGCTGTCACGTTTCTTGTTCAGGACGATGAGCGAAACGAGAACAAGGCAAAAGCGGGAGCCAACGTTTTGATAAGTGGACTTGTATTTTTCAAGACGACATAACATAATATGTCGCCTTGAAAAATACAAGTCCACTTATCAAAACGTTGGCTCCCGCTTTTGCCTTGTTCTTGTTTTGGTCATCGTCTAGATTTTCCATCTCCGGCCTTCCCCGTGTTTTCCCTGGATTTCTTGTTTAGCTAAGACCTCGGGAAGTGCCCTAAGAAGGCGTCCGCGATCACGTCACTGCAAAGCATATAGGAGACGTTGCGCATAAAAAGAACGGTGAGTCAACGGCGCTTGACATCTACGAACGACAAGCTATTTCGAGAAGCATTAGTGTACCCTCTGAAAGTGGGGATTCGGGCTAGTTGGATAAGCGCTGTGAAATGTGTTTTTTTTTTTGCTTTTTGCGCAACAAGGCGCGTACGAAGTATGTGCTGTACTTAGTTTCTTTGTCCGCGTCTTCTTAGCCCCCAACAAAAGTTTCGCATTGTACCACGTGGCTTGTGGTTCTATTGTCTTAACTGTTTGTTATTTGGAGGGGAAGAAAGAAGAAAGGCTGCCCCAGAAGACCTTATCTTTCTTTCGTAGATGTGAACCACTGTTAATTCACCCCACATTCCCTTACGTCACTGGACTCTGATATATTGCCATCTTGCTCTTACATAGAGCCTTTAGTTTACTTCTTTTCTTTACTGTACTTTATTTTTAGGCTTCCGTACCTTCGTGATCGGTCTACACTTTTCATTCAGTAATGCCACACTTTCGGTTTTGTTTTTAGGCACGCGCAGTTTGAAAGAGCGCACATGGGTTTAATTTTGCCAGGGCGCTAATTACACAATATTGCTGTTCTAGGCTATGCTAACGTGGTCCGTATTTTTGGTGCCAAGCTTCAATTTTACGCCTTTTTTTGTGGTCCTACGTTCACTACAGCAGGACCAGCAAATATGTGCACGACGCCTTCCACCGGGAATAGGCTGGGCAGGCTGCCTTTTTTCTTTATATTTATTTAAATATACTATTCTCCCTGATCGGACCATTTAAGAGTCGCAAGTAATTCGTCAACAAATACAAAAATACAGCGCCAATAAGAGCATAGAGAAAAAAAGTAATTGATTTGAAAGCTCACAATGGACAACATAGCGCGAATAGGGGAAAACGGAGGCGCTATAACGCAAAACTATTCAAAACTTTTCTATTCCATTTCTGCAATCAGCTCTCCGCGATTGGTCAAAAAGATTTTTGGACCACCCGCCCTTCACCTGTCTATCACACGACGTCACGAAAACCGGGATAGCTCCACATCTGATATGACATGTACACACTGATTATCCATGTTTGGACCAAAGAAAAGAAAAATAGTTGTTTCTGATTCGACGCATTTTAGCCATTAGCCCTCGGCTATTGGTCAAAAGTTTTCGGGCGGCACCCGCTTCACCTGCCTGTCACGCGATGTCACAAAAGCACAACGCTCACCACGTCAGTGACGCGTTAAAGATGCATTAATATGCCGAACAAAACTGACTGTCTGTCTGAATAGCCGCAGGCTGCCCCGTTCTGAACTGTCTACTCGCACCTGCCGGAAAGCATGGGTTTATTTGCGTATAATAAAGCTTGTTGCGTGGCCGTGTAACGTTTCCGAGCACTTTCGGCACGTTTACATCTCGTTCTGCCAACTCTTCTTTGCTGAGGATCTGTTTTAGCGTTATCCTTAAGCTTCCGTTGCATGCCGCCGTGATTTCCTGCCAGCCGCCGCGAGCTACTTAAGGGAAAGCGGACTAATCGCAGACCCCGGCGCCACCCTCTTCATCCGGTTATCTATATTCAGTGCGCTAGCTCCGCCCCATAGACACCCTCTCCACTTGAACGTGCTCCTCGCCTCCTGGCAGCCAATTACAAACGAAAAACTGCTCAATGTAGGCAATGTTTTTCGTTTGCGAAGCAAAAAAAGTAAGCTAACCGCCTGTAAATTAAGAGAGCCTTTCATTGGTCTGTTCTCACAACCCTGTGGGTGACCGCCTGATGCTTGCGTCGGCGGGTACGCAAATTTGACGTCAGGAGATTGGAATAAAACATATTCGAATAGTTTTACGTTATCCGGCTCCAGTTCTACGGAAATACGCAAGGTGGTGGAAAGTTCATAAAAACCAACTTTTTTCTGTACCAAGACGCATTTTTCTTTATATCTAAAGCTTGCTTTTTGAGAAACCTGTATGGGCTTTTTTTGTAGCTTCGTGTGACCGTTGGGTGTGTGGCCATTTTTTCTTTTCTCGAACGAAGCCTGAATCACACATTAACAATGAGACGCCACAGCTTAGTAGAAGCATAAGCGTGGGACACAAGCAAATAAAAACAACAGCAAACCAGGGGTGCTATGCAGGATGTGCCGAGTTTGGCGAAACTCGGGATCTTCACGAACTCTGGCGACACCCCAAGATGAAAGCACGAATGGTACCGAGACACAGTTTATCTTTCGACAAGCCTTCAGTTTCATTGGTTTATCTAGATTCACTCTGGCTGGCTATCATTCCTTGGGCGTTGCCTTATGGGCGGTCGACAAACTGGGGTTCACGTGATCATATCGTCGGTGCATGGTCGTGCCTTCTTTCACTTGTTTGTCGTTCCACCGAGTGTATTACATGCACAAGCGAGTTATAAAACAAACGCATTTAGTACAATATTATTAGTTAGTTTAACGTGTTTTAGAAGCATTTTAAAGCTTACAACATGTACACTGAAAGTGCATTAGACTAATTTGTAATTTAGTACGCTTCGCATTATACCACGAGGGAACGCTGTGGTGGCGCCATCACATCCATTCACCGGGCGAGCATGGCGGCTAAGCATCGGAGGCGCCCAGTGTAAACAAACTCGTACAACGAGCTTGCAGTGCGCGACGTAGTGATCAGGCTCGACGATGACCACTATTTCTTGGATAGTTCTGTTCCTCTGTGAGCGATCTTTCCGTGCACCCCGAAGGACTGCCAATAGCTTCGGCGATTTTACAGATCGCAACGCGCACCTACTGTTCACGGCGCAGTGCTGAAGAAACAACTTGTCCGGTGCTGCTTCTGCGAGTGCGCTGAGTTTCTCCACTCTGCGTGACTGCGAGCGTCACGAACATTACATAGTGTGGGCAAAAGGCAGACATCCTATATAGCTACGATGCGACAAGGAGGTGGTACCAACGATGGATCTCGCTACCAACACAGTGAACGAGACATCGACAGACTGCAGATAAGTATATTTCTACTGTTTCATATTTAGCATAATAAGAGTGCACGCATTAAGTCGCTTTCGTAGTAACGAACTGAATGTCCAGCAGTTTAAAGAAGGCAGTGAGAACCAATGAGTGTTCGTGCTTCTACATGCAAGTGGGCCCGCGAAAATATGGAAAAGATGAAGGTAACCTTCACTAACTTGGTGAGATTACAGAAATTCATGAGTGACATTAAGCCCGCAAAATTTATGGAAGAGTATCTGTATACAGGTGAAATATCAATAGCAGGTACTGATATAAAGCAGGAAAGTTATACAAAAATTTCATGGGTTGAACAGCACATGGAAGGCATTACCGAATCGTGATCGCCACGTTACCGATATCCTTGAAAAAAGTTTAGAATCATTGCATTCTACCGTTTATGCAATATGGGACATAAACCTGGAGGCCAACAAAGAAACTTGAGATGTCAATGACTGTGCAGAAAGCGAAGTAACAAAAATTGTTGGAGATAGCATTAAGGCAGGAAGACAGTGGCGTAGTAAACCGTGGCAACTGATATGCTACTTGACATTAAGAAAAAAAAAGGAATCGGCAGGTAGTCCATGCACGTAATCGATCACTTGTTGCCAATTCATAACAGGTGATTACATAAGCGCGACAGAATGGATGTCAAGGAGAGAGAACTACAGCCGAGGATGGTAGAAAATTGCGTAATGGGACAAAAATATGATGTTTGTAGGCATAGGATGCAATCAGCTCGTATAAGACAGGATTGTAGGGTGAGGCATTTGTTTTGTAGCAAACAAAAATAGGTTTCTGGTGCTGACAGTAGAGACTCGTGAAGGTGCGGGGCCACCTTAGCTGCTGGCACATTAATCAACATGACAATTGGCTCTGAAAAAGAAAACCCCAGTTATGAAAAATAAAGCAACGTTGTCCCAACGCATTGTTTAATTATGCATACTACACTAAAGGCTTCCACCGTTAAGGGCACTTAGTACTAATAGTGCAACGAGCATTTTTCTTTGTAAATAATGATTTGTATGCAGCTGATTCATTCCAATACACTTTTTTACAGCAAAACATTCTGCTGCTGGAGGCACTCAACTGCCTGGTGGCAGTAGGCGAGTGCCAGGCACGTGCTCTTGAGAGTGTGGCAGAGGTCCAGAGGGCTGCTCTGCAACAGTAGTATCAGTGCCCTCACTGCTCTCCTGTCGAGCCCACAGAAGGCACCTTATAAAGGAGCTTTCAGTTTAATATTTTGTTTATTATTCAAGAAAATGGAATAAAATTATTGCAGTAAACATTGTGCTGTGCATATTAGGAGACTTGTAACATGCATTGGTGTCCCTTCAAAATAGGCAAAAACGTAAGACAACCTGTGCCACTCTTGGACCATGTAAATAAAAAATACACTAATGCAGCATACACATCATCGTGCTGTTTGTTCTTTCTATGTGCAAGAATACAGTGCGTGTTGATTAGCCACAAGATGAACGGTTTGTGTAATTCACAATGAAGACAGGAAACAGCAGGAGCTTAATAATGCTATCACCTAGAGACTGTGCATATGACTGCAACACACTCCGACTCAAATGTGCCATTACATGCATGTTCGATACCACATATTTTTAACATTGTCTTATAATTGCATGCACTATATTTCACACATCTTAAGCCCTTGCATAGCACACTTCTGATGTATCCATTTCATAGGCCATATAATTGTACACGTTGTCCTTTTGTGTTGTATGAAAAGCAGCATCCTTTACAGTCGGAAAAAACTTCAGAAGACAGGAGATGCCCCGCCCAGATGACCAAAGCGCAGCAGCCGATTGCCTCCACGTCTAAAGAAATAGTCCCTCTCCAACGAGCAGGTATTAGTCTGTCCGGCGGCACAATGTCAGTCTAGAGTGCGTGCCCATTGGTGCAGGCTTGTGTTCACCTGCCTTAATGTGCAGATTCCGCAGCCTCCTAAAGTTGTATCCGACTATAGAAACACGTAATGCCTTGCACCAGTTGCATAAACTTCTGCAACTTGATAGCACAAAATGATCAGGAGCAGAAATCTATAAAGGCATCCAAGCAAAGCTGGCTGGCCATACTTCCATTATGAGGGGCGGCAAAAGGTCTCACCAAATATTCCCATGACGTCCTTGAAAAAGAGGTGGTGTTTGGCACTTCTTTAGAATCAAAAACAGATTACAGTGAATGTTGTGTAGCACGTCAAAACAAACTGAGCTTGGTTGTCTGCACAGCATGTAATCGGAGGTTGTGCTTCACATAGGAAACAAACTGCTCTGTACAGAACAATTTTGAGGCCGGTATGGCACCTATTATGTCAACAGTGTCAATATACAAATTACACTTTTCACAGGCCATTTATTTCACCATTATTTTTGTATGATGGTTCTTTCAATCAGTGCTTGTATAACATGAGCAGGTGGATTTGAAAGCAAAGCTTCGTTTGCAAACCTTCCGACTTCCATAATTGTGTGGCAACGCACTGGCATGTTGTCGAATAGCTCACACTTCCTCGGTCCTGCACCAAGGAAGCCCAATGCTCTATTTGAAGTTGGATCACACAATTCAATGGCAAAAAAAAAGTAACGCACACAGCAAAGCATTCTGCTGTGTGTATTTCTCTTCTTTGTGTCCCATCAAATTGTTGTGCAATTAAACTTCAAGCTACTATACCAATACACCCTGTCTTCAACATCACCAATGCTCTAGTTATTAGGCCACAATGCTGCACATCTTTGAAATTTCCCAACACAAATTAGCTCTCCAAAAAATCACAAATGTTAAATTTTGCAGCACAGGTGTATGTATGCACGGGCCATATTCTTTACCACTAAACTCACAGGAATCAAAGGGGCAAGCATTAACCAGCCTTGCTGATGCCGTTACCATTATCATCATGACACCAATGGAAAGACAGTGCCACGTTTCAGTAAAGGGAGTGGCCGAGGGAAAGGTGTGACAGCGAGGGCTTACAATAAACATAACGGTTACGAGACATGTTCAATGCCAATATACGCTGCATGTCGCTCAGCCTACTTTGGCATTGCGGCAAACGTTTACTCGTTTGAGCATATCACGTTTTGTGTAATCATTGCTCTAAAGCTGTACAAATGGTCTATTTGCTCTGCAATTTTTATTTTTATCATGGTGGGTTGAAGACCCACTTTTCATTGGCATCTGCACCCCATTTCTCCCGATATGTAATTTTGCCTTGGTGGTTCATGACATCTTCACGTACAGAGAGTTCTGCAGAGCATTGGATGTGCATTATTCTACTGCTTAAGAATTAGAGCCCCATTATGAGACGAAAATGTACAATTTATCCATCCAGAATAACGCCCCCCCCCCCAAAAAAAAAGAAGATACACTGAACCTCTGGCACATGCATCGACGGTGAACAGAGCAAACAATCTGAAGTATTTTCTTCATGCAAGCCAACACACTAAGATTCTCAATGCATTTTCATTTCGCCACATATGCACAGGTACAACCGGCTTGGCGCAACATCCACATCTCGCGCTGCAACAAATTGTGCAATGCCTCGCTGTTTCATAGTGCGGCCGATAGTTTACGCATGACCAAAATTCAGCATTGTGCATACTAAGTAACTTCACCAATGAAGAACCCCAAGTTCTTTATGAGATTAGGATTCATAGGTTACTTCACACAATTTGTGATATCCATTTATCTATTTATACTTAACCTCTTTCCCAAGAAAGTGAGCCATTTGGAAGGCACCCTGACAGACAAGTAGAACAATCGGCAAAAAGTCGTCAACCAGCGAAAAAATCAGTATCATAAGCAGCCGCATGTGAGATGTCGCTAACACAAAATTTAAGTCGGCTACACAGAAGTGACAAATTTGGCAATATGACGTGTCTAAACATTGCTTCAATGTTAATCACAGTAACGCTGACATTGAAGGCGCCTTAATTCCTACGTACGTTCCGTCGACACACCCGACTACGTTGGTAATGTTCCCACGAAGTAGGAAGCATTCTTTTATATATGCCCGCTCAGCCGCAGTATTCTGGAAAGCTAGCCACCGCTTACGCACTGCCGCATCGATAAGCGCGTCAGACACATCTCTGACACAGTGGCTAACAGTAGTTTGATGGCGTCCAATGTAACGCTCGGCGCCGACGCTTCTCTGAAAACTCCCAGTCTCGTAGAAACGGAGCGCACAGATGACTTGCTCTACGACGGTGAGCGAATGAAGCCCGCCACGCTGTCTCCGCAGACGAGAGTCTTCGCCTTGCTCGTCACACAGCCAGCGCACTGATGTCTTCGACAGGCGAAAATGACGCTGAAACTTCCCGTCGGTCATGTAGGTGAACGGGTCCGGACGGTCATACTGACGCTTGCTGCCGCTGGATGCAATGAAACAGGCTGCTGCTGCCGCCGCCATGTTTCCGAGTTGAACTCGGAGGGGGTTTCGCGATGTACGAGTTTAACACGAGTTCGCCTGTCAATCAAAACCAGAGGTCACGCCCCGCGCGAGGCATGTAACTCTTGTGCGCGCACCCACTACAGTTGGGCCACGCCTAACTTATCTTCCGGCAAGAGCGACGCGGTGTCGAGCTGAGAGGCATCAACAATCTTGACCGCCGACATAAAACGCGCACAACGCACTGTCATCGGTGATGTACTGAGCACCACTATCAAAAACAAAGCGTTGACTGTCGCTGGTTTATGCGTACATCTTCTCGGGCTGAGATGGCCGCACAACACGGTTTCATTGCCTACATTGTGGCGCGTAGCGCACAGTAAATAATTATCGGCGCGTCACTGTAGCTGCTCACAAGGCGTCGATGCGGCGAGGCGGACGACGATGCTGAGGAGTGCGTATTGCAGCAGTCGTTTGAGATGGCTGCTCTGTCATCGGTGATGAAACGGAGCCACAGCGTCGTAAACACGATCAGCGTCCGAGAATCGCTCGCTCTTCTAGACCCAGTGCAATGGCATTTCTTCATCACAAGCACTGCGCACTCAACAGTTCCAACACCTCTCTCCGTTCGAAATCTGATTTCATAACTGCACACAAGAGCCCTCACCTGCCAAATGCGAGTGCTGCGGTGTCGTTACAATATCCATCTGCGATCGCTGCTGGCTCCAGAAGAGGTAATCCGCAAGCACCTTCGACTGCACAACACACTCATATACTGCGTACATGCGCTCAGAGGCACCTTCACTGGGCAAGCGATGACAAGCGATGAATTGTGTCACTGGAGAAGCACGCACTTTTCGCAATGTATCGCAGATGCTTCGCGCATAACGATAAACTGGTACATTTTCACTGAACTGCGTCACTACGCACTCTAAAATAACATACCGCCATTTCCCAGCGACAGCCGTTGTGTGGCCTCTAGTCGATAAAGCGGGGGGCCTTGATGGCCTAGTGAAGCGCCTGCGATGAACAGCCGTACCGCGGCGCTGCGTTTCTATTCCCCTAATAGTGAAAGAGTGACCATGACCCTCCATGGATCATGACCGACATTATTGAGAATAGCTCTGCAGCGCCCCTATGCGACATATCACCGTATGAACGCCCTCGTGCGTGCGACACCCTTCAATGTACCGGTTCTAAGCTTTCGCCTCACTGTCGCCACTCGCGGCAAGAAGTGCAAAATTTAATAATTTGCTCGATCTCCGTTTGTCATCACAAATTTCTAGCGTTGAAAACGAAAAACAGATACTTATAGAAATAAAAACGTTCGTTATTTTATTTGTTGTATTTTAACGTATTCGTTTGAGTGAAAGTGTAGGTGCAAGAATGCGCCGCATGTACCCTGTTCGCATTCGATGAAGGAAAGAAAGATAGCGCCCCAAAGAGGAGGCACGCCCTTGACGCGCCCGGGAAAGGCGTGGCAAGCGGCTCACGGCAAGTGTGCAGACAGACAGCGCGACAGTCACAGTATCGCTAAGTTGCGATAATCCGTTGATAACAATACGCGGCGCTGACGCGTTTCGTTGTGCAGCCTTCTGCGCTTGAAAAGTGGAAGCAGCGTGCCGCGCAGGGTGCGCTCATGTTGTCGTACGCGGCTTCTTGTCTACATATTTTTTTGCCTGCACCTTCGGCGCGTTTCGCGCTATCTCCGTTCACTGACTGCCGTCGAGCAAACTCGGGTAAAACTCGGGTGAACGAGAAACTCGGCGCATCCTGCATAGCACCCCAGCATACCAGTATGAATTTATGCTGTAATCCTATTTTGACCCAGAGTATATATAGAGAGGTGTATAAGAGGGAACCAAAGAGCGTGTTGTTGTCGTAGTAGCAGTCGTCGAGGAGCCATCTTAACGGAACTGGTACAGCCAGTCAAGTGGCCCGAATGACAGAAATAGGGAATTTGGAAATGAACTGGGAGGAGTCTGTAACATGTCTTGTAGCGCTGATTTGGCATCCTGACACATATAGTTTTTTGTCGGCATGTGTTCCACCCCCTGCCTCCACGCCCCGGCTCTGGACGCGGGGGGGGGGGGGAAGGGAAGGGGCATTACATTCACTGGTCAACATCGAGCGATCGGACCACATTCGCCTAGATCAGTCAGAGCACCGTGTTGCAGCTCAGAGTGCTTGGAGGGGCTCTCACCTTCTAGCTAGAAGCACGACGAGATGCCACAGAATCTCGATCGTATATCGATTGCTCTGGTAGCGCCCAGCGTTTTCAGCTGGGACAGGCTTTCTCTGGTTCTCATGTGAAGAAGGATTCACATCGCTGCAAAACCAAGCTGGAACATGGTAGGATGGAATCAGTCTAATGTATCACAATTGTGCGCGTTTCCGGTCCCCGTCTTCTTCAAGGTAATCTAGAAATTCAAGGTTGTCATTTTCTATCGCGATAACTTTGACCCTGTATCGAAAGTTTATGTTGTGCGGTTTTATTACTCGTTATGTTGAATAAGCCAAGTCACGTGAGCCAAGTCATCTGAGCTGGTAAGGGACAGAGCCGATATTGCGCTCATACGTGCAGGAGAAGTTCCGTGGGGCTCCGCGGATCGCGCTGCGGTTGAGAGCGCCCTGACACAGGAGCACCGTGGACTGTGCCGCCGGCCGGAGATTCCTCCGTCGCTGGACAGGCTGGTGGACGCCGCCCTGTCGCTGGACCCCGCCGACAGGGATGTCAGCTTGGAAGACGTCTACCAAGCACTGGCAGCTGTCGTCAAGGAGGTAGAGTATAGACGGGCGCTTCTTCACAGGGCCCACACATTGATGATTGTGGATGCGAAAGTCGTTGAAATTGGCCTTGGTTACTTACAGATACCTTTATCGTGTGTCTGCAGACGCCTTACCTTTTCCTCCTTGCCGGATTGCCGAGGAAATGTGTGGCAGCAGCAACACCGGTAGCGACATCTTGTGGCACCATGTTTAGCTAGAAAGCACAGTGCTAATGCTGCAGGGACGTTCCATGTTCACCATGACTAGTTGAAAGCGCTGGTAGGGCCATTGTCGTAAACATTGCTTTCCTCTTAAGGTATTTACTTGATAACTCGCGCAACACAGAAAATATTCAGACATTGTAGTTGGACGAAGCGTTCACAGTAAACTCATTACACGCAATTAACGCTGTAGTTAATGCTAGAATTCCGCACCGATTCTCGAGCCAATACCAACTAGCCCGACTAACCGTTCCTTTCTGAGTAATTTTTAGCAAAGCGGGCTCTTTATTGCGCTGTCCGATGTCTTCCTGTCCCGCTGCTGTTAATAGTAAATCTCCGTTCTACACTGAACGTACAAGTCCGCGATAATATAGAGAGACGCTGTAAAGTAAATGGTAAAAATATATGGTTTTATACCAAACACAATAAAGTTCGGCGATGTTACTAAATTTTACCATGCCTCTGTGACTGCATCTTTAATTTTACATCACATCAATGGAAGGCAAGAAATGGAATAACTGCTGACCACAGCGCAACTCTCCAGCTACATCTGCTCATACCTTAACAGAGGTTAGCAGTGGGGGTAGGGTTATGTTGGTGTTTTGAGCAAACCACAAAGTATCTGACAGCCAAGCGAGTAATTTGGAGATGACAAGATCAGCTTGACGCGATGGACGCTGCGGAGCTGGGTCACCAGCATGGAGACCGCGTACTTCTACAGAACTTTGCGACTTTAGTGCATGATATATATTAGGTTGTGCCTAAACTGACAAGTAGCAGCGCCTCCTAGGATTGCCAACTTCCGTATTCCCGGAATAAATGCAAACCTAGTTTGCAGGTCCTCTACAGGCAGCTACGGCGTTGCTATGCATCTGCAGAACAAAATATATAGCATCGATTAAATCGGGAAAAAGATCAGTCAAGCAGTTATAATTCACTTGTAGCGAGGAAGAGGAACACTATAGTGGGCCATCCTCTCCATCGTTTTCTAGTGGCTCAAGCTCTCCAGCGCTGTTCTCGAGGAACGCCGCTCATGCTGAGAGTCCGTGCCCTGCGATGATGGTCCGCGCAGCCGATGGTGTCTAATCAACGACTTTACAAGAAGTGGAAGTTGCTTCGGCCTACAACTTCAACCTTGGAACTTCGATCCCGTACTGTACGCTCAACCATGCCTGAAGGCACATCCCTGGAAACGCCGCCTATTCCATCCCAGCAAGCGCCTCCTCCGTTAGTCCCGTGCTCTGGCGTACCTCGCCACAGGGACCCTGCCATTTTCAGCAACGCGGACCACATCGACGTCGAGGACGGGCTGACCACATATGAAAGGGTAAGCGCCCGCAATAGATGCGACGATCCCGCCAAACTGAGCAACGCGCTCTTCTAGCTATCTCGCGGGCGCCGCCAGTTTCTGGTACAACAACCATGAGACCGACTTACCGACGTGGTCCTCGTTGAGGACCTCTTTAGTGGCTGTGCTTGGTCGCCCTGCTGTGAGCAAGCTGCGAGCGGAATCGCGTTTTCTAGAACGTGCAGAGCAGCCGGGTGAATCATTCACCAGCTACAAAGAAGATGTGTAGGGCTTGTGTAAGAAAGTCAGCGCGATGATGTCGGAGTCTCACAAAATCATAAATGTGTCAAAATGGATAGAGGAAGATGCTTTCAACGTGCTACTTGCCAAGAATCCTCAGTCCGTGGCACACATAATCACACCATGCCAAAACTACGAGGAGCTACACTGGCAGCGCTCGTTGACACGTCGCCCTTCCTCGCTCGAACACCTCATTAGCTTGTTTGGCTAACGTATCCGACCAGTCAGCGTTGCTTGCTGAAATGAAAACGTTCGTTCGGGAGGAAGTTGCACGCCAGCTCTCGTTGAGATCCTTCGCTAAAAACCTGCGTCGAAGTTGATGCATCCGCTCCTTCGCACGATTGAGCCAACATCTCCTTGCAGCTGCACCACTGACGCTGAAGTCATCACGAGGACCCAGCCACTCTCTTCAAGTATACCTCTCCTTTCTGCCGACTTCCTGCGTAGACCCCGACTGCCGCCCGCCGTGCAGTCCTGTCAGCACCCGCCCCGTACAACGCGTCCTGTGACATGGATGGGAGCTGCCCCGCCGAGCCAGTGGCGTACTCCTTACAACCGACCAATACGCTTTCGTCCGCCTGCGCCGGTCACGTCGCATGCTTTTTGTAATCGTGTGCAGCTGCCTAAAGCCGCACCACACGTGACAAGCCAGTCAAACCATCCGTATGACGGCCCTCCGTCGGCTCTGGCGCCGACATTGCGCCCGACCGCAACTACCCGCCGTTCACCTTCTCCACGCTGCCGCTCACTGTCGCCGATGCGAGCTCGCTCCGTATCTCGGGACGAGCAAAAGTAATCGTCGCAGTCCGAGAGGCAAGGGCTTCGACAACGTCGATATGTGAAAGTCCTCATCGCAGTCATTCGAACGTAATCGAAATGTTTGTTGACGGTGTTCGCAGATCTCCACTCGCGGACACTGGAGCCGTCGTTTGTGCTGTCAACGCAAAGCTTTACCGCTTACTTCGTAAAGTCACGACACCCCTTTCTGGACTGTCCCTCCGCACAGCCAGTGCTCGTCATGCTCACCCCTTGGCGGCTTGCACTGCTCGTGTTACCACTGCCGACGCTCTATACGCCATATAATTCATTGTCTTTTCCTCGTGCTCTCATGACGTTATCCGCGGCTGGGATTTTCTCTCGCGCCACAATGCCGTTATTCATTGCGCATGGGCCGAAATAGAACTTTTACTGCTGTTAGATTTGCCGCTCACCAACAATGCTTCACTTTCGAAGAAATGACTTGTCAAAGCTGACATCCATATTCCTCCGAACGCCTTAATGGTCATGCCGATATCCTGCAGCGGAATCTCAGACGCTGTTGTGCTACTCTCTCCATCAGACCGCTTTCTCACTCGGAAACGTCTGCTGCTACATTTGCGTCAGTGGACATCACTGACGTTTCGCTGACAGTGACACTGACAGGATGTCAGTGGCATCACTGATATCCGTTTCTACGCCCTGTGTTGCTTCTCCGAGCGGAATGTCTTGGCAATGTAGAAGCGATCGAAGACGTACGAGTTATGGACGTGCCCAATGATGATTACTGTGCTAGATCCAGTGAATTCCGTGCTGTTTTTACGTGTCACCTAGCACCCAGGGATGTGTTCGGTTCTTCTATTGGCGATGCCCTTACACCGGTGCAGCGGTCTCAGATTTTGTGCCTTCTAGAAGAATTTCGTTCTTCTTTCGATGTAGAGCAATCTTCCCTGTGCCGGACGCCATCTGTTACACATCGCATGGATACTGACCTACAACCACCATTGCGGTAACTTCCGTATCTTGTACCTCCTGCAGAACGTCGTGTAATCAACGAACAACTTGGCGACTTGCTTCGCCGCGAGATGATGCGACCTTCGAGCAGTCTATGGGCATCCCCTGTCGTCCTTGTTACGATGAAAGATGATTCTGCGCGCTGTTGTGTGGACTACTGCCGCCTAAAGAAGATTACTCTCAAGCCCGTTTACCCTATCCCGCACATAGACGACGCGATTGAGAGTCTACAAGGCGCCAAATTCTTTTCATCTATAGATTTGCGTTCAGATACTGGCAAGTGCCCATAGCAGACGCCGATCGGCCGAAGACAGCTTTTGTCACAGCCGACGGCTTATACAAATTTAACGTAATGCCTTTTGGACTTTGTAATGCACCCGCACTGTTTGAGTGCATGATGAACACAGTTCTGCGCAGCTTGAAGTTGCACACGTGCTTGTGCTATCTTGACGACGCTGTTGGTTTTGCTCCTGACTTTACCACGCACCTTCCATAGCTTCGGTCTGTTTTAACGTGTTTAAGGAACGCAGGGCTACAACTAAAGCTGAAGAAGTGCCGATTTGCGGCTCGGCAGCTAGCAATTCTAGATTACGTCTTACTACGCGCCGACCTGTCGCGCTGGACGACAAGATTTCAGCCCTAACCGACAGTCTCAGTGCTCCTACTGCCCACTCCTCGTTCCTCGACCAAATCAAAAAATTTGTTCGCGAGGAAATCGCGCGCCAACTCTCCCTTATGCCTGCTACCTAGTCGTCTGAGTCCTCATTGTCTCCGGAACTCCGACGAATCATACCAACACCTCCTAAAAACTTTAGGCCTGCGTGCTATGCGAGTGACGTAAAATCCGGTAGGCGGATGGCCGCGTCGCTCACTTCCACCGTCGCGCTTGTTGTCGCTATTTTAGGATGGTTTAGTGCCTTTCTATCAACCGCTGTATTTAGCGCGAGTGGGAGCGCTATATAGGCGTGAAAAAAACATAGGCATGCGCTCATTTATAAAGAAAGGCAGAACTTGCTGTGAAAGAACTAGGGGCCTGATCAGCTGCAGTTCACTCTTTTAAAGATGTTAGTAAGGTCAACGAAGTACTCTAGGTGAATGAATAACGGCGATACAAAACGCGGGGCGACTTCTGCAGTGCAGTTGTCTGGCCGGCTTCTGCTTCATCTACGCGCGCCACGTGAATTCGCGATGATGGAGGCAAAACCAACAGGTCATCACCTTCATGCAAAATGTATAATAGTACCAACTGCAGCTTTCTAAGATTGTTGCTCCCACGGGGCTGTTTATTGTGTGCTCAAAATTCCAGAATGAAGCAAAATTTAACGTCGTCAACCAAAAGACAAGTTTCTGTTTATTGGTCAACCGGTATTCAAAGGCACCATAAAAAACGCAATATTAAAACACAGACAGTGAAAGAAGTAATAAAGCATCAGGGTAACAAAATTGAACTGCAAGGTAGCAACCACAGACTTGTGGAACAAACATGCCCTATCAATATGAAGAGATTAACATTTGGAGCGTGTCACATATAGGGGAAGAACAGGTCACCGCAACAAAGATCTTCAAGGTAATGAAGCAACGCGCAGCTATGGGCAATGCAAGCTATCTCCTGTGTGTACGTGATTCGTCAAGTAGTAAAGAAATCATGGTTCTCAGTAAAAGAATACAAAAAATTTCGAGCAATATGCAGAATAAGCACAAAACATATTTTTTTCAAGAGAATTACAACGACTAGAATTAAGAAATTGAATCTTTCGAAAATATGGCACTGCGAAAGCAAATCAAAGCAATAAACACTCCACATGCAAACATGCACATAGAAATACAAGCAACACACTAACTAGCGATGTATTAAACTGCAATTATAAAATTATCCAAAAAACACTGGAACCACAGCAAATTACCCAGGCAAAATTGAAGAAAAGAGCAGAAGACAGACATATTATAGGTTGGATTGCGCAACATTTTGACGAGCATCCAACCTAATATCCCAACCTCCAACCTACAACATCCAGCCTCTAATATGCTACACCAACACGCCCAGTCTTCAACCTTGGGAGTTAGACAGTTTAGAGAGGACAGTTAGCTTCCTTTTCTTTAATTCCGCGTTATGAGATGACGCTGACAGAAGGTGGTTTTTCCTTTTGCACATGTTATTTAGAAGCACGTTCGCTGCTGAATGCAGCAACAGGTCCATGACTTGTTCAAGTCTATGGCCATTCAGGCATGTGTCAGTCTTCAAATTCTGGTAAGACCTCTGTTGTTCAGCACATCAGAGCAGTGCGCTGGTCTTCTAACTTCAAGAACCTAAGGCGGTGTTCCTTAGATAGAAGTTGTTCTATTACTGCATGCGCATACATCACAGCATCTACAACAACTGGTGCTAGAAAACAAAGACCACCCCTATTAATGGCGTCGACGAAGCTATTTTCTTCACGGGATTCCTCCACTTTCCTAGCCGCCACAAGGTTTCTTTTACATTCTTCACATTTCTGTGCCTTAGAAGTAGCATGAGCAAAATACTCAGGTAGTACATATGTGATCGCTGGGATTTTTGAAGACAAAGGTTCAGGTCAGAACCTGTGACCTCAATGCTGAAGGCTTTATCAAAGTTGTGCTGTTGCCACGTGCTCGGTTGAGGAAGCCTGAGCTGTTCAGTTGGTAGAATAGGCAGGGAATTTTGCAAACGAAGTTTTTCCTCACAATCGTACTCTTGTCGAATAGAAACATGGTACTGGCCGCCCGCAAGTTGCCTTTATTGACCGAACTTCGCCTCAAGTGGATGGGTCTGAACTTCTTCCAGAAGCAGGTAGCGCATCTTAAGTTCCTTAAAGCAGTAGCTAGAGAATTCTATTAGCCCACAGGACGTAAGACGCAAGGCACTAACCGTTTCACTGAGTAAAAACACTTTGTCAAAACTTAGTGCAATCCATATGTCTAGCCAGGCCGCAATCTTCTCAAGAAATTGGATTCTTTCGTCATTTGCCATTGCTTTCCCTGGCTCTTGAAAAGTGTCACGTTTTCGGAAGCCCTTCGAAGAAGTTTTGACATTTACCACTTACCACCAGCGAACGATAATACGGATAAAGTTCGCAGTTTATGATGCTCTGTCAATGCCATTGGCATTCGCCAGAAGCCCTTCTGCAGTAAATTGATTGAATACTTGTAGTGCAATCTTCATTTTCCCGCTGTAACTTTGACGGATTCAAAGCTTTTGAGGTTAGCTGGTGGCCATACTTTAGCCAACACCCTTCTTCCAGTTTCTGTTGTCTGCGCAGTGCTTCATACGAAGCCCACAGGATTTGACTACTGTCAATTGTATAACCAGCCATCTCAAACTTCGGGTAATAGAAATCGGTGCCATGATTTTTTTTGGTTTATCCAATTATTCCACACACATTTCAAGAGGTGGCCTGTTTCAACAATGAAAAACAGGGGTCTCGCCGGGTCGCAGGAATGTGGATACACAAACTGCAGCTTTGGAAGACTGCAAAAGCTTGACATTGTATTTCCATTAATAGCATTGTTTTCAGTAACAATACATACTACTTTGTACTCGTGCGACTCCAAACCAGTCAGCACTTTTATGGCGACATTATGCAACATAGCAGCGTCAATGGTTTTAACAAGAAGGATGTGAGCGACCTCTTTAAAAGATGGAACCAAACTTCGTAGCATAAGGACATGGGCCGTCGTGGCAACGTCAGAGGAGTTAAAGGCAGCTGCACAAACATTGCCATCCTTGTAATCGAAAAATGGTTTCAAGCTAATTTCATCAAGCATCAATGTCAGTATGCGCTAGTAAGGCTGGAGACACTTCACGCGCTTCTTCATGTAAGACAAAAAATGTTCATCCCTCTTTCCTTAGGGTGACAGCTCACAATGCACAAAGCTTTCTGGTGGTTGCTGGGTGAGGAAGTGTAGTAACACCTGCGTGTCGCAGGACTTTGTAAGCGTGGCGCGATGTTGTAAAGAGAAGACTAGCAATAACCATCAAATGTGGAGAATATCTGGGCATTTTTATTGTGACTATTTCCAGCTGTTCATTCAGCGTTTTGAGGACACTTCTAGTTTCCACTGGTAGCTGCTGTTTCAAAACGTGGAGCAGGGTATCGACAGCTTTTACCACATCCTCAGGAATAATAAATCGTGTTTCAAACTTAGACAAAGCCTCTAGAACTTCTAGGCTGCATCTCATATCCAGAACTTTGCTGCGGACAGGATAGTCATTTCCTTTGGTAAGTTTGACCTTTTGATGGCATACAGATATGTCCATACTGTCACTGATCACAGCAGAAGCTTCAATGCTTGGTATGGTGCTTCCAGTTGGCAAAAGGAACATTACTCTCGACGATGTATGCAGTACTGATCACTTCTCTGGCAACGAGGATCCCTGCAGACATGCCATCAGCTCTGTTATTGCCTGGAACTGATACCTGCCAACTTCCGTCCTATATGAAGACAACGAATCCACCAATGCCTTTGTAAGGTGAGAGGACTCCAGTCGCTGCAGTCGATCTTGTGGCTCCTCTCTTGTTGTGTAACACTGTGGTGTGGACAAGTATGATGGGCGGTCTTTCAATATTGAATGTACAGCACCAAGGTCCAGTCGTGGTACCGCCTAAGTGGTCTCGATAACCTTTCCAGTCCTTTCGTCATGATAGACAGACTTCTTTATAATAAAGCTCTCATAGAAGTGCAGCGCACAGACCTGCAAAACCGAAAACAGGGGATTGTATGACAAAACGATGCCATTGTGTCTCCGAAAGGATAGTATTCATATTATGTATGTGTGCTCAAGGTAGTTTTTCTAGTACTGGCAGATTAGATTCTTTCGAGATGCAAGCACAGGCTGAACGAACACGTTTCACAGAAAACACATGTGCTCCTCAGTTAGCGTGTGCTAAAAGATCTAAAAGGCATGCTTCTATTTGACAATTATTCTTGTCGTTAAGCTCGGCAAGATCATTTCGCGAAAATCGCAGCGGCTGAAGAGCATGGAAGAACATACAACAGGCAGGTTAAGCAAATGAACTATGAGAGCAAATCTAAATGTTACGGCTGCCCAACATAACACCAAATTGATGACATGACGGGAGCCGAAAGCATCGCCAATGAAGCTTAGCGTCACCAACTGCGTAAATCAATGGCCATATGTCTGGTTTCAAGAAATAAAGCTTTGATTCCGCTTCCATGACAGTTACTTTTCCTGCAGATAGCAGAAACGTTTGGGCCGCTCAAAACCACTGGTATCACTAGCTGGTTCATGCTCGCGCGAATCATTGCACAGAACGTAATATTTAGTAGTCAGCCTTTTTATTACGGCAAACTGACAGCGTACTTGCATGAGAGAATAGATCGGAGATGGGACCGTCTACGGCGATGTTTGACTGAAAAAGTAACTTCCCTACAGCTCGAGCCGCAGTGCTATTTCTTCCCAACTGCAGAAGGAACGTCGAGAGCTCTTGACTGCGCTCAACGGGGAGAGCTGGCGTTACGTAGACACCTTTTCTTTGCAAGACATCCTTCATATTTGACTATTAATCTCACACAATTTGGCAAATATACGACATAAAACTAGCAAAAACCAACTCTGGCTGCTTTACGCCCTCTCTGCGCGAAATATGAATGCGACGATTTTCGTCGGTCAGCCGTAGGAAGCATTGTTGGAATCCCTCCAACGCCTCGTCCCTCTCAATGATGCAACAGATTTTAGGCCTAACGCTCAATGTGTTCGCACTGACAGTGAACTTTGCGCACCGTAAAAGCGCGCATGAAGGTACACAAGCTAATTAAAGCAATCCTTACCCTTGAAGAAGCTGTAACTTGGTAGTCCTTGCGTGGCATGGCACGCAGCCATTTGTTTCGCTGGGCGTCGTCCTTTGGTAATTAGATGACTTGAATTTTCGAGCCTTCGTCGCAGTTTCCCCGGCATTTCGGCACGCAGCACTTGTACGGCATGCTGATAGTCACAATTCATGGCTCATGCACCACCACGCGCGTTGATCACGCGCAGGGACGCACACCGAGTACAGAAACACAAAACCACGCCAGAACGATGCATACAACGTCGGGCTGGTTGCTGCTGGTCCAGTGCGGGCACTGCTGCGCCAACTATGGGGGTTCGCTTTGTTCGCTCTCTAACGCGCGCTTACCGGAGGCGATCGCCTACCGGATGTAACGTCGCTCACGTGACATCTGGCAGCGCACAGGCTTGAAGTATTTAGGAGGTGTTGGTCATACACGAACAAGTCAGCAACGCACTACCCCTCGCTGATCGGCCATGGACCTCCAGCGCCCGTTCAGCTTGCGTACGCTGTCGTCGTCGCCAGTCCAAGACCTCCGCCTGCTGTCGGGCACTACACGCCCTCAAGCGGCTTCTACGCGTCGCGTTCTGCAGCCGTGAGCTACACGCCCCGAAGCGGCTTAAGCGCACTTCCACAACGCCTACGCCCGGTTCAATTTTGTGCACCCCAACCTGGGCCCCCTGTTCACAATCCGTGGCGCACCCAAGACAACCGGCCCATTTGCATAGCGTGTGGCCTTGCTGGCCACGTGACACGGTCCTGTCGCCGGCAAAGTTGGTACCCTTCCAATACTGCGAGACCACAAGGGAATGCTCCTGACTCCCAGTCCCGCTATTCTCCACCAGTACCGCCCTTCGCTTCCGCTTCTCTTCCCCGAAGCTTCAGCACTCGTCGGTCTCCATCTCCCAGTCGATGTTCACGTTCCCCTATTATCCGCCGCCCTTCTGCTGCTAAGGAACTCTGCCAGGCGCCGTTCCAGAGGCAAGACTGCGATGTCTTTAAGCTCTCAAGCGCTTGTTTATTCCCGGCGAACGTTATTAAAGTCTACGCCAAAGGTGCCGCCGTTCACGCGCTTGTCGATGCTGCTGCCGCAGTGTCAAGATGACTAGCCGCCCGGCAGCTAGCCATGCTTGGCCACGTTGCTTCGAAAGATGGTGTGCTGCCAGATCCAACCAAACTCCAAGCCATCACCAAATTCCCACGACCGAAGACCACAAATGAACTCCGCAGCTTGATCGGATTGTGCTCATACCTTCGCTGTTCCATCCGCAACTTCAATACTATAATCATCACGATTTCCGCACAACATTCCCCGACTTTATTACTAACAATCCACACAGGTTTTGGAAATACTTTCGCCCGTGTTTAGGTATGTCACCCTAACGGTCTCTAGAAGAGAAAACGGCTCGAGCGAACACATTCAATAACTTTTTCTTTTCAGTTTTCACTTCAGATAATGGTTTACTTCCCTCCCTACCGTGGCCACCTAAAACCATCGATTCATTAAGCATTACCAATGCCGGAGTTCTTAATCTATTGCTTAATCTCGACATCAAGAAAGCTAACGGGCCAGCTAATATCCCGAATGAATATTTAAATACGTATGCAGAATGATATAGCCAATATCTTGTCATTATATACCGCAAATCAGTCGCGTCCGCACAACTACCAGATGACTAGAAAAAAACGAAGGTAAGCGAAAAAGCGGAAAAGCGAAATCCGGTAACAGCAACGAACCTTCTAACTACAGGCCAATCTCACTTATCAGCACATCTTGTAAAATATTGAAACATATTATCTTCAAACACATCACTATATTTCTCAAGCAAGAACATATATTAATGCCACAACAACACGGCTTTAGAAGTGGCCTCTCATCGGTCACCAACTAACCGAAGTGGTGCATGACCTTGCGCTCAATCTAAACAACCGAAGCCACACAGACATGATCCTCCTCGACTTCAGTAAAGCATTTGATCGTGCAAGCCATGTAAAATTAGTTGCAAAACTACAGTCTGCAATCGGAGGTGGTCAGATTACTGTATGGATAAAAAACTTCGCACATCGAACACGGTATGTTATTGTAGATTACACCCCTTACAAGTCTGTAGCTCTCACCTCCGGTGTTCCCCAAGGGTCAGTATTGGGCCCATTGCTATTTTTGATCTTTATTAACGACATTGCTGTTAACACTCAATGTGACATTAAGCTCTTCGCGGATGATTGTATTATTTATAAAGAAATTGTAGGTTACGCAGACCGCTTATTAATAAACAGAGCACTGGATTCGGTAATCAATTGGTGTAAAGAATGGCAAGTGTCATTTAACACCACTCAATCTGTATGCATGTCCTTTACAACAAAAAAAGAAGCCTTCGGAATGTTCTTACGCCCTCAGTGGCACTTGCCTAAATAAAGTGAATAACCACAAATACCTAGGTTTGACATTCTCTTCTGACCTTTCATGGAACTTACATATTGAGAATATGACCTCAGCTGCATCACGCAAGCTTATGATTTTGCGCCTTGTACCAAAACACACCAGACTACTAGCCTATACAACTTTTGTTCGCCTCGTCTTAGAATACGCTAACATCGTCTAGTTTCCGCACACATCAACTAACATATCCAAACTAGAAAAGGTGCAGAGAAAAGCTGTGAGGTTCATTTTTCACAAATACAGGCCCTATGGCTCCTCTACAAACCTGTTAGCTGATGCATGTCTCAAAACACTACCTCTTAGGGCCCGACAAGCCCGCTTAAAATTTATCTACCAACTAATGTACGCCAGTTATAAGATAGACCGAATTAAATACGTTACTTTGTCTACATCACGCCTATCGCGAAAAATTCACCCAATTTCACTAAACCAGTACAGTGTTCGCAATGACACGTTTAAGTTTTGACTTCTTCCACGTGCGATCAGAGAATGCAATCTCCTCCACTCAGACATAGTATCCTCTGCGTCACTTTCATCGTTCATCAACCTACTAGTGGCATCAAACAGAGAAGACGCCACTTAACACACCCACATATCTTAGACTGTAATACTTGTTTCTGTGCGTGGAATTTTTGCATTTAAACCCCCAAACTGGCCGCTTCTGCGCGGTTATCTGTTAGCTGTATAAGTTCTCTAATCTTCATTCATTCATTCATTCATTCATTCATTCATTCATTCATTCATTCATTCATTCATTCATTCATTCATTCATTCATTCGCTATTTTTTATATAACTTCTACTAATACAATATTGTTTATATTGCTATACCAACTGCATTGTTATGTTGTTAAAGCCATATTGTTATACCGACCAAAAGTATTGTATCATTGGTGATTTCTGCAGTAGTTAAGGAACCTTCTTCCTTTTTCATTTCTTTCTTTTACTGTAGCATGCAACATGACCTGTTTGTTTTTTCTATAAAACTGTGCCCCCCCCCCCTTGCTTTGGTCTCACTGAGACTGACAGTATTGCAAATAAATAAAAAAATAATAGCGCATTTCACACAGCCTCTCGCGGGTAACCACGACCGCTCGGCGTGGCCGCCAGTTGGCGATACCGCATGCATGACGCTGCGCCGCCTTCTAGCATCAACCCCGTCCTCCGACATTTCGACCCAGGCTCTCGGACAGAAATACACACGGACGCCAGTGGCGTCGACATTCGCGTTGTTCTTGCGCAGCGAATGACTAGCTTCGATGAATACGTCGTTGCTAGCAGAGCATTCACTAAAGCGGAAACCAACTATTCCGTTATGGAAAAAAGAATGCTTGGCTGTCATTTGGGCCATAAATAAATTCCGCCCTTACCTCTACGGCCGCCCGTGGGACGTCATAAGTGGCCACCATGCCCTCTGCTGGCTGTCATCCCTGAAAGATATTTCAGGTCGCCTCGCACGATGGGCGCTGAGCCTCCAAGAGTACGATATTCGAGTCTCGTACCGCTCTGGCCGTAAACATTCGGACGCGGATGCCCTGTATCGCTCCCCTGTGTCGGATCAGCCCAATTCTCCGAACGTATCAATATGCGAGTCCTCCCTAACCGCCACGAACATGCTTTCGGAGAGCAGCAGAAGGATCCCTGGATTGTTTCTATGCGGGCTTTTTTTCTGTCACCTCCATCAGCGCCTTCTTCTGGCCGAGCATTGCGTCACGTAGCGCATCGCGTTTCTGTTCGTGACGGGCTCCTATAACGCCGCAACTACCTCTCGGAAATGGTTACTCGTTGACTCTACGTTCGGACAGGTGTGCACCATTTCACGAAGACCCACAATGCGCACATGCAGGAGTACTAAAAACATACACGCTCCTGCGACTCCGTTATTACTGGCGCGGGATGTACCGATTCGTCCGCCAAAAAGTCCGCTCCTTCCTCGCTTGCCAACGCCGCAAGAATACCCCTCGTCCCTAAGCTGCTCCGCTGCAACCATTGCCTTGTCCAGGCCGCGCCTTTGACTGCGCCGGAGTTCATCTCTGCGTGCCCGTTCCGAGTACTTCAGACGGCAACCGCAGGGTGATTCTGGTGATAGACGATCTTACACGCTACGTGGAAACTTGGCCTCTGCCCAAAGCATCTGCGCGCGAGGCTGCCTGTTTCCTTCTGCGTAACATCACGCATCTCCGTGGAGCCCCCAGATAATTGCTGAGCGACAGAGGCCGCATCTTTCTCTCTCACGTTACAGAAGCCCTACTCGAGGAATGCCACGTGATTCACCGTACCACTACTGCATACCACCCACAAACTAATGGAATGACTGAGCGCTTTAAACGCACTGTTGGAGACACGTTAGCCAGGTACGTCGCATCTGACCAGACCAATTGGGACCGTATTCTACCCTTCCTGACGTGTGCTTATAACGCCGCCACACCGACCACTACGGGATTTTCCCCATTGTTTCTTCGTTACAGACGCAAGCCTTCCTTCACAACGGATACCATCCTTCTGTATCACCCTGACACAACGGAGGCTACCACCCTGTCCGAGCCTGCTGCACACGCGGAAGAGTGCTAAAGTTCGCCCGACGTGGGAAAATCAGCAGCGACAGAAGCACTCTCGGGATATCCCTGTCTCTCCTGCACTCAATAATCTGGCTTTGGGTTCCTGCTGCCCAGCCCTGGTCTTCCACCCAAACTCGTTCGCTAGTACCAGGGTCCCTACTGTGTGGTCAGGCAAATATCTCCGGTGAACTATTTCGTAGAGCCCCTTGAGCCACCTTCGGATAAGCGCCGCCGAGGCCACGGAAATGTGCACGTTCAGCGGATAAAGCCTTACCTCGATCCACTTGTGCTATCTTGCGCGTATGTCGCCGGGACGGCTGCTCTTCCCCGGGGAGATAATTGTACAGGAGAACGAGCAGTAGGCACTGCTTCGAGGACGATGACGAGTTTGGTTGAAGCCGTGTGCATGGATCGCCTGAGCTGTGTGACCGCTCGCTGCGACTATCTGAGAGCTTCTTTGATTATCCCAGAGCACCTCTCGAGAAATATTTACTTCACACGGCCTCTGTCACGAAACCCATGAATGAAGAGGTAAGTGATATGGGCGCCTTTCGAGTACAGGACCTCTTAGAATGAGCGATGTAACCGGTTACCGGTCAAGCTGCTCTTCCAGCTTTTCTTCTCTGTCTCCCCCAATGTGTTGGAAATAAAGATATATTCAATATTCAAAAATGCTTGCTTTCCCGATGCTGCTAAACGAGCTGCCTAAGCAGAGGCTCCTAAGCGAGCTGCCTAAGTGGACAACGCGAACGCCGTTCGTGTTGTCCACTTCTCTACTCTTGTGTCCTGTCTGCACACCTCACCTCTTTCTTCCATAGTGAGAGGACGCTGTCGTTTAGAATCACATTCTTTGCGACAATATATCGGGAATTCGAAACTCCTAGACGGCTGCGCTCAAATTTTGTATTTGGAAGTATTGTAATTGCCGGTGAATTTTTTCTCGGCAGCCGTGGCACCTAATTTGATGAGGTTTGTTACGTATAAAAGAAGAGAGTACAATCCAGAGACTGTTTGAAGCGAATTTCTTATTAGGTTGCTCAGTTGTTACAAACTGTGAAGAAGAAGACGCGCCTCGCGACACAGCCGCATCGCCAATGCGCGGCTCGGCTCGGCTCGCGCTGTTGATTGCTGGCGTCCTTTTTGGACAGTACTTCGAGCTGCCTCGCCGTTCACGGTCGCTGTGCCTTCGGATTAGGAGCCGCCAATAAACGTCTTCTCTCAAAAGGTACGGGGATCGATACCCCGCACCTCCACCAATTGAGAAGAGGTTTATTGGCGGCCCCTAATGCGAAGGCACAGCGACCGGGAACGGCGAGGCAGCTCGAAGCACTGTCCAAAAAGGACGCCAGCAATCAACAGCGCGAGCCGAGCCGCGCATTGGCGATGCGGCTGTGTCGCGAGGCGCGTCTTCTTCTTCACGAAACATTATTTATAATTGCAACACTTCCAAGAACTGGGCTATCAAGTTTCTGGAACTCACTAATCACAATAAAGCGCTCGAAACTCGTGTAGTATGCACCATTCTGAAGTATGTTTCTAATTGGGGAATGAGACTTTTGCAAAACTCTTCCGAATAGTGTAACAAATATACGCAGGCTATAAATTACATAATTGACCTATTTCGACGCTCTAACGAATGCAGTTTAGAGCATTGCGATATATTTTTTTCGGTGCAGTGCTATAAATTCGCAAAATTCGTGCTTTCATATTATTCAAACACACCAATCTTCGGGAAAAAAATGGTAGGCGGCCCTAACCTTTGACATAGTTGTCTCTTAGTCGCACTCGCACTTCGGCGTTGATCGTCTTTAGGTTAAGCTAGCGAATGTCTCTCCCCTGGCACGATATGCGGGCGAGGAAAGGAGAGGAGGAAGCGCAGCCACCTGGAGGCGTGGCTCCCTATGGAGCGGCGCACGAAGCGCACCTCTCTGGTGCTGACGTCAGAGCATGTAATGCGCGCGCGCGCGCGCCCAGGTGTGGCGAGTGAGCGAGCAGTCTGTCAGGCAACGGTTTCCCATTAATCAGCCGGTTAAGTATCATGCCACGTTTGTGAAGTCATTGGTGGCGTCATTACTGCCGCTTTCTACTTCTGAGCTTCCAGGAATTTCGCCAAAGTCGTGCTCATGTGGCGGGTATCCAAAGTCTACGATTCCGTATTTTGGTGTGCAGTAATCGGTGATTTCCAATTAAGTTTATATATTGTAGACGCTTCAGTAACTCTCATTTGTAACTAAACTTATGCTCTTATATCGTATCTGTAATGTAACCCTTAAATTTTGTACTGTACTGTTCTTTTCAATTTTTTTCTCATTTATATTGAATTTCGTCCCGAATCTTCTCGGGCGGGGAACTGGAAGTGCTGCTCAAGAAACAAGAGGGTCGCTCGATGCTCGTGGCTCTAAAATTCCGCTTGTTACAGTCATTGGTATTTACCGTTCTCTTTGAAATGAAAGAAATTTAATTGAATATATTCAAGGGTTATTTAAAAAAAATCATTTCTGCGTTTTACATCTATTTGAATTGGCGGCGCGGTAGAGGGGCCTGAGCACCAATTGACGGTTCCACACCGAGTCGGGTAATGAGTAGAAATCGCGTACGGCTCAATCGAGGTGCTTTGAAACGTTAGCGCACTGTGTGGGCAGTCCCCCCTTTTTTTTTACTGGCAATGTGCGGATGGCAGCCTTGCGCCATTTAGATATCTCAGCTGATGATTCGCGCCATAACTAGGCCATTTTTCGATACAAGCCCTATAGACTGCTATATATACACAGCTAAGCACACAGCGTCCATATTAAGCCTAATTTTATTTCTGACCAAGCCGGCAAGGGAGAGTGCTTCACGAAGACGCCATCGAAGGCAGAAACGGTGCAGGCCAGTTTGTGTTTCACAGAAAATGGCGGCTGCGGAGAAGGCTTGGAAACCGGATCAGGAAGGTAGTCTGCTCAGAGAAAACGTAGACATGCTTTCGCCTAATGTAAGTTATATTATGTTTTGGAAAGATTGGCTTATGAAAACGGTCAATGTACGGGGATAATATCTGCTTTTCTTAGCATTTTGTAGTTGACGCGAGGGGGTCTCAGGTCACAGAAAAAGATTCCCGATCGTTCTTGCTAGCAATCGTCGTAGGCGTCAATGTAGACTGCCTATCATTAGGAAAGACCCACTGATTTTTATATGTCTCTTCTGTGAATGGAAGTAAATTGTACACCTACCTTTCTGCATCGTACGCTGTTTGGCTATGCCTAATTAAACGTGCGGCTATTCGTGAAAGAACGTACAAGAAGCTCTCGTAAGCTCTTCTGTGTTTCACCAGGTTAGGTGCGCTTTGAGACCAAAAGTGAATTGCTCGTGCCCGTGTTGTTGTCATCCCCTAGCTACGCCACTGCTACTGATAGCGTCAGCTTATTATGTACGCCGTAGCTGAGGGGATATGTGGCGCTGCGCTGGTGAGCTGGAGGTTTAGATCCCGGCAGTGGCGACTGCATCCACGGTGGCGGCAGAGTGCAAGAACGCTCGCGTACTGCATTCGACTGGTTATCTTACGTGCACGCAGAGAACCCCCGATGGTCGAAATATCTCAGGAGTCCCTCACTACGTTACGATGTTCCGCACAATTAGATTCTGGTTCCGGAACGTAAAACCCACGAAATAAGTTTGATAAGCCTAGGCACACCGGTCAGATATGCGAGAACTGTATCATTTCCTCCCGATGCGCACGATTTCAACGTGAAAGAGTGCACTTATGTGTTGTTTTTTTGCACTTTGTGGGGCCTTAGTCATCTTTTCTGCATCTCTGTTAACCTTTTTGCGCTATGCGGTTCCTAATTGGCCCCCTAGCTATTTGAATCTCTTCGCTTTCCCTCGCCAGTGCGCCAGCCAATGAACGCTACCTTCTCTCAGCAGACTGTCTTCAACTGACCAGTTGGCGTCCTCATGCGTAAAAATACCGCACTCGCTGTAAAAAAAAATAAGCTTTTGGCTTTTACGCGCTTAAATGACGATCTGAATATGAGGCAGCCGCATAGTGGAGCAACTCGGGATAATTAATCATTAACAATAATGCTCTAAAGCCAAGTCAGCGAGCGTTCCTGCTTCGGCGCCCCACCGACGTGGGACTGCCGCGGCCGGGATCGGACACTTCGATGTCGAGCACAGCGTTGCAGCTACCAAGCTGCCGCGGTCGGTACTGCCGCCGTGTTTCCAAGCCAGTGCAATCAACACGCAGGGTCAGGGCACCGTGGGACTCGTGGTGAGCCGACTGCAGCAGGCGAGCAACGCGCCCAGCGTCCGGTTGACCAGGACGTCGCGACGGACGTCGGCCACCGTGGCCCACAGGCCAGCTTCGCAGAGGTGGGTGCTTCCTGCTGGGGTCGGCGGGCTCATAGGCAACGCCTTCGGTTTTCCGCTGTACCGGCAAAACACGCTCTTCTGCATAGAAAACCAGAAACGATTTCTAGAAGGCATGGAACACTTCCAACTACGAATACAATAATGTGCAACTGAAAACAAATTGCTACGGGCCCGAGCCCCCTCCGGAGATTTCCAGGAGGGGGGGGGGGGCAGAGGCCTCCCGGTGATGCCGTAGCCTACCGCCTGCCCCCCTTCTTTATAAGGTGTGGTTCCCGGAGTTCTGTTACCCACATCATTTGAGGTTTCTTTTAAGTTGTCTCTGCCTTTATCACTTAAATTTTTGTTGTGGCTACATCCTTACTCCATTATTATGGCGCGGTCGTGCAGTTTTAATTCCGACAAGAGAAGCGATTCAGAAGGACCAGTGGCGGCTCCTCATTCGTTTTTTTTTTCATTTCAACATTTCTTTTGAAATTTTCGCTGTGAACACCACCCACAAAAGCAATACATTTTTTTTTAATTATGGAGTTTTACTTGCCAAACCACTTTCTGATTATGAGGCACGCCGTAGTGGAGGGATCCGGAAATTTAGACCACCTGGGGTTCTTTAACGTGCACCTAAATCTAAGTGCACGGGTGTTTTCGCATTTCGCCCCCGTCGAAATGCGGCCGCCGTGGCCGGGATTCGATCCCGCGACCTCCGTGCTCAGTAGCCCAACACCATAGCCACTGAGCAACCACGGCGGGTGCAATACATTTAAATATATACGAGGGACAAAGTTTGGTATATATTTTTAAAGAGAAGTAGCTAGCCAACCAACAAATATTCACAATGGTACAGATAGCATATGCCTAGAGAATGGATACATTGCTCTATATGCAAATCGTTTCAAATTGCATTGCGTGCTTTTTTGACCACAAAGAAACCTGTAGACTTCAGTGACCGCTTCTGCAGTCTTTTATCAACGGCGTGTGAAATGCACGTGAATGATATGTGTCTCAGCATTGATTCTTTGTCCAATAGGCAGTGCTAACAACTCATTCAAAAAACTTGTAATAATTTAAAACATTTATTCAAGATTGAAACATCGCCACTTGGATGCAGAGGCCATAAATGTACACTGTGTTCGTAAAGTGATGGTCTACCTTTGACCGGTCAAAGGAAAGCAACGAAACAAGATAGAAATGCGAAATTTCCATCAAATAAAAGAAAAACTTTGCAAGTTTCCGTAGTATGGTGTGCAAAGGTGTCCGCACAGAGGTGATGACGCAGCACCACGAACTGCATAGCGGCGCACCAGCCCACGCCGGTCAAGATGTGGACGGTGCATTGGAACAGTTGTGTGGCTCGCTAAATTCAAATGAGTCACCAAAGTGCAACGCGAGCAACGTCGCGTGTACAACGAAGAACTACCACGTATGGCGAACATCTCAGATTTCTGTCTTGTTTTGTTGATTCCGTGTGACCGGTCAAAAGGGCACCATGACTTAACGAACGCGCTGTATATATATTTCGCTCAGTAACCGAAATGAGACCCGCCGTGGTTGCTCGGTGGCTGTGATGTTGGGCTGCTGAGCAGGCATCACGGGATCGACTCCCTGCCACGGCGGCTGCATTTTGATAGATGCGAGAAAACCGGTGTACTTAAATTTAGGTGCATGTTAAACAATCCCAGGTGGTCGAAATTTCTGGAGTCCTGCACTACGGCGTGCCTCATAATCAGAAAGTCGTTTTTGCACGTAAAACCCCATAATTTTTTTTTAAAAGCTGAATGAGGCAAAGCCGGATTCGCTCGAAAGCAAAATCAATAGCAGGCATGCGCCGCGTCGCTTTACTCGGACTCACAGTAAAAAAGCAAATTAGAGAGAAAGAGAGAAAGGCCGCACATTCGCCGGAAAGGCGAATCAGTATTACTGATGCCGAAGTAAAAGACAATTACACGGAGGAAAATTCATACCGTATAAATCTGTGTAAGGGTCGCACCCCCAACGTTACAGCCAATATTAAAAAGAACTGGGAAGCAGTCGCGTACGGCGCGCTGATTCCGACCACGCTGAACAGCGAATTTTCGCGCGCCGTTACTGGATGTGGAGAGGAGGCGATCGCCGAGGTTTACGGCATATTTCATGCACGTAGCTGAATAAATTAGGTCAGTTGGTGCTGTCCAATGTAAGGCTCGTTAAAATCGTGACACTAAAGTGCGACCCTTACACGAGTCTATGCTTTAGTTACATCGGCCATATAAATTGTAGTAAACATTCACTTAACAAGCATAATGTAATCCACGGACCATATAAATCTCTAACCACCTCACTGGATGACTACGAGCACTCTCTGTCACAACGCTAGCGTCACGAAGAACGCCGGCAGCGGGGGCAACGGTTCGTACAGCCGTTGATTCATCATCATCCGCCTATTTTATGTTCACTACCAGGGCGGACTCTGTCAGCCATGTCCAATTGCCAATCTATGAACTTAGACTACTCGATGTGCAACGCTAGGGGCGCGCAAAGACAGCGCGCATCAAGTTAGCAGCCATCACCGATCGCCCTTTTCATTGCACCCATCAATGATCACCAACAATTAGACACGGCCCGCGGGCTGCGTAAGCCTAAGCCGTGCACATTCATTCGCGCCTAGGGCAGGGATGGAGGAGAAGAGGGAAGACGGGGGGCACTCTCCTTCCCAAGCACGCGTTTGATCACGTGACCTCCAACTAATCCGAATATTGAGCGCGTGGGGAGATAATCCCCATCAAAAAGCCGCCGTAATGTCCGGCTCACTATTACATGCTTTTCCTCGCACTCACGATGTATGGGTCGCTCATTCATATGTTGTTTTGCACTTCGTACGGAACATCATAGCGACGACGACAAACAAAACGAGAAATAGAAAACATGCGTCGAGCTCACTTCTGCCGTGGCTGCGGACGTCGCAATGTTCACCGCCTACAGACAGAACACAAAGCCAGCAGTGGGAAGGTCGCTTATCGGTACTCCGCTACAACCCGTCTGGTGCTTAGAGGGAAACGTATTTGCCACCGTAGAAGCACCAGCGGAAAGACTGAACGCGCGGAGAGACAGCGCACGCAAAGGGACCAACCACCTCGGATTGCAAGCTTGAACACGGCGCAGATTACCTCCAAAATAAAGCGTGCCACCCACGTATGTAGAACCGTTGGGGCGCACGGACAGCCAAGCGCAGTCGCTACAAACTGCAGGAGAAAAGGAGGAGCCTAACTGTCCGATTAGGCGTAACTGACTGATTCGGAAAATTGTTCGCTCTCGTTCTATTGGAGGCGTGCGCCTTCATGAACATTTCGTGGCGATAGGTCTCGACGGAAGAAGTTGGGAGCTATCGCATAGCTCTGACCCGTTCTGTACTAGCTATAGGTCGCCAGTTTTACAGTACTGCAAGGCATACATGAAGTATTGAGTTCGCAATTAATATCAGGCGCTAATGTGTGCGAGGAGGAAGTGAGGGAAGCTTCAGGGCATGGGGCAAGCTTCAAGCAAACTACCTGGCCTAGAAAACAATGCAAAAAGCTACGCAAAGGAAGGAAAATGGGGAACAGCGCAAGCAGGGTGAGGCCTGTTGGTTACCCAAGAACACTTGGTTGCGCTATCTTATAAAACACCCTAGTCAATGGTGTGCATGTTGCTTATTTTCATTCGTTACATATTTTGCCAGCTGCTCAATAACGCAATCCACGCTGGGTCTACTTGCTGTCGTGTCCTTCGCGCTTTTGATATGCCGCTATGTCTCATTATATTTTTATTCATCTATAATGTGGTTGTTTAATTGTACGCCTGATGATTTATTCCCCCATAATCCTTTATTCCCCCGCCGTGAAATAAATGAAACCAGTGGCATAATGTCTGCTTCTACAAGTAATTAAACTATGGCGTTATATTGCGCTGTATGCTCTCCGCAGGGGCGTCTGCGTAAGCAGGCGTTTGGTGTGTTGCGACACCACGTGCCCGAGCACACGAGGGTTGGCCCCTCCCGCGTCTAACCGTGCGCGGCTTAGCCGTGTCCGGGGAAAGGGGGATTCTGGAGGTTGAGCCGATGCTGGGTGTTCGGACCTTTAAGGCCCCCCGGCGGAGGCAACACACCTCTTTGGCTTCTGCTTCACGTAGACGGCACCCCCGGACTGACCCACCCAGGGGAAATCGTTAGTTGCCTTTTCCTGTCTCTCTCTCCCTACTACCATCGTCTTTCCCTTACTTTCCACCTTTCCTGTCTTCTTCTGGCTTCCCCTTTACTTCCAATTTTTCCAGGCAGCAAGGGTTAACCTTGTGTGAATAGCCAACCTAGGTTATTTCATATTTGGTTATAATGGTAATGTACAGTTGGCGTTTGCACGCCGTGTTTCACAGGTCCTGCAGCGTGCCCTTGTAGGACTCCACGGTGGGTGGCTGGCGTTACTGCCGAAATATCACATATCTTTATGTATAGCTCCTTTCCTCTGCTCCCTGATCGCCCTCAGAAAAGAGGGCGCACCGATGAAGTTTTTCAGTTGTTCGCATGGGAAGTCCACAACTTTCCACGTTTCCATGTAGTTCACTCGGGAAAACCCGGCAAACCAGTACGCACAATCTCACCTTTCCTTGTATCGAAGACTTTGACTGATGTTTTTGGAGGCGGTTATAATGCGACCAGAATGGCAAGCAGTGATCTCCTCCTGGAGCTCCGCGATAAGAAGCAATTTGAGAAACTGCCGAAACTAGTGTCATTTGGGGAGACCCAACTAACAGTCACCCCGCACCGTACTATGAACACCACCCACGGCGTGGTGTCGGACGATGACTTGCTGGAGCTCAATGAGGCTCAACTCTTGGAGGGCTTCAGCGAGCAAAATGTTATCAATGTCAGAAGAATAAAGATGAGGCGAGATCGTAAAGAGAACCAAACCAAGCACCCAATAATCACCTTTGGTTCAAGTGTCCTGCCCGAGTCAATCGAGGCCGGGTACATCAAGCTCCGTGTCAGGCCATACGTGCCCAATTCACTCCGATGTTTCAAATGCCAGCGCTTCGGCCACAGTTCGCAGAGCTGCCGAGGCCGCCAGACATGTGCGAACTGCAGTGCCCACGAACACACATCTGAAGCTTGTGACAATGCTCTCCACTGTGAAAACTGTGATGGGCAGCACGCCGCGTACTGACGGTCGTGCCCATCCTGGAAAAAAGAAAAGGAAATTGTAACAGTTAAAGTAAATGAAAATATAAGTTTCAAAGAGGCACGCAGGCGTGTATCTTACCTGCCAAAGAAAACTTTTGCCGATGTGGCGCGTCAGGGGGCAGCGTCACAACGGCCTCCGGCGGCTGTCCGACCCACAAGCAGTGAGTCGGCAGTTACGCCATCTGCCCCGGCGACGGTTGCAGCTAGCGCTGCTCCGTCAACCGAGGAGAAGGGACCATCGACCCCGAATGTGGGCGCAGCCGAGGCTGCCTCAACCTCCCAGGTCCCTTCCAGCGCTTGGCACGGCCGGCGCAGCCAAATCCCCCAGGGAGCCCCATCGACCTCCGGGCTGGTGGGCGCAGGGGTCTTGCGCTCCAAGGCGGGACCCTCCCTGGTAACTTCTCGCTCACAAGAGCACGTGTCCGGCGCCTCACAAGAGGCAATGGACACTACACCTATCCCCACGGCACGCCAAGCGCCTAAGGAGCGGCGAGGCTACCTCGAACGCTCCAGAGAGGGCAAAACCCAGATTACAGGGCCTCGAAAGAGCTCTGGAATCTAATGTCTGAAACCTCTAATTAACACTTCTGCTTCTGTACACACAGCACCTATTGACTTCCAATATAGATACACAAATAATTCAACGGAACGTCAAAGGTATTCGTAGAAACCTTCATGATATGCAGAAACTCGTCCAAAAACACAATCCAAAGTTGCTGTCTTTACAACAAACACACTTAAAATCCAAACACACGAACTTTCTCCGACAGTATATAACTTTACGCAAAGATCGCAATGATGCTGTCGCATCATCGCGCGGTGTCGCCATTGCTATCCGTAAGAGCATTGCGTGTCAACTTTTACAGCTACAAACGCCTCTCGAAACATTGGCGGTTCCAGCTGTTCTCCTAAACAAACTCATCACCATTAGCTCTCTCTACATACCCCCACATTACAAATTACCAAAACATGAATTCCAATCCTTTATAGATCACTTGCCTGAACCTTATGTTGTTCTTGGCGATTTCAATGCGCACAGCTCCCTGTGGAGCGACTCTCGTATAGAAGCGCGAGGTCGTCTTGTTAAATAGTTCCTTTTTTTCTTCTGGTGCGTGCCTTCTGCATAAGCAGAAACCCACTCATTACTGTCTTGCAAACAATACCTTTTCTTCAATTGATCTGAGCATAGTTTCCCCGTCCATACTGCCTGAACTCGAATGGGAAGTTACGAACAATCCTTACGGAAGCGACCACTTGCCCATACTATTAGGAACACTTAAAGAAAACGAATATCCACCGCAGGCTCCTATGTGGAAGATTGACACAGCAGACTGGGAGAAATTCCGAACCTTAACTAGTATATCATGGAATGACATGTCCTCGTTAGAAATTGATTCCGCTGTGGAGTATAATACAGCCTTCATAATAGATGCCGCATCTAAATGCATACATGAAGTAAGTGGCTCGGCATGCAAACGGCATGTCCCGTGGTGAAACGATTAATGTAGAATCGCACGTAGGAATCATAACAAAGCGTGGGGGGTTGCTGCGCGCTTCGCCCACTGCAGAGAATCTTGTCAACGTTAAAAAAAGTAAAGTCCCAATGTAGGAGAACCCGCCGACAGGCCAGAAGAGAAAGTTGGCAGAAGTTTTTATCAAGTATTAACTCATTTACAGATGAGGCGAAAGTCTGGAACAGGGTAAATAGAATTAGAGGGCGACAAAGATATTCACTCCCTCTAGTAAATACACAGGGCGATACACTGCAAGACCAGGCAGACTCACTTGGGGAGCACTTTGAGAGCGTATCAAGTTCAAACCATTATTCGTAATCCTTCCAGAAATATAAACAAATAGAAGAATGCAAGCCACTCATAAGAAAATGTCGACATAATGAACCGTACAACTGTCCTTTTAGTGCTAACGAGTTGAGAGCTGCCTTGAGCGCATGCAAGAGTTCTGCATCGGGATCTGATAGAATCATGTATGAAATGCTCAAAAATTTACACAATGACACGCAAGTTACACTACTCACACTTTTCAACACCATCTGAGATGCAGGGTACCTTCCAACCGCATGTAAGGAAGCCATTGTGGTCCCTGTTGTGAAACAAGGCAAAGACCCTTCCTCAGTGGCTAGTTACCGCCCGATAGCCCTCACAAGTTACATTTGTAAGGTGTTTGAAAAAATGATAAATCGGCGACTCATTCATTTCCTTGAACAGAGCAAAATGCTTGATCCTTATCAGTGCGGCTTCCGAGAAGGGCGCTCCACAACTGACCATCTTGTACGTGTAGAAGCAAATATCCGGGACGCATTTGTACACAAACATTTTTTGTTATCCATATTCCTCGATATGGAGAAGGCGTGCGATACAACGTGGCATTATGGAATCTTAAGAGACTTGTCAGAAATGGGCATCCATGGGAATATGCTAAACCTAACAGAAAGCTATCTGTCCAATCGTACCTTCCGAGTAAAGTCGGCAATGTACTTTCACGTCCTTTTACGCAAGAAACGGGTGTTCCCCAATGAGGCGTGCTCAGCTGCACGCTCTTCATCGTGAAGATAAACACGCTTCGCGCTTCATTACCACCGGCCATCTTTTATTCTGTCTACGTGGACGACATACAAATAGCTTTCACATCCTGTAACCTCGCAGTGTGTTAGAGACAGGTACAGCACGGCCTGAAAAAAGTGTCAATGTGGGCAGACAAGAATGGATTTAAGATCAATCCTAATAAAAGCTCTTGTGTTGTTTTTACAAGAAAGAGACGTCTTGTCCCAGATCCTTGCATAGAACTGCGTGGACAACAGATACCTTTAAACAAAGAACACAAATTTCTAGGTGTTATAATTGACTACAGACTCACTTTCGTCCCCCACATTAAACATATTAAAGAGAAATGTCTAAAACAATGAACATAATGAAAGTTCTATCCTAGACTACATGGGGTAGTGACAGGAAGTGTTTAATGTATCTCTATAGAAGCCTCATTCGATCACGACTAGTCTATGGTGCCGTGATTTATCACTCTGCTGCCCCGAGCGCACTAAAGATGCTAGACCCAGTCCACCATCTAGGACACTCCGACTGGCCACTGGCGCGTTCAGAACAAGTCCAATACAAAGTTTATATGTAAAATCAAATGAGTGGTCACTTCATCTGCAGAGAACATACATCAGCCAAACATATTTTCAGAAAGTCCACTCTAATCCTCAACATCCGTGTTATACTACTGTTAACGAGATGACATGCTACACTCTTTCGTAATCGTGCCTTCGTAAGACAGCCTTTCTCGCTGCGTGTGAGGGAGCTTAGTCATGAAATGCATGTCCCACTCCTCGAGCTTCGCCCAATGCATCCAACCAAGCTGCTACCTCCTTGGGAGGGGCAGTTGATACAATGCGATATATCTTTCATGCACGTTACAAAACACACTCCAGAGATTGAAATCCAAATGCATTTCCGGGAACTCCAACACAAATACTCCTGCACGGAGTTCTACACAGACGCATCGAAGTCACACGACGGGGTGTCCGATGCAGCTGTTGGTCCATCCTTCTCGGAATCCGACGTACTGCATCCGGAAACTAGTATCTTTACGGCTGAGGCCTACGCACTGCTGTCGGCCGTAAAGCATATAAAGAAATCAAAACTGCAGAAATCAGTTATATATACGGACTCCCTCAGTGTTGTGAATGCCTTGATGTCTTTCTGTAACCACAAAAATCCAGTAATTAATGAACTCTAGTCCGTACTGTGTAAAGCAGATATATCTAACCAACATGTGATTATATGCTGGGTGCCTGGACATAGGGGCATCGAAGGAAACGTTCTAGCGGACCAGATGGCCACATCAATTTCATTGCATGCAGTTAATCCTACTGCTTCGGTCCCTGTCACAGACCTGAAGCGTTTCCTAAGAAGGAAACTGCGAAACCACTGGCAACGTATGTGGGACGCAGAAGTAAATAACAAACTGCACGTGATAAAGCCACAGTTAGGTTCTTGGCCCTCCGTAATAAAATCACGGCGAACAGATAGCACGCATAACTTTTTACTCACTGAAATTGATCCTCCAACCTCCGGTAGATGCGGGGAGAGGCTGCCCGTCCTCCACGTTCTCCTGGAGTGTCGGGCAGCCGAATCTAAGAGAAGGAAACAATTTTCCCTAGCATACCGGCAGCACATCCCCCTACATCTCGTAATGCTACTCGGCCCAGAACCTTTATTTGACACCAACGCAGTCCTAAGTTTTCTGAAAGATGTTGTCTTGCATGTTGTTAGCCCCATATGTTCGTAGCGGGTCCTCTCTTCAGAGGATGCCGCTGTGATAGCTCTTTCGTATAGCACATGCCTCTAGGCCCTTGTGTTTCAAGGGCTCTGGCGAGGCAGCAGTGCTGCAAGTAATTTTACCATCTCATATATTTTCTATTTTGCATCATTCTTCTACGATGGATTTTAATGTTCATAGTATTCGTCATTAGTCATCGCCATAATTTTATAGCACGTATATTTTGCGCACTTTACAGCGACTATTTTTAGGCCCCTTTACAGCCAAGTCACATCTTCACAGAACTCATCATTCCACCGCGAAATCACTAACACTGCCTTGGCGCTCTTTGACCATATCTGGCCCTTGCGTCACTAAACCACACACATTCATTCATTCATTCATGCGCTGTATGCTAATAATTCTAATAAGCAGTTGTCTTCAGAAATTGTATTATTGTGTAATTTTATATATATGATATATCTTATCTTCTCAGATGGCGTTTCCTCACGAAAATATTTCTTGGTTGTATCTATGTATATTAAGACTTTCGGAAGGCGTTACATGGCTTCTACCATTGATCTGTATTTATGCAACGAAATGCGTACTAAACGCACATATCTTCCTAACGTGTTTCACTAAATCCACTTGTCGTATGGCTCGTCCGAGAGGCGCCGTTCCTCTTGGTGGTCCGTGTGGACTCGGGCTGTGCAATTTAACTCCACCTTCTAAGTCGTCTTCTAACTACTCATATAAGGCCGTCACTACAGGAAACAATTCTCCGAGGCCACACGAAGTTTCCTCAAGCGCAGCTGTTATTAAAGTTAATATGTATGAGGACTCCTGGGGCACCATGCCGCAGCAGGATGTTCTCCACGAAGAATTTCCCCACTTCAGCTGCACTACCTTTCGCTAGACCTTTCGTTTCAGCGAAGCGAGTGAAGTAATCCGTGGCCACGACGATCCAATCATTTCCGGATGTTGACGTCGAAAAGGGTCCCAACAAATCCATTCCGTTATGCTGAAACGGTCGGCAAGGAGGTTTGATCGGCTGTAGTAATCCCGCTGCCCTTGTCCGCGGTGTCTTGTGTCGCTGACAGTCTCGGCGTGTCTTGACCTAAAGGGCGACGTCGGAAGTCAGGCGCGGCCAGTAATACTTTTTCTGCATCCTCGATAGCGCCCGGGTGAATCCAAGGTGCCAAGCGGTCTGATCGTCATATACGGCGTGCAGTAATTCCGGACGCCATGTTGAGGGACCAACCAGAAGCTAGTTGGTGCGGCAGACTGGTGAGAACTTCTTTACCAGTAGATAGTTTTGGAGCGAGAATGAAGACAATCCTCGCCTAAATACCCTAGGGACAGCGTCGGTTAGCTCCAGATCTGCTAGTTGCTGTTCAGCTAAGTCTTCCGCGCTTACTATTCCATGGAAGGCGTCGCCACCCTCATTATCTTGCGGCATCGAATCAATGTAGGCGCGTGCTAGACTGTTGGCATCTGAGTGTTTTCGTCCAGAATCGTAAGGTACAATGATGTCATATTCTTGCAGTCTAAAGCTCCACCGCGCCAGCCATCCTGAAGGGTCCTTTAAATTCGCTAGGCAACACAGAGCATGATGGTCGCTGAAGACATTGAACGGCCTGCCATATAGGTGAGGGTGAAATTTCGTCGAAGCCATAATGCTGATGGGGCATTCCTTTTCACTTCTAGAATAATTGCCTCCTGCTTTTGACAGCGCCCGTCTAGCGTAAGCTTTCACCCGTTCAGGTTCGTCTTTCTTCTGGACTAGGATGGTAGAGAGGCCTAGGCTACTGGCGTCAGTGTGGACTTTGGTATCGGCGTCCTCGTCGAAGTGCGCAAATACTGTCGGTGATTGCATGCGTCGTTTGAGTTCTTGAAAAGCGTTGGCCTGCGGCGTTTCCCACTTGAACTCGACATCACATTGAGTTAGATGTCGCAGCGGCTCAGCGATGCGTGAAAAGTCTGACAAAGCGCCTGCAGTAGGCACACATGCCAAGGAATGAAATCGTGGATTCGATTGAAGCCCATCTGGTTGGGATGAAGCAAGAAGCAATAAAACGACGGACACTGATCAAATTTTAGTACTTCTTTTGGTCGGTGTCCGTCGTTTTATTGCTTCATGCCAAGGAATCTACGCACTGCCTTCTTGTCGATGGGCTGCTGGAACTTTGCGATGGCTGCTGTCTTCTGCTGGTCGGGGTGAGCTCCAGACTTTCTGATGACGTGGCCCAGGAACATAAGCTCATCGTAAGCGAAGCGGCACTTTTCTGGCTTCAGAGTAAGTCCTGATAATTTGATAACCTCTAGTAATGTCGCAAGCCGCATAAGGTGGTGGTCGAAATTCCCGGCGAAGACGACGACATGACCGAAGTAGACAAGACAGGTCTGCCACTTCAACCTTGCTAACACCGTGTCCATCACGATCTGGAACGTTGCAGGCACCGAGCACCGACCAAATGGCATGACCTTGAAATCGTAGTGGCCGTCCGGCATGATGGAGGCGGTTTTTTCGGGATCTCTCTCGTCGAATTCTCTTTCCCCGTAGCCAGACTTGAGATACATCGAGGACAAGTATTTAGCATTGCAGAGACGATCTAATTCGTAATCTATCCGTGGGAGGAGGTATACGTCCTTCTTCGTGATCTTGTTGAGTCGACGATAATCGACGCAGAAATGTAGAGTTCCGCCCCTTTTCTTCACCAAGACTACGAGGGATGCCCACTGGCTTTTCGATGGCTGGATGATGTCGTCGCAGAGTATTTGGTCGACTTGTTACATTATAGCTTCACGTTCTCGCGTCGAAACTCGGGAAGGGCTCCGGCGGAGTGGTCAAAGAAGAATGCATTTTATTAAAGAATGGTCCGGCAGTTTTTGTTGTGGTGACGTCAGGTGGAGGCTCAAAGTCCTGAGACTCGGGCGGCATCTTCGGCTTGCCAGACGGCCCACAGCCGGTCTGCCTACTGTGAACTTTTGCGAGCCACCTCCCAGCGGCGGCGACGCCGATGGAGGAGGTCAACGGCGGCGCCCGCAGCCGGGGCGGCGACGGGAAGAAGCGAGCTCGAGGGTTCCTATACTCTGTCAACGGCTGCGATTATGGACGCGTCACGAACGGACTTGAGTTATTACGGAATGCTTCGCGACTGCTGTTTGTCGAATCCTCGATGATGTCGAAAACCGGTCTTTGTATCGTCGGATAAGACTTCTGAGCTGTCGGTGCTTACTCATGGGGGGACTCGAATTTATGTCGAAGTCTGGTTCAGGAACATTGATCGTCGTGGTGGATGCGGCAGAATCTGAGAGGGCCAGCGCATTGTTGGTTTCTTCAATTACTTTCGATGTATGCGACCGTCGGGCTCTTGTTGACGTGCTTGAATTGATGGCTGAAGTTTGTGAGCACCACTTTACTTTCCCTCCGTGCTGTCGAGCGATCCCTCTTGCGACGCTAATTTCAAGATTGAGAAGTTAAGATTGATCACACTCGATGACGCCTTCTAGGTCTGCGTATGTTTCGGTGCCGACGGAAATAACAATGGTGGAGCGAGGTGGAGTCCTCCCTTTATCTAGCACATTCAAGGTCTGGTGACTATGAGAGCTCTCCGGCGGTACCGCTTGATCTTCCGATAGCTTTCTCGACTTCGACTTCACGTCGATGATTGCGCCGTGTTGGTTCGGGAAGTTCATGCCGAGAATGACATCTCCTGAATAATTTTAGGATAATGAATATTATAGGGCAGGTTCGGTAATGAATGGTAATTCTCGCCATTGCAGATTCCAGTCGGCCTTATTAGGTGTCCTCCAACTGTATGAATATGAGTGTCATCCCATGCAGTCTTAAGAGGAAGCTTTAGCTCGAGTGCTCCTATCTAAATACATGTAAAAGGAGAATTCGTTTTTCTCGGCAACCACTGCACCAAATTTGACGAGGTTTGTTGCATTTAAAAGAAAAACTTAAAATCTAGTGACTGTTGGTTTCGAATTTTTGAGTTAGGGCGTCAATCTTTTATTAAAAACTGGCGAAAATCAAAAATTTTCAAAAAACGAAACTATCAAGTTTACAACTCTGTAACTCAACCACTAAAGATTATAATACAATTCTGTGAATTGCATCTAAAAGTACATCCATAGCGGACAAAATTGATATGTTACACATGAATATAAAAAAATTTAATCATAGGGAAATACAACTTTTGTAAAACCGTTGTAACCAACGTAACAAATTCATGTAAGATGTAAAAAGACATATTGAATTTGTCCGCTTTGAATGATCTAATGGATCCCGTTTACAGAACCACGATATCAGTTCTTGATGCATAGCTATCAATTTGTAAACTTCGTGCTTCTATTTTTTTCAAACGGTCAAATATTTGAAAATTGTTTTAGGAAAATTCAAGCCCTAAATCGAAATTCCGCTTCCAACAGTCACTAGAATTTAACTTTCTCTTTCAAATGCAACAAATTTCATCAAAATCGGTCCAGGGGTTATCTCATAAAAACGTTTTTGCGTTTTACATGTATTTGAATAGGCCGCGTCGGAGTTGGGCCCGAGCTAAAGCTTCCTCTTAACTTTCTTCAACTGGGCGGCAAGGGGTCCACTCATCACGGAGTAGTCGGCTCCTGTGTCCACTAAGGCGGTGACTGCGTAGCCATCTTGGAGGAAGGAAAGCGTAGGAGGGGCCCAGGCCAGCACAGACGTGTTGGAGAAAATGTGGCTGAAGTCACGAGCTGTTTTTCGCAAACCAACACTGGAAATGGTACTCCAAACGTAAACGTTGCCATAGCGTAGCGCTGCCATAGCACTGCCATAGCATTGCCATAGAAGCTCTCGCTGCTGCTCTAGGCCTCTGAAAAGTGAGGTAAGTGTTTTCGGCTCGTGTCTTTCTCGCAGCACATTCTGTTCATGAGACAAGCTCACTTCGGAGCGTAGTATGTAAGCTTGAAAGATGTTTTGGGTCTGTAACTGCGCGTGTCAGTCAGCAACTGACACACTAAAATAATCACGGCACGGGTCTTCGTCATCTTCTTAAGCGTGCCACGGAAAAGCACAGAAGTGCGTCTGCTTCACTAAAACTGGTATAGAAGTTTCCCAGGCATTCTTCTGACGCGCGTCAGCAGCATGCACTTCCGGCAGCTCGTAGCAATGCAAGTTCAAAGCTCGCGCCTAACTGCTCCAGCGAGCTGATTGGAGGCGCAAATGCAGATGGCATACCAAGATGGCGGCTTTTCCGGCTTCGAAAACGCGACGTCAAGGCCTCTCCTATTTTGTTTCTTTCCTCCACTCTGGCAATCGAGAAGCACGTCGATGTCGGTGCTTCTTTGTCTTTAGTTGCAGTTATGTCTCGGCGTCGGATCACGGCTGCATCGTGTTTACGTGCGACTGGAACGTGGCGTTGTTTTAAGGCGCATTTCTGAGTGCGGGGGTATAGAGTCGTTCAACAAGATCACGTAAATCATAACGCTCTTAGCATCCTTGTGCACTGTACTTGAACGTAGGAGCCTCAGTCGCACGTTTGTCTCCTTTCTGCAGTACTGCCATATTCGCGAAGATCGTCTGTTCGCATACCGGCCGGTAGTTGAGGCGTTCTACTGCGATGGCGAGTGATCATCCCCGCGTGTGCTAGCGAAGACACTGGTAATGCATGTGTTCGGGCAATCCTTTGCTGCTGCAATCGCCAAACGCAGCAGTGTTTCCTGAAGTTTAGGAAGGAAGCGGAATACACTGATCTCGAAAGTATTTGAACGTGTAAATCAGAGAAAAACACTGCATACAATGGCGAGATGACTGGTGCGAGATTGAATCCAGATAAAATCACAGAATAAAATGACACCCATGAAAGCCTACCCCTTGGTTCTCTACGTAGTGTTCATCGCTGGTTTTCACCTGCCATTTGCTTATTAACCGCCGCAAGATACGTCTCGCTCGGTTTCATAAAATAAACTACCACCTAAATCACGCCATCAGCGCATTGAGCTCCCACATAGTATTTCGAGCATCACGGAGAAGTTCCATTGTCAAGAAACTATAACTAACGTCGTTGCGTCTAAATAAGCTTAAGTGAACACATGTAACGAGGTAATGTAATAGGCATTGCATCTGGTTTTCTTCCTGCTCTACACTTGTCATATTTTTGCTATCATTATTGCCTTACACTTGTAATAGTATTGTGTTTATTATTCTTGTGCGGTATTATTATCGTTAATATTGTAGCGCCGTACTTGTGTTATTGTGCTTATTTTCTCGCATCTCTCACTACGATTGTAAACATATGTTTTCTACCATATTTATGTGCATTTGTATCGAATTGCTGACACTCCCGCCCCCTCTGTAATGCCGAACGGTGGTAAGGGTGAAAGAAATGAAAGTCGCGTACCAATTTGCCCAGCTCTCGACCTTGTTATTGCTCTCGTAATTGTGTCCCCGACCGTGATCCCAGGGGGCGTGTTGCGTCGACCGGGGTGGACGACCAGTCGGAGGCCACGAATGAGCTCGTCACGCTGACCGACGAGGCCGCCATGTACCGGTCGCCGCCTCCACGGCGTGTGAGGCCATCGGTGCTGCCACGAGGGAGCCTCAACGTGGCCCTGCTGGGAAGCAAGTTCGACCAGGTGTCGCTCTCGTCGAGCATCGACCCCATGGACTTCAGGTGAGTTATGTATATATACCCGCCCCACAAGACCTATCCACACAAAATGTACGCCCTCCCAAAGTGTTCTGTGAGGAGACTAAATTTTAAAATGAAAAAGAGATGTTGCGCCACACTTTCGCCTTTAACTTTCCAGCAGCGGGCTGGAAAGAGAAAAAAAAATTAATTCATCACAAGTGCATGACAGTCTCCATCATGCTCCTCGGATGTACGATTGGGTCTGTTGGCTGGCTCGTGTCCTCACTCGGTTGCTGCTGCAGCAGCTAGCTGCTGTTGCATTCCAACGTGGTTGTGGCTGGCTCTTGTCGACGGCTTGCTGGCAGGCTGCGCTTGTATCATGGCATCGTCTTTCACGCTTCTTTCACTGCCACAGCCGTATGGACCTGACCTTCAATGTGGCAGCTGTGTAAGGCGAATAAGGCTTCTGAAAAAACAAAATCGTTAATCTTGGTTCAAAAAGAAAAGAAAACGCACTTATTAGCTGTGTTTTTGAATGAGATATACATGAGGTAACCATAGTTTCGTAATCATTATTCAATACGTTTCAAAACCAATTAGGGTCTGCCAGACAGGTTGCGTTCCCTTTTCATTTGATAATGTACACGTCATCAAACACTGGCTTTCGCTGCATAAAAACCGTTCTGGAACTTTCAGTTAACTGCTTCGCTGTCTAAGAGTCGCACCAAAGCGGCTGCTAGGTTCAGGATACACAATGCAAAAAAAAAAAGAAAAAGAAAACGTGTGACTTACGGTATGCGTCTGTGTGGTTGCAGTCGCTTGCAAGCATTGTGACTCAAAGCAAGCAGCAATGCAAGAATACCGCTGTCTCCACGCCGCAGCCCGTTATTCAATATGTCTAGGCAAGCTTATGGTGGAACCCCCTCAGACCGGCGCAGAAATGCGGAAGTTGAATTGAGATGAAACTAAAAGAGGCACTTTTTTTAAAAAACCGAAGCATTTTCCGTTGTTTGCAAACGTTCCGCCATACAAATTGTGTTGGAAAAGCAATCGGGTATGGCGCTTGGCCGATCACGTTATGACAATAATATATTTAGTCAGCGCGGCTTGTAGATTCGTACAAATAAGAAACACTGTTCAAAGTCCGACCATTTATCAAACTGGTCAAGCTCAACGGGTTTAGGGTCAACGTACATGCGATAATTCCATATACACTACGCAATAAAATGACTGGCACAAACTTTACAGTGGATCTTTGCTGTTGCTCATGCCTTTGTCGCTTATGTGTTTGACGCAGGATGACTTTTTTAAAGTTTCGTTAAGCCAGTAATAGACTCCATGACCGTGCTTGAGATACTTTACTTCAGATGTATCTCGAGTAACTCGAGATGCACCTGATTCGGAGCTTTCAGCATTCTTCATTCAGAATATTCCATCGAATCATACTTACCGTATGGAATCACTGCAGGTAGGAAAGCCGGTGGTGAAATGACACAGAGGCTCTTTCTGTTTTTATGATAACCCATGATACACGCGCATGAGGGCACCATGACTCTTCGTGGTTGTAAGAAGCGCATCGGTAGGACAACATCTGGTCTGCAGGCAGCACGTCTCGTAATTGGACAAATCGATCAGTCACGATCCAACAACATCTATTCGAAACGAACACAACTTTCTGGAGTCCTACGGACTCCTCCATCAGGGGTGTCTTCGAGAAGCTGTAGCAGCTTTCTATGAGCGGTGTTTTTTGTACTTCCCATCACACAGTTTTCTTTTTATATATAATCGCCTCTGGCAGATAGCGCAGATGGATTCCTTGAGCTGCGATTCTCGAAGCGAACGGACATAACTTTCGCGCTAAATGAAAAGGCATAAACAACTAATGAGATATTTGGAAGCTAAGTTGATGATTTTTTACAGCACAAATTGTAATTTACAAATCCTAGCGAATGGTTTCACGAGGCGTATCCGCTTGGAACGAATTTTCAAGATGATGCCAGATCCGATATATTCACGTTCAAAGTGTGCGACGAAATGCATTGGCAGTCCAGTTCATTTTGCGCTTCAATGCCGTGAAGAGCTTGCTTTAAAAAAGTAAGTGGGATAGCAGTGCGTTTCGGACGCGGGTTGCACGGCGCATTTCTTGAGACTGGTGCCATCCTGAAGATTTGTTCCACGTCGATGAGCCTTGCAAACTCACCAGTTAAAAGTCGTAAATAGCAATATGTGCCGTAAAACAGTCAGTAAATAATTAACTCGTCATTATCATCAGCCTATCTTATGTCCTATGCAGGACGAAGGCATCTTCCCGCGATCTCCAATTATCCCTGTCCTCGCCAGCCGATTCGAACTAGCACCCGCAAATTTCCTAATTTTGTCGCACCACCTAGTCTTCTGTCGTCTTCTACTGCGCTTCCTTTCTCGTGGTACCCATTCTGTCACTCCGATGGTGCAACTTTTGTCTACTATACGCATTACATGACCTGCCCAGCGCCATTTTTTCTCTTCATGTCAATTAGAATGTCGTCTATATCCCTTTGATCTCTGATCCAAACCACTTTCTTTCTGTCTTTCTACCTAGCATTCTTCGTTCCATCGCTCTTTGCGCAGTCCTTAACTTGTTCCCAAGCTTCTTTGTCAGTCTCCAAGTCTCTGCCCCATATGTCATCACCGGTAAAATGCACTGATTGTATACCTTCCTTTTCAATGATAATGGTAAGCTTCCAGTCAGGAGCTCACGATGTCGGCCGTATGTGATCCAACCCATTTTTATTCTTCTGTGAATTTCCTTCTCAGGGTCAGGGTTCCCTGTGATTAGTTGACCTAGGTAAACGTGCTATATGCATCACAGACTCAAGGACAAGTCAGTAAGTAGAGCAAGTATTTACAGGTATATTATGTCATCACCGGTGAAATGCGCTGATTGTATACCTTCCTTTTCAATGATAATGGTAAGCTTCCAGTCAGGAGCTCACGATGTCGGCCGTATGTGATCCAACCCATTTTTATTCTTCTGTGAATTTCCTTCTCAGGGTCAGGGTTCCCTGTGATTAGTTGACCTAGATAAACGTGCTCCTTCACAGACTCAAGGACAAGTCAGTAAGTAGAGCAAGTATTTACAGGTTATATTTAGAACAGTGGTTGCAGCACTGACCGCTTTGATTCACAGCGTGAGGCCAATTCGTTCTTCCTCCTCTCTTCTCGAGTGATGGCGCCCACGCGCCTCGTTCAAACGATCAAATACCACACGCGTCTAAATGTGCGTCTAAATGTCATCACTGGGAGGAGATACTGCTTCTGTCATGTAACGTGCACGATATCACTGGACTGGGAAGCACATGAGGCGTCAGGGGCAATCTCGTAGCACGGAGCACTCGGTATGGGCCTGTGTAACGAGACAGCAGTTTTTCTGGCAAGCCGACCTGACGCGACGGTGACCATAGAAGCAGCAAAGAACCAGGCGGGAAGTCCACGTCTCGGTGTCGCCGGTCGTACATAGCCTTTGACTGTCTTGGGATTTCAGAAGATGGTCATGGGCAATTTCCCTTGCGTGGGCACAGCGGGCGATGGCGTCAAGCACATATTCACTGGTCGGTGCCGTGTGAACAGGGAGGGATGTGTCGAGTGACAGCGCTGGTTCTCGGCCGAACAGAAGGAAGAATGGGGAATAACCGGCTGTGTCGGTGGCGCGAGGAATTTTAAGCAAATTTGACAATCGGTAGAGCGAGGTCCCACTCAGTGTGGTCTGAAAAGATATTTCGCGAGCATGTCTGTGAGAGTGTGATTGAGACGCGCCGTGAGGCCATTTGTTTGCGGATGCTATCACGTGGATAGCTTGTGCCTCGTGGCACAGGACTGCAGTATGTCCGCGATAACGTTTGATAGGAGTGTCCTGCCACGGTCTATGAGAAGTTGTCGCGGAGTTCCATGCAATAAAATCACGTCGCGTAGAAGAAAATCGGCGACATCTGTGGCACAGCTTGCAGGAAGCGCTCGGGTGATGGCGTAGCGCGTGGCATAATCCGTGGCCACAGCGATCCATCTGTTCCCAGAGGTAAAAGAGGAAAATGGCCAAGTAAGTCCAAACCAACCCGGAAGAATGGTTCCGTGGGAGTGTCGAGTGGTTGAAGGTACCCAGCACGGGGCGCCGTGATGTCTTGCGTCGCTAGCATTTCTCACACGCAGATACGTATCTTCGAACGGAGCGAGCAAGCCCTAGCCAAAATAGCGTCGGCGGATCCAGTCGTAGGTACGTGACACACCCAGGTGACCGGCAGTGGGGAGGTCGTTAAATTCGTGGAGAACAGCTGAGCGAAGGTGTTTAGCGATCACAAGGAGTAACGCAGGGCCGTCGGGTTGAACGTTGTGGCGGTAGAATACGCCATCTTTAAGTGTGAATAAGCGAAGGGAACTGTCGGCGAGTGACGCTTCCAGGCGGTCAGTGATGATAAGCAAGGACGGGTCACGGCGCTGCTCGTCGGCGACGTGGAGCAGTGGAAAAACAGAGAGAACACAGGCGTCGGTGTCAGTTTCAGACGTACAGGTCGCGTCTTTGATTGTGCAGGGAGAGAGACAATCTGTGTCGTGGTGTTGGCGTCCCGACTTGTAAGTAACTGTGTAGGGATATTCTTGTAGTCGGAGGGCCCAACGACCAAGCCGGCCAGTAGGATCCTTGAGCGACGAAAGCCAACAGACCGCATGATGGTCTGTGATTACCGAGAAGGGCTTGGCATATAAATGTGGGCGGAACTTTGAAACAGCCAATACGAGAGCAAGAAATTCACGCTCGGTAATCCAATAGTTGCAGTCTGCAGCTGTCAGGAACCGGCTAGCATAGGCTATAACGCGGTCGCGTCCGTGTTGGCGTTGCGTTAAGACGGCGCCATTCCATAACCACTGGCATCGGTTGGGACCTCTGTAAGTGCGGACGGGTCAAAGTGGGCCAAGACCGGTGGATTGGTGAGAATCGTGATAAGGCGTGAAAATGCGGCAGTCTGAGAGGAACCCCATGTAAAATGCACGTCTTTCTTCAGAAGTTCAGTGAGTGGTCGAGCGATTGCTGCGAAATCTTTCACTAACCGTCGGAAATAAGAACAGACCCCCACAAATCTCTGGACGTTTCTAACTGACTGAGGTACAGGAAAAGCAGCTACTGCTCGAACCTTCTCCGGGTCGGGTTTTACTAAGAAAGCTCGACGAGATGGCCTTGCACTGTAATTTGTCGGCGCCCGAAGTGGCACTTCGATAAGTTTAATTGCAGCCCAGCCTTGCGAAAGACGTCAAGAATAGCTGCGACGCGCTCAAGGTGTGTCTCAAATGTAGGAGAAAACCCAAGGATGGTCGTCCAGGTAGCAAAGGCAAGTCGACGATTTGAAACCTTGAAGCAGAGAGTGTATCATCCGGTGGAACGTGGTGGGGGCATTGCATAGACTGAACGGCCTAACCTTGAATCGATAGGGGCCATCTGGAGTCACGAAAGCGGTCTTTTCTTGGTCTTGCTCGTCGACGCAAATCTGCCGATGACCAGATCGAAGGCCGATGGACGAAAAGTGTTTGGCACCGTGAGGACAATCAAGAGCGTCGCCGATTCGTGTTAAAGGGTAAACGTCCTTCTTAGTAATTTGGTTTAGGTGGCGGTAATCAACGCAGAAACGCCACGTGCCATCTTTCTTTTTGACGAGCACGACCGGCGACGCCCAAGGACTCGACTAGGGCTCAACAATGCTACTGGCGAGCATCTTGTTTACTTCCTGCTGAATAACTTGCCGCTCTCCCGTGCACACGCGATACGGCCGGCGGTGAATGAGAAAAGCATCACCGGTTTTATTCGATGCTTAACAAGGGACGTCTGACGAAGTGGTCGATTGTCAGTGCGAAACATGTCGCTATAGGAAAGCAAAAGGCGACATAGGGTGGCTGCTTGGTCAGGTGCGAAGTCCGGAGCGACCATGAGACTTAATGGGCCGTCGAGGTTCAAGGCATCCTGCGGGTAATCTGGAGAGCAATCAGGAGTAGACGCGTCTGCTGCAAAAGCATTGACGTTGTCGCCTGTCACTCACCGGAGCGTGACCACGGCTATGCCCTCAGTTAACATTTGCTTCGTCAAGCCAAAATTGATAACGGGGAGACACAACCGATTAGCGGGAAGGATTACGACGGAGTGTGGCACAGAGATGTCGCGCGCCAGGAGGACATCACGGATAGGCGCGACGATATAGTCGCCATCAGGCACGGTTGCCGTTGAGGCCAATTCGACGAAGGTTACGGCTTTTGGAAGTAAGCCAACAAACGCTGTAGTGCAGAGGGTGTTCGGTTGTTTGGGGTGAACGTCTGAAAGAAGAGGAAGCTCGAGGCACAGCGTACCGGTGGCAAATTCGATAAGGGCAGAATGCGTCGTCAGAAAGTCGAGCCCGAAGATTATGTCACGAGGGCAACTGGTCAGCATGGTGAACATGACTGGAACTTGGCGGCCAGCAATTCCTATGCGAGCAGTGCACATACCCCTGACGGCAACAGTGGCGCCATCGGCGACGCATACGGCTCGAGTGAATACAGGCGTAAGAACTTTTTTGAGGCGACGACTTAGGTTATAGCTTATGGATACTCGGGCTCCAGTATCAATGAATGCCATCAACGAAGCACCATCTACGTCTACTTCAAGTAGGTTAGTGTTGGTGAGGAGCGTCAACGGAGGATTTGGACAAGAGGAATGTGATGCGGCACTACCTCCAATAGGTGCATGGCCTAGTTTTCCGTCCATCGGTTTGGCGAGGAAAAGCGGTCAGTGGGTTACGGGGAGCGACGGCATTGAAGCGAAGGCGATCGCACGGAGGAGCGGCTGTCGGGGGCATCAGGAGTAGGGTACAGACGGCAAAGTGAATAACGGCGAGCGTTGCTGTATGGCCGAGGAGCAGGGAATTAGCTCCAGTACGGCATCCAGGTGCTGCAGCAGTGGCGGGATACCTGACCAACGCGGAGGCAGCAGAAGCAGATCAGTTTGTCGTCCGGGGTTCGCCATTCAGCAGGATTGCGTGGTCTGGGAGCGAAATACTGGTCACAACAGGTTGTGGGCATAGGAACGGGTGCCGAATCAGGTCGCGAGACAGAGCAGGGGCTAGGGATACCAGTATTTGCAATTTCGTGCCGCACAACAGCTTGAATAACGGAAACAGTGGGGGCCACTTGGTCAAAGGTACCGTCAGGGGGTCGTGGTTGAAAGGGGGCCGGACTCGTCGCTTCAATCTCACGGCGAACGGTACGTGTGACGTTCTCATGAAATGGTCGTGTGGTGGTAACAGCGGAGCAAGAAGACGTGGCAGGGGTGTTTGGGAAACGGGAAAACAGTGAGACGACGTGCGGCTTCTGACTACCTCGAAGCGGCGGCATTCTTTGACGATGGCGTCGATGGTAGAAACATCGTTATAGACGAGCCAATTGAAGGCGTCGACCGCGATGCCTTTTACGATATGGCCCACCTTGTCAACCTCGGTCATGTGCTTGTCGAATTTCCGGCAAAACGCGAGCACTTCCTCTATGTAGGAGATATACGATTCGGTCGGCGACTGGACACGGGGGGCACTCCTTTCGCGCAGCCTGTAGGCGACCTGACGAGTTGCCAAATAGGTCGCGACGCCGCTCTTTCAGAATGTCCTTGCTGGAGAGCTCAATCTCATGGGTGCGAAACCAGACCTGCGGTGTCCCGTCTAGATAAAAGATCACATCGGTAAGCATGATGGTAGGGCACCAGTGGCTTTGGTGACATGGGCTAACACGCTCATACATGCTTAGCCAGTCGTCGACGTCAACGTCATTTTGGGCGGAAAATGTCCCGTGACCACGGAGACCAGGAACCGTAACGTACGTTGTGGTTGGCGCCGCAGGTGTAGGTGGCAACGTGGTGGTTCTATCGGAAGCCATGGCTGAGAAGACGATGGTGCGGCCGCTTCGGAGCTCCGTGGCGAGGAGGGGGAACGTTCAACCTCCGCCACAATGTTACGCAAAGGACAAGTCAGTAAGACGAGCAACTATATAAATTATATTTACAACAACGGTTGCAGCGCTGACCGGTTATATTCCCAGTGCGAGCCCAGTTCGTTCTTCCTTCTCTTTTCTCGAGTGATGGCGCCCCCCGCTTCGTTCAAACGATCAAATACCATACGCGTGTAGCAATATTTCCGCGAATTCTATCTGATCTGTTCAGTTAGACACTTTCGTTCTTTGTCGTTTCTTTATTAGGTCCTTTGTTACTTGGGAGAGCTTGTCTACTGGTTGCCTTGGTGCCTTACCTCCCACCTAAATTGCTGCCTCTGAAGCCAGCCTGGTTACGGTTTCAGTCATTGCATCTATGTCATCTTCATCTGTCTGTTCTAAGGCTGCCTATTTCTTTGCAAATGCCAACCTGAATTTGTCTGCTTTTGCCCCTACTGCGTCTAGGTTGGCCTGTTTTTTCTTGTCCAATTTTACTCTTTCTCTTTTCAAATTGAGGTGGATCCTAGCCCTCACTAACCTATGATCACTGCACATTAACCTACCTAACACTTCTGTATCCTGCACTATGCTGGCATCGGCCGAAATTAGGAAATCAATTTCATTTCATGTTTCACCGTTAGGCCTTTTCCAGGTCCACTTTTCGTTCTAACGCTTCCTGAATAAGGTGTCCATTATTCGCAGCTTATTTCTCTCCGCGAATTCTACCAACATCTCAAGTGTTCTGAGAATCCACGCCGTAGTAGCCAATTCCTTGTTCACCAGCCTGATATTTCCCACTTCTGCATTGAAGTCGCCGGTGACTACGGCATATTGAGTTTGCACTTTTGGCATCGCTAATTCAACATCTTAATAAAACTCTTCTATTTCTTCATCATCGTGACTGGGGGTTGGGGCGTAGGTTTCTACTACCTTTATTCCATACCTCCTATTCAGCTTTATCATAACTACTGCTGCTCTCTCATTAATGCTGTACAATTCGTCAATGTTGCCCGCTATGTCCTTAAGGATTAGGAATCATACTCTGAACTGCTTCTTATCTGGTAATCCTCTATAGCCGCGGACGTGGCCATTTGTCAGCACTGTATAAACCTCACTCGTTCTTCTAACCTCACTAAGGCCAATGATAACCCAAACAGTGCCTGATAGTTCCTCAAAGAGTCCTGCTAGGCTAGCTTCACTCGAGAGGGTTCGGTGTTAAACATTGCAACGTTTCCATTCGCGGAGTGTCCGGGTACACATTCTTAGCACCCTCTGCTGCGTTACAGGTCTGACCGCCACCTTGGTCAGGTACTCCGCAGCTGCTGGGGACTGAGGTCCATTGGGTAATTGAATAAGTCATTTGGGAGAGAGTGTCGGAATACTGCAGCAGGGAGGTCAATTCTTGTTCTGGTGAGGGGCTGTCTTGTTGAAAGTTAGTGGGTCTTCCTAATTTGATTGCACCTGGATCAGTATAGCCCCACATGCTCTCGGCGTTTTTGCCGGTGTCACACGCCACTCCAAGCCTGGAGATAATAATTAACTAGTTAGGTGTTATTACTTGGTCGATTACCAATTTTGATTTTTGGTGGATGTAACCTCTGGCTGTTGGAGCAGTGCAGTTCAAGGAATGAAATTGTGCTATCTGCCACAAGCAAATTAAAACATTCTATAGTCGGATACAACTTTAGAAAAAAGGGGGCGTTTACTCCTCCGACGCGGATGCACACGAACATCCACCAATGGGCGCACACTCTGGACTGACGTCATGAGCCGGACGGCCGGTGACCCCGCAGACAAAGAAGATGGCCGCCCGCGCTTCGAACTGGGTCAACTCGCGTTAGCTGTGTGCTTCAGCGATAAATGCATTGTTTTATATAAATACTTTTTCAATAGCAACTGATTCATTTTAATATTGGAAAACGAGTAGTAGATACGCCATGTACATGCGAACAAGCGCAAAAGTCATGCAGAGCTGCTCTTTCTAGTTTTCTCACTTGCACTGAAGCTAAAGAGCAGACGACGGGCAGCGTTGTAGAAGGCACGGGGTTATTTTTCTGTCGCTATCCGGCATGTGCTGTAGCATATGAGAGCTCTACTAAACCAGTCATCAAAATACAAAATTCTTTATTTATCCCGAGAATTGCGCGTTTCAGGAGCACGATTTTTCGAGCGGGACTATTTTAGTCGTGGAGGCAATCGGCTGTCGCGCTTCGGTCATCTGGGCGGGGCCTCCCCTTTTTTCTAAAGTTGTATCCGTCTATATGTGGTTTCAAAAAAAGCACTCAGTATATGCCACTTGCGGCCCCGGCGTTGGTTCCCTGAGGAGGTGGCCTTACGTACCCTGTATTTTTGTTTGGGGAAACGTTTTTCAACAAGCGGTTCGTTAGGGCAAGGAACCGCTTGTTCAACAACCATATTGCGGAGACAAATGTTGCGTACTCTGTTAATCTGTCAAAATTCGCTGAAAAAGCACTCTGTAGCGCGGTCGCGCCAAGTGTCTTCCGCCAGTTGTTTCAACCTCTTCCGTAACGTGCTGCGTTCTTGCCAGAATAAGCAGTGTGTTCATTCATAAATTCATTAAATAGTTCATTATATTTTCTTAAGTACCTGCCAGAGGTTACACAAGGGGTAGGTTTGTACAAAAAGGCATAATGGTCAATTTTTCAATGTGAAAGATTGACTGCTTCACCTTGCGTAAAACTGGATGGCCAGTTCCGTTCCTTTCTGGCTGCTCTGCGAAAAAACGAAATTTCTCTGCCTTGGTACGCTGCCATCGGGAACAAAGATGCGTTCGCGCTCAGTGCGGGTCGAGTGCACACTAGAAGTGCCCTGATCTCCTCTTGCAGCAGGGACACACCCCGGGCACCCGCCTTCTCGGCCTGGACACCAGAGAAGCCGTCGTTCGAGGTGCGTCTGCTTCCGCGGCATCTCTTTGCTGCCTTTTGTTTAATCTTATGGTGCTCTCTACTGCAGTGAATGATATACATATAAACTTGTTATTTTAGACTTTGCATATGTCATGCTTCAGAACGCAAAAGATAATTGATTCTCCAGTCTTCTGCTTGCCAAATGCACGGTCTGATTACCAAGAATGCCGTGGCGGTTGGGAGGGGCGGGAGGACTCCGGAATAAAATTGACCGGCTCGGGTTCTTTAACGCGTGCTTTCACCTTCAAATCCTTCCCCGCCGCGCTACGTCACTGTCAGAAGAAGCAGTGCGTTTATTATTAATAATTTATTCATTCATTCATTTCCGCTATTTCCTTAAGAACCCCTGAGAAGTTCATAGGGCATGGATTTTTACAGAAAGAGATGTAATTCTAACAGTCCCAGACGACGACGAATTTTCTTCAACTGCGACGCTTTCTTTCTGAGAAACCCGTACGGGTTTCCTTCGTAGCTTCGTTCTACAACTCAGGCGGATGACAACTTTCCTCTTTTCACGGGCTTGCCTCTATTTTGCGGTCTTCTGCAGAATTGATTTGACATGTCGGCACCAAAATACACGAGTGTTTTTGCATCCCGCTCCCATCCAAACGCGGCTGCCGCGGATGGCATTCGAAACCGCGGCATGAGCAGCGACAGCCACTGGGCTACCGTGACTACTAATACGTAGGAGGGACTGTTACTACGAAGTAAACTTTGCATCAAAATATCAAACGGAGAAAATACATTGATAACGTAATATGCACAATGATTGTACTGGCACATTTATTTTTCTTGTGCATGTGGGAACTAACTTTTCCACCTCTCGAGCAATAAAAACAGCACTAAACAACAGGAGAGTGAAGGGACTAAGACAACAGCGCTGACTAACAACCAAAGTGTCTTTATTCTTTCAGTTAGCTTATATATATGTACTCCGCCGCTATCCCAAACGACAGAATCAACAGAATTGGGTATGCGCAGGGCGGGAATTGCAATTAATGCGATAGGAATGCAATCTCCTTCGGAAGGAGAGATATTTCATGAACCAACCAGCCCAAATGTGTACTCTTCTGAATTTTCCACCTCGTTGTGTATATCAATTTGATATCACCAACAGCACTGGTCCTGTGCTCTTCCTTGTCCGTGTGTTTTTTGGCGCAGTTTAAAATGAATGACCCATCCCAAGCAGCTCCCACCCAAACCCTTCTATGCCTTCCCTACTGATGACTTTCTGCCCTACGCGTTAAACACTACGTATTGTCCATCGTTTAGTTCTCTATGATACGCCTACTACTATATAAACACGCTGTGATAGTGTGCGGGCTCAGGAATGTTACAATTTAATTGCCTTTTGCCGCTTCGTAAATTTTTTTGCAAATTTAAGCAAGGAACTTAGGTTTTAATTTAGTTGCATTAACCGGACATTCAGGCATGCTTCGTGAGATCGGAACTCAACATTATCATCAGCCTATATTTTTTTTCCAAAGCCAGGACCTAGGTCTCCTTTCAGATGCCTCCAGTCACCCATATTTTGCGTGAAGTGTGTTCGTACGTAAGCATGCATTTTATAAGTTCCTACGGGTTCGTACGCCTTGTACGTAATCAAATTTGCTAATCTCATTCCAAAGCACCTTAATATTTCCCACGCTCGCAGCGCGCCCGTTTCTTCCTTTAACACCCACGTGGTCGACCTCAGAAGTTCTGCCACCGCCTACCACGCTGTCTCGATTAATCAAGAGACGCCACGTCCAAAACGCACACTGTTCGTTTAGAAAGTGAAGAAAAAATGGCTGCGTGTCCTCGAGTGAGAGGAGCTCGTGAGGAGCGAAACGATGATGATGATGGATTGTCTGCTAGACGGATGAACGACCAAGTTCCAACATGTTCCCGCAGCCAGAAGATGGCGTTATTAAATTTTCAATGGTTAAAACAGCTGAAAAGAGCGCTGTAACTTCTGATCTGCCCTGCAAACGGAGAGAACAGGAGCGGAATTTTCCATCACGTCCGTTATGTAGTTTTTATTCTTGCCATCCCTCAAACATTCCGAGGACATTGTTTGTCCTCGATGAAAATTAAATTTCTTTCCTTCAGCAAGTCAGTCCATTTCCCTTTGTTAACTGTAGTTTCTCAATTCACCTAGGTAATCTTTCTGCCGGCGATCCCAAAGGTTTTCAGCTGGTCTCCATTAGGAGAATCCATTAGCTTGCTTGTGGATTTCGGCCACCCGGTTTCTGACGAAGGTTTACCGTGTCGTCGGTTTAATTGAAATCCAGCAGAGCGTAATTTGCAAGTCGGGCCGACTTGTTACTTTTTCGAAGACTAGGTCACAGCTCCTTGAAAGGTAACGGTACGTGCGTGGTGCTAGCAAAGCAGACATTAGCTCATGTCAAGCCAGTGCGATTGTTTTTATTAGTGCAACTGTTGTCATTGCGAGCAGAATCGTACTACAAGCGTCGCCTGTAGAATCAAACATGGATTCAAACGCCCCGTGTACTGATTCGCTTGCGTAGGAAAAGATGGGCAGATTCGTTTCGAAGATCGGACTTTTCATACCGGCGCCCGGAAATCTCGGAATGCCAAAGTCTTGATGATCAGCTACGTCTAGACTTCATTTTGCCCATGCGTCCACTAGATGGGATGCGATGGACTAAAGATTGTGACAGTGCATCCTAATGTAGCGTACACAGCTTCTAGTCGCTTCCATTTCTACCACACGGTTGCCACGTTGCCGGTCACATGTTGCCAGCAAGGATCGCTTCAGAATTCCCGTGTCCCCATATAAAGAAAGGGCTCATGTATCCAATCGAGTTTCTTTAATCTTCTATATAACTTATCCAGCTGGAATGGCAATGAGTTCGCTACAGATGGCCTCTACTTCTAGAGCTTCGAGTTCCGTAGGTTTATCAGTGTTTTCAGGTAAGATGGTCCCGCGCACTCTCCTAATTGTTTTCAGAATGTTAATTCTGTCTTCCGAAAACTCCTATAGTCACCGTTTCCTCCTGTAGAAACTGACAACCGAATGTGCATGATGCATCCATAGTAATGAAGCTGCGCTGACTTGCACCTTTGAAAAGTATCCTTTAATGCGTTGAAGATGTCGTGCCTGCTGCTCTCTCTATCAAGGACTGCAATAATACAACAGGGCTCGCTTGTTGAGAAAGGAAGTTTGTTGCTGTCGTAGACGCCTCATTCTCTTTCTTCTTGAACTCAGGGTCACACATAGAAGCGACATGTCGTAGAAAACATTCATCGCACCTTCGTCTTCCTCGGCAGTCTCTTACCATGCGACCTTGATTCAGACATCAAAAACAGCGCCTGCCCTTGGTGAGAATCCGTTTTTTTTATATCAAACTCACTTATTTGTTGACACAGGCTTAGATGATTTGCGAGACAGGCACAAGTCAGGCTTCTCTAGCACACTTTGCAAACCCATTGCTCATGCCACGTTGCGACGCTGTACAGATTGCGATGTTCCTCTATATTTCTTTACGACTTCTGGCGTTTTTGGAGACTCATATGCTGGCACAGCTTCCCAGCACCGAAGTTCTTTATCAAACTAGACCAGAAGCCCTCGTAATTCCTTTTTTTTCCTTTCGTCATCCGGTTCTCTGAGTCAATTTCCGCTTGAATCTTTGATACCGCTGTGAACGCCGTCGTCGCCTTGTAAATCTTATGAAGTTTCACCGCTAAGTTTGATGGCCAGGCTCGAAAACCTTGAATCTCCGGTAACATAGTAGAGTAAGTGGAGGGGCTCGTGCAAAGAGCTTTGAGAGTGCTCACATGCACGGTGTAGCAACTGTACTTTTGGCTATAGAGGCCTCGAAGTTGCGTGATGTTCGAAGAGCCCGAGATCGGCCCCAGATGTAAAAGACTTCGAAGACGCTCTTGAGAGATCGGTCTGAGATGTAAAAGACTTCGACGACGCTCTTGAATTATTGCACTCTCATCTCCGAAGTGTTTCTTGTGAATATCTGTGGTGTCCTGGTAGCGCTCTTCAGTTTTTTGGAATCCCTATATGTCCGAAGCGGCTGCTCCACTGAGTAGAGTGCCCAGGTAATTAAACTTTCCAGCAGTGCTGAGCTCTTCCTCATTGTGTGCTGCCGACGAAAACTGTGTTCAAAAATGGTGACATTGCATTCGGCTACCATCTAATTTAATGAGTTCCAATGCATCATTCTAGACTTGACCTTGATGGAAGCTTCGCTGCTCGTTTGGCGCGACACTTGGGACGTACAGCTGGTTTGAAGCTCGAAACAGCGTTTTGACGTCATTGTAGCAATCTTGCCTCCATATTTGCAGTTATCTAACGTCTCACTGTCGCTTAGATCGTCAAGCGTCTGTTTTAGATTGTTCTCATCAATTTTCGTTATCTGCAGGTAGAGTGCGCCAATTAAGTCATGTAAAACGCTGAGCTGTGATGTTTATAACTCTTGCTGTACTCCTAGAATGCCTTCCGCTTCTTCTACGATGTCGTCCAATCGCGAACATAGGCACTGGCGTCATCGGAGCTGCCGTTCCATGAGTCTGTTGGCAGCTGGGAACTATTCGCCAAAGGCACAGGTTTCGCAGATACCGTCAACTTGACACCGTTCAGAAGATCTCGGGGGCTCTCGGCACCATGTGGTGGACCTCAAGGCCGGCCGGCTACCACGCCTTCTCAATTGAATAGATACGGCACGTCCGAAACACATGCTCTTCTTTTAATGGAACAGCGAATAAAAAAATAGCTTGATGCTTTAGCGAGCGGAGCTCGTGATGAGCAAAACGATGGTGATGAACGATCATCGACAAGACGGATCAAATATAATGTTCCAACAACACATTTTGCTAATCCAACCGGTCGTACCTCTTATACATTACCTCTGCAATTGAACTCCTTTTTTTCAACACCACATACAAGTGTTAGCTCTCTAATTCATAGCTACCGCATTCGTGACTCTTAAATGGCCTCTAAACCACCCTCGAATAATTACAAAAAATTCGTGCCTCTTTTTCTGAGCTTTTCGGGTCCGTCCGTCGTGAGGGCCACACGACGTCACCTGCATAAGAACTGTCGATTCGTTCATATACAAGAGAAATCTGCTCTGAAATCTGCGCGCTCCACCCGCCCTATCCAGCTCCTTCTACCCCTCGTCGTTGCATAGCGTAGCTGGGCCGCTCTCTTCGGCTACGTGTTTCTTTTCCCGTTGGTAACGTAGCACCACGTGCACTTTTGCAGTTCTTTCATATATTGTATTCTTCTTATTCGGACGCCCTTCCTCTCTAATTTTTTTTGTACCGACTGCTCGTGCTTTCTTCTCCTCTTCTTATCTTCTGCTTTTCCTTCATCTTTCTTTCTATATTGACTCATGACAGCTAGCTAGGACGCTTGTGGCCTCCTACGAGTGTGCTCCATTAAGTTTTATATGGACGTACCGCTTCTGAAGCGGCCGCCAGCGGGTGTTTTGGCGTGGCTTTGTACTTACCCATTTTGCGACAGCAGACTACAGCTAGGAAGCAGCAGCCTTTACTACCACAAGTAAGTTTGTGTTCTCAAAGTCCTAAAACACAGATTTCAATGAGCATATAAACGAGCACTGCCTAATGAAGCGCTCAATCAAATTTGATCGTCAAGCCACTCGAAGTACAACTGTCTATGTCTTGTATCAGTAGTGCCTTCTTTTTCCTATTCTGAAGTTTCATGAAGCACGTAACGCTACAGCGCCAACCTAACACACATAACAGACCAAGATCCAAACGGTCAAAACATGTTCTTTCAACGTTTACGATGCCGTCGCTTTCAAGCCAGGGCTTCGATACCTCACCGCTACACAAACATCGGCCCAGCCGCTGGCCCAGCACGCTATCGCCACTTCCAGCAACAGAACTAACGCAGGGAGCTTTGCGTCGCACCGTCTCACTGCGAGTTATAGCGATGGCGCTTGGAGCGAAACCAAAACTGCCAAAAAAATACGTGTAGTCTGGTTCGTCAGTCAACAGAATATCAATCCGTGGCATGTACTTCCCATCATTCCCATGATTGTTGAACGATCGCAACGACAGGTTTCCCTCTAGTTATAGCAATATGAAACTCTACGGATGGCAGCGAGCGCTTCTCCTGCCTTTACCTTGAACACTCTCTCTAAATTTGAGTTTACACGACCTCCACCACTTGGCGCGAGCGAAGACAGCGCAAATGGAAGCCACCAGCCATCTCGGCTTGCCCATTTTTTGGCCCCACCGGAGATTTCTTCCGAGCTAAGGCACTGGCGGCGCACGCTCAGTAAAGCCTTTAACGCTCAGCTGCCGCCCCCGGCCTCCCTCGGTGCACGACGGGTGAGACTGCAGCGCTCGCTCTCCCCCCGCCTTCTCGCTTGCGTGTGTGAGGAGATGGCGCACATCGAGCCACCACCTTTGTCGGCCCGTGGCGATGAACCGTGTTCTCGTAAGGGCTGCAGAAGATAGCGTCAACTTTTCCCCCTCTCCCACAACGAACCACTTCTCTCGCTCGGCTCACGCTGACACGCTTCATCTCGCAACAAATAGCAAACGGCGTGCAGGTTGGGAGCATCCAGATCTTATCACACTTGGACTTCATCTGAAATATCACGGCGGCGCTGAAGATTTCCCTGGAGTGCCCATACATTGGCTATCCCAATAATTTGTTAGGCGTCACGTTAAGATACAGCAAGACAGCAGTGTGGATGAGAGCAAAGATTGCTGGTCGATATTCTAGTTGACACTGAAAGGAGGGAAATGGAGTAGTGCAGCTTACGTAATGCATAGGACGCATGACCAGTGGTCTATTAGGTTTACAGAATGGGTACCAAACGGAGCGAAGTGCCGCGGACGACGACAGAGAATTGGATAGCATAATGAAATTAGGAAATTAATAAGAATAATTTGGAATCAGCTAGCGCAAATGGATCATAGTTATAGATATCACTTGGAGATGCCTTCGTTCTGCAGTAGACGTAAAAATAGGCTAATGATGAAATTAAAACATGGTCTTTTTCCCTCACTTCAGATCGATTTAGGGCTCGTGGAATCTAGGTATCTGGCTGCTAATTTGTGACCAATTCCACCAAACTAAGACGATGTGAGGTTATCTAGTGCACGTAGGACAACGAAAAAGACGTCATTGAAGCTGCAAAAAAGGTACGCCCTAAGATACTTAAAGCGAAATGTAGAGAAGTAATAAAGCGTAATTAGCTCTAAAAGGCCAGAATGAAGACCAGATGTGGTTTAAACTGCTCGCTTAAAACCGGAACTGGAAGTGCGACTTGACTGAACGAGAAATATGGGCCAATTGCGGATAGTGCAGTCTATAAAAGCGGATCAATCCGAAGCAGTGCAGTCTAAACGAAGCACATGCTACGCTGTTACGTCGAAGAAGACTTCTTCAGCGTCAGCTGTTGTTACATCGTCCTTCTTATGTGTATTACCTACACAATAGAATTTTATTTTTCAAGGAAGGAAAGAGCAGCAACATGACTGGTTTCTGACCACGCGTCTTCTACCGAAAGCGAGGAGGAGGCGAGTGCCCTTAACGAGCTAGAGTAGCGAAAGCGAGGGAAAAGCCACTCGCTCACTTAGAGTTTCGCGTGACTTAGGCGCACTTTGACGTGACCGCTATACAAAAGAGACACTACTATGGACATCCTACAAAATATTAGAAATATATTCGTGCTAGAACCGCACCTGGTACGTTTTGGATTATCGCTTGAAGATACGATGACAAAACAAGAATATACAACACGAGCGCTTCTCAAGACAACAAGAGCGCCCTCGTCTATCCGAGCGCTTTTGCCACTGTGATAGGAGTTTGGACTATTTGAATGTCGCGGCCGAATGCGCGTGACTGCTGTGCGGCGGCGGCGGACGAAGAGGAAGAGAAGGGCCGGTGTCTGGGCGGGGACGGCAGCCATGCGATCTGCCTGAGCTACCTGGGCTGGCCTTCCGAACGAGCTGAGCAGTCATCTACCCAAGGCCAGTGTTCCTGGGTGTGCTGGCAGAACAGGCCGGGCTGTCCTTGGGCTTCAACCGGCCTGCTCCACTGCTGGGCGAGCATCCGACGCCGACATGTTCCGGTGCAGCTAAGCCTTCCGAACGGTCTACCCTGTGGCGGGCAGACGTCCCGACCCAGCTGTCGCGCGAGTGGCTCGTCGTGTGCCGGGCTTCCGCCCCTGCCTCCAGCCTGCGCCACTCGCCGCTCCGGATTCATCTTGCGCCTCTTCGTGCCGTGAGTGTGTGATACCAACGCGCTATTGGACGCCTTCCTACATTGACGCTGAGTGTGACTATACTTAAGCCACAGACACTCATGGAGGGAACTGTGTGTGTGTTATCGTGTACGTTATCCTAGTCCCGTCCCCGTGTTATTAAAGCCTCTCTTTGTTCATTGTGCCATCCCTGTGTGTTTGAGGCCTGGGCCCACATCTTCCTATCACAAATTTTGGCGAGCCTGCCAGGATTTTCAAACGCATAGGAGGAGCGATGGAGATCGAGAGGTTGTACGTCATAGGGAGAGACCTAGGAATGACAGCAGCGGAGTTAAAGCGTTGGGTTGATACAGAAATTGTGAGGGAACGCGACCAGCGCGCCCAACATCGGGAAGACGCGAAAGCGCAGGCAGAACAAGAGCGTCTACGATTAGAAGCGGAAGAACGAGTGCTAAAGCTCAAGATCGAGCTCCAGGAAAAGACTGCTGGCGCGCAAAGCGCACAGAGTGACAGCACTACGGAACAGTCGGTTACCAGGGCGGCTCCTGAGCTATTCTCTCCCCATAAGTTGATCCCGCCGTTTAACGAAGCCCGGGATGATTTAGACGCCTACTTGCAACGTTTTGAGCGAGTGGCAACAAGTCAGGAATGGCCCCGCACAAAATGGGCACTCTCCCTCAGCCTCTGCCTGACAGGAGAAGCGTTGACGGTCATAGGACGGCTTGATTCTAATGCAGCCCTAGACTACGACCAGCTGAAGGCTACTCTCCTTCAGTGCTTTCGGTGCACTGCTGAGGGATACCGAGAAAAGTTTCGAAACGCAAGGCCCGAAGACAATGAGACTGGCCTACAATATGCAGGTAGAATATCGGGCTACTTTGACCACTGGCTTGAAATGTCCCATATTGAGAGGACCTTCGACTCCCTCAGGGACACCATGATTGCTGAACAGTTTTTGAGAAGATGTTCTGCGTCGCTGCGAGTGTTCCTGAAAGAAAGGAACTGTAAGACCCTCGCTATGTTGTCAAAGAATGCCGACTGTTTTATAGTGGCACAAAGCCTGACCAATCTAGGTAGAGAAAAGTTATCCAAGGAGGTCGTGTTAGACTCTGCTCGCAAGACTGAACTTCCAACAGCGATGCCGCGTGCAACTAATCGGTGCTTCCTTTGTGATAAAGCAGGACATCGAGCTTCGGAGTGCTGGTCCCGGACTAAAGAGAACTCTACAGGTCGCGGATGGTCCGGCAGAAAGAGACAACGAGGTGAAGCCTCAAGAAGGGAAAATCAAGGACAAGCTTCGTGTATTCTGGCTCCGTCGCAAGCCGAAAAGCCGACAGAAGAGAGTGGCGGATACGTAGTGCTTCAAGGTGGCGAAGCGGTCCCAATAGTCAACATGAAGTTAATGCGACAAGGTCCCAGATGTGACAGTGGAAATCTGCCAGTGGGAAGAGGCTTTCTCGAATCACTACCGGTGTCTGTCTTACGAGACACTGGCTGCAATACCGTGGTCGTGCGACTCTCTTTGGTACCTGAGGACAAAATGACAGGAACAAAAAGTCCAGTGTTCTTGCTGGACCGCACAATCCACTACTTACCGGAAGCGATAGTTTACTTAGACAGTCCATTCTTTACCGGCGTCGCGCGAGTTAAATGTATGCGAGACCCCCTGTATGATGTGGTATTGGGAAACATTGTAGGTGCCCGTGCACCTGATGACCCGGCCAATTCTTGGTCTCCGCTGAAGCATAACAGCGACAAGACGAGTTACCCTGCCAACCGTATGTCATCCACCGATCAAGCAGAACTGCCAGACGTAGAGGGCCCAACGTTGTCCACAGCTAAAAACACAGCCGCCTCCTCGAGACATACAGAAGACTACGAATCTGGTACCGAGCTCGTTGCTGTGACAAAGGAAACGAAGATACGGTCCCTGCCTACACTGTCTGTCCCGGAAGCCGCAGTCACTGGGATAGAGCAAGGCAAGATAAAAGCTTTACAGAGGGACGATGGGTCTCTGAGGACATGCTTCGAGAAGGTCGGCAAGATGATGGTCGCGGATGGCCGCGCAAGCGAATATTACTTAAAGGATGACATTTTATACAGGAAGCACACAGTGTCAGGTGGGAAAATACTAGATCAGCTAGTGGTGCCAAAAGACCTCAGGGAGATGGTGATGAAGTTGGCTCATGAAGGGATCCTCGCAGGTCACCAGGGTGTGACGAGAACGGTGGATCGAATTGTTGCTGAATTTTACTGGCCAGGGGTCCAGTCGGAGACGAAACGGTTTGTTAAATCGTGTGACGTCTGTCAACGAACGGTGCCGCACCATCTAGTCGGACGCGCTCCGCTAGGTACGATGCCTGTAATTGACACTCCCTTTGCTCGCGTAGGCATCGATATTATTGGTCCTTTAACCCCAACTTCAGATAAAGACAACCGTTACATCCTCACTATGGTTGACTTCGCCACCAGATACCCAGACGCTGTCGCCCTGCCATCTACCGAGTCGAGAACTGTTGCTGAAGGACTCGTCGAAATGCTTTCCCGAGTGGGCTTACCGTGGGAGATTGTCAGCGACCGCGGATCCTATTTCATGTCAGCTGTGATAAAGGAGTTTAGTCGTCTCCTGTCAATTAAGCAATTGCCTACCACACCGTACCACCCCATGGCAAATGGATTAGTGGAACGATTTAACGGCACGCTAAAGCGCGCGCTCGGACGGATGTGCCAAGAGCGACCTAAATGTTGGGACCGCTACCTCGGCCCGCTACTCTTTGCGTACCGAGAAGTGCCGCAGAGCAGCATCGGTTACTCGCCATTTGAACTGTTGTATGGGCGCTATGTCCGTGGTCCGATGGCTGTGCTAAAGGAATTGTGGACAAATCCCCGTTTAGACAACGACACGAAATCTTCTTACGAATACATCATGGAACTGCGTCAACGGCTAGAGCGTACGTGCGCCATCGCCATGCAAGAGCTCACGAAAGCGAAACAGCAACAGAAAACGTATTATGACAGGAAAGCCAAGATGCGAGAGCTCAATCCTGGAGACAAAGTACTTGTTCTACTGCCTGGTGAAAGGAATAAGCTGATACTTATGTGGAAGGGACCTTTCCACGTTGTAGAAAAGAAAAGTCCGTTGGACTATGTTGTTGACCTTGGGAGCAGAACAACGGTATTTCATATAAATATGTTGAAAAAATATGAAGAGCGACCTAACAGCGAATTGCTTCAGGTAACAGCGGCAACGGTGGGTACAGATGACACAACAGGGCTAGAGCTTGAAGGGACAACGCCGCCTTACCCGTCACTTATCCGAACACAGACATCAAAAGACGTCGTCATTTCGAACCAACTGACTATGGACCAGCGACTCCAAGTTGAAGCTGTCCTTACAACCTACGACGATATATTCTCCGATCTACCTGGAAAGACTGATGTCCTGCAATGTCATTTGGAATTGACTGCTACTGCGCCCATACAAGTCCGGCAGTACCCCATGCCATTTGCTGTCAGAAATGCCGTGGAAAAAGAAGTCCAGGACATGCTGAAGTTAGGTATAATAGAAAAATCAAAGTCAGCATATCAGGCACCCATTGTGGTGGTCAAAAAGAAAGACGGCACAGTGCGCCTCTGCATAGACTTTCGAAAACTTAATCAAATCCTAGTTCCTGACTATGAGGCCATTCCTAGAGCAGAGATGATGTTTGCCAGGCTCACTGGAAGTCATTATTTTTCTAAATTTGACTTCACAAAAGGGTACTGGCAAGTACCCATGGCCCCTGAGTCCAAAGAAGCCCATTTTCATGCGACTCTGGACTATACCAATTTAGGTACATGCCTTTTGGCATTAAGACAGCACCTGCTGTCTTCAACCGATTGATGACAGAGGTTGTCGGAGTAATACCTCACGTCTACTATTACTTCGACGACGTTCTTGTGGCAAGAAAAACATGGGAAGAGCATTTAAAGACCTTAAATTCCTTGTTTCACAGACTGCGCACAGCCAAACTAACCATAAAACCTAACAAAAGTGAAATCGGCTCCCCAACAACATGCTTCTTAGGCCATGTGGTAGGGCAAGGCGTTTCACAGCCCTTGAAAGACACCGCCAACAAGATCAACACTGCCAAACGACCTGGAACGAAGAAGGAGCTCAGGGCCTTTTTAGGACTAACGGGATATTACCGGGACTTTGTTCCGAACTAACTACACTAAGCTTGACCATCCACTCACCGACCTTACGAAGAAGGGCTCTCCGAACCGGCTGAATTGGCAGACACCACACGAAGAGGCATTTATGCGATTAAAGGAGCTGTTGTCATAGCAGCCTATACTAAAGGCTCCAGACTTGAGCAGACACTTTGTGCTACGCACGGACGCCTCTTCGAGAAGTCTCGGAGCAGTTCTTTTGCAAGAACACGACGGGCGTTTGCATCCCGTGTCCTACGCTAGCCGGAAGCTTTTGCCACGTGAAGCTGCCTACCCCACAATTGAGAGGGAGTGCCTCGCCATAGTGTGGGCTGTACAAAAATTTCATGTGTACCTTTACGGTAAATCGTTCATCCTTCAGTCCGACCACCAACCACTGCGATACCTCAATTCGGCGAAGCACGTGAACAGTCGCGTACTACGTTGAAGTTTACTCCTTATGGATTATGACTTTCATGTGGAGTATATTCGTGGATGTGATAACGTTGGTGCAGACTATCTAAGTAGAATAGCTACGGACCCGGACTAATGTCATGAGAGTAATAGATTGAACTGTGTGACTTGTGATACTCCGTAGCGCTACCCTCCTCGACTTCTTGAACTTGGGGGGAAATGTGATAGGAGTTTGGACTATTTGAATGTCGCGGCCGAATGCGCGTGACTGCTGTGCGGCGGCGGCGGACGAAGAGGAAGAGAAGGGCCGGTGTCTGGGCGGGGACGGCAGCCATGCGATCTGCCTGAGCTACCTGGGCTGGCCTTCCGAACGGGCTGAGCAGTCATCTACCCAAGGCCAGTGTTCCTGGGTGTGCTGGCAGAACAGGCCGGGCTGTCCTTGGACTTCAACCGGCCTGCTCCACTGCTGGGCGAGCATCCGACGCCGACATGTTCCGGTGCAGCTAAGCCTTCCGAACGGTCTACCCTGTGGCGGGCAGACGTCCCGACCCAGCTGTCGCGCGAGTGGCTCGTCGTGTGCCGGGCTTCCGCCCCGGCCTCCAGCCTGCGCCACTCGCCGCTCCGGATTCATCTTGCGCCTCTTCGTGCCGTGAGTGTGTCATACCAACGCGCTATTGGACGCCTTCCTACATTGACGCTGAGCGTGACTATACTTAAGCCACAGACACTCATGGAGGGAACTGTGTGTGTGTTATCGTGTACGTTATCCTAGTCCCGTCCCCGTGTTATTAAAGCCTCTCTTTGTTCATTGTGCCATCCCTGTGTGTTTGAGGCCTGGGCCCACATCTTCCTATCACAGCCACTTAGTATGCTATATCGGCTATTGTGAGCATCGATCTTCGTCAAGTTTTCTTTTTAGCTTTACCAGTACGGCCAATCACATGTGTGGTCATAGCTGAAAGGACACACACTCACGTACACATTATGAAGCCATAAAGAAGAAATGGCATTTAGACTTCGCATTGATCAGGTATAAGATGCTGCAATACAGAAGACGTTTCTATAAAAGCAAAAGCATTGCTGTAACATCAGTTGATGCAAGCTAGTTAGTCAAAGTACATCGATGGCTACATCTTTTAAGCTCAAATGCAAACAAAAGAAATCTATAACATCAATCAAGTACATTAACAACTAACAATTAGCGGTAGCCAATACCGAATAGTGAGTTTCGAATCGAATATTGAATCTAATAAAAAAAAATTGGCTCTGGCTTATTTCCACGAAAGCTTAGTTTAGCTTGGTTAAGTCTTGGTTTCACTTGGTTCTAACCTTTCGTTTAGCTTAATTATTATACTTAGGTATACAATCATCGTTAAGCCAGGTATGACGGCTGTGTCTAGGTCGGTGGCTAGAGATGACTGGGATTAGGCTTGGGTAGACACGCATCGCTCGACGCTGCGACGCCTGTTGTACCACAGGGAAAGTGCAAGTGCTGGACATCCACAGAGACGCTGCCAACATGCGCGGCGTCGCAGTACAAACGGACAGGGCGCGAACGCGGACTGCGCGATGCCTGTTAGATTCCGGACACTCTCCAGTGCAGCAGGTCGCCGGACGATATCTGCGCGGTGGCCAGACGCCGCTTGGCGACGGCCGCTCAAAGCCTCCCGCCAACGCTCAAAAGACGGCCCGGCCTCGCACTCATCCATGGCCAAGCTCGCAATGACTAGGCGAGCGCGGCGCTCCTCTTAGTCAGGCACGCGGCGAGATTTTGTGGCGAATGGACGTGCTTTTTGGGGCTCTGTGCCGGCGACGAAATCATAAGATTTTGGGCATGCTTCGAGCTTTGCTTCTGTTTTTGATTTGTCAGCTCTTTTTGCCTTCAAATAGTAATTGTGTGGATTTCTTCTTTTCCATTTTTTTTGTCTCTCGTATTTCGTGCGCGCGGGTGTTTCGTGTACACTTGGTTTTGCAGGATTGTTAGAGCGCCCTTTCGCGCCGCGTGCTTCAACACGTGCAGCCGGGTGGGACGTTCATTTATTAGACAGACTAATAGCTGTTAGTAATAGTCGAGACTACTAATAGTTGAGTTGACTACTAATAGACTACTAATGGTTGACTAACAGTTAAGACTAATCGCTATTAGTGGTTTTACTGTGGGTGTTTTGGTAGGAAACTGAGAGCGTGGGCGCGTGGATGAACGCGTGCGAGATCTTGTCATATCTTGGTTCTCCGCAGTATTGATTACTTTTAAAACAGTGGTGACAGTTGCTGTGCGACATTTTCATGATATGGATCCTGTGCGTATCTGTTTTTGCTAAAAGGCACGTCCTCTGGATTATTATATTATTATAATATTTGCATCAGAAAAAGCCGTGCAATACATGGAAAGAAACCTGGAAAAGCAGGCAGTGCGCGGGGGTCCCTCAAGGCAGGTGAAAGCACGGATGAGAATGGAGAGGGAATCGAGTAAACCGGCACACACTGTGATCTCGATACTAGGCTGCAGAAAATGGAGGCCTTCCAGGAAGAGCTTATCAAACAGTTGTAACAGCTCAAAAATGAGCTAAGCAGATAGCATCATTCACGGAAGGTAGTTGAAGAAAGACTTGAGGCAGCAGAGGAAAAAACTGAACAGGGCCGCCATTGTGAACGAGAATGTGCGTGACAATGAAACGCGATCCCCTGACGTGACAGGACAGGGAAAGCCAGCAAAGTACGTGGAATGCATGAAACGTGGTGAAGGGTTAGCTAGTGTTGCGTTTCGCCTGCGACACGTGGTTTTGCCGGCGCGACTGCGGCGGGGCGGCAGACATTTTGGCCCGATCGTCGTCGCCGCAACACTCATCGCCAGGTGTTTCCAGGCGCGACTGCGGCGATGCGACCGCCTAGGGATCATCCTCGCATTCCAGTCATTGTGCCCGAAACAGGCGATGCCAAAGCAGGGATCTCATTCCAGTCATTGGGCCCGAAACAGGCGATGCCAAAGCAGGGATCTCGTTCCAGTCATTGTGCCCGAAACAGGCGATGCCAAAGCAGGGACCATCCTCTCATTACAGTCATTGTGTCCGACCGGCAGCGCCACGACAGGGTGCTACGAGATCGTGCTCGACATGGTGCTACGGCATCGCTACGACAGTGTGCGTCACCATTAGCCCATTGTACATTCACGTGCTCGTCTTTTGAGGGGTTCCTTCTTGCCCTCAACTGCGAGAGTATAAAAACAGCTGCCCCCGGACGCCAAAAGGAGGGCTCCGATTTCTTCTGTTGAGTGAAGTGCTCTCCCGTCTCTCTACTTCGGTCAAACCTGACCACCAACTCTTTGCGATGTTAAAATAAACAAGTTGTTTCGTTGTTACCAGTCGACTCATGCTTTGCCGGGACCTTCGGATGCTTCCAGTTGTACCCCAGGCCGCCAGGCCAACGCTACCCTTGGGGCTTGCGACCCAGGTACAACCACGGGCGTCAGCGCCGAGTTCCCAACAGATCGTACCAGCAAGTCCGATCCAAACATCTGGTTGGCAGCGGTGAGATCGCCTCCGACTTCAAACAACTGTCTGCCAGCGGTGAGATCGCGACAACGGAGGCCAGCAGCGAAGAGATGCAGTTGACGGTATGCTGAGCAGCTCAACGACGATCCGGGAGCAGTGCAACGAGCCCTGTGTGACGACTGGTTGCCTGCAGCGGAACGACTGCGCGGAATTCCTGCCTGCGAGGTTTGGTGAGTGCGGGACTTTCTTCTTCTGAGCTTTGCCAGGCTTTTGTTAGTGTTAGAAACAGAGCTGGTAATTGTGGTTGTCGTTGCTGCCGGGTTAGTTGCGGCAAGACAATAATAGGCAGTAGAGAAAGCAGCATTCAGAGCAGCCATGGATTTGAAGTCGTTGCGCAAACCGAAATTGTTGGAGCTTGCAAGAGAGTTGGGTCTGGATGTCTCAGACAAACTAAGAAAACCGGAACTGATAAAGGCTATTCTTGAGTTAGAGGCTGAGGATGACGAGCTGTCGGAATGCCTTGAGACTATTGAGGAGAGGTCAAAAAGACAGGAGCGCGAACTTAAAGAACAAAAAGAAAAAGAAGAGCGTGAACGTAAAGAACAGAAAGAGCGAGAGCAACAAGAGCGTGACCGTCAACACGCTTTGGAAATGAAGCGTCTTGAGGTAGAGATGGAACGCGCTCGTAATGGAAGTCAGGCACACGGTGCAGGAGAACGAGTATTGTTCAAAATGACTGACCTGATGCGGCCGTTTAAGCTTGGAGAGGACATTGGTTTGTTCCTGGTTAACTTTGAGCGAACGTGCGAGAAGCAGGGGTTCTCTCGGGAAACGTGGCCACAGCGCTTGCTCACTTTGTTACCCGGCGAGGCGGCCGACGTAGTCGCTCGCTTGGATAGAGAGGAGGCAGAGGATTTCGACAAAGTAAAATCAAGTCTGCTAAAAAAGTACCGGCTGTCTGCGGAGGCGTTCCGTCGGAAGTTTCGGGAAAATGAGAAAGGCAGAAGTGAGTCATATACAGAGTTTGCGTATAGGCTTATGTCGAACATGCAGGAGTGGCTCAAAGAAGAGAAAGCGTTTGGTGACCACGATAAAGTTCTGCAGTGTTTCGGGCTAGAACAGTTTTATAGTCGGTTACCGGAGAACGTGCGATACTGGGTCTTGGATAGGCCAGACGTTTGTACGGTGGCTAAAGCCGCTGAGCTAGCCGAGGAGTTTGTGACGCGTCGGGCTCGCGGAGCTAAGGACGGTCAAAAGGGTGAATTTGGCTCGAAGTTTGAGAGGCCGAAGTTCACACCCATGAGAGCAAAGGGGAACACGCGTAGTGAGGATGCAAGTGAAAGCAGTCCGACCAAACGTAAAGAGACGGCGGCAGCCGAAGCCGAACGCAGAAAGCGGTTCGAGATGAGGCGAGCGGGCGTTTGTTATACGTGCCAGAAGCCGGGTCACTTTTCGGCGCAGTGTCCGGAAACAACACCAAAAGTTGTGTTTTTTTCAATAGGCAGCACTGACGAGAACATGAAGCTTCTCGAGCCTTACATGCGAGACCTCCTCGTGAACGGGAAAGAGTGCCGAGTGCTTCGCGATTCCGCAGCTACGATGGATGTAGTTCACCCGTCTTACGTAGAACCCCAAATGTTCACGGGCGAGTGCGCGTGGATCAAGCAAGCCGTGGAAGCTCATAGCGTGTGTCTGCCAGTAGCAAAGGTGCTTATTGAAGGACCTTTCGGAGCGCTTGAGACAGAGGCGGCAGTGTCATCTATGCTGCCACCCCAGTACCCGTACCTATTTTCAAACAGGTCCGATCACCTCCTGCGCGAGAAGGGGCTTTTGTTTGGTGAAGCTAGTGTTCAGGCCTTAACCAGATCGAAGGTTCGGGAGCTCGCTGCAAAGGCGGTAGTTGCGGGGCCGACGTTATCAAACAACGAAAAAGGGTCAGAGGCGCAGCAAGCTGATATGCCGAGCACGCCCGAACTGAATAAACTAGAGTCTGTAACGTTAAAGGCGCCAGATACTGGAGAGGAAACGCCCGACGCGGGAAAGTTAGAAGAGCTATCTACTGATTTGCTCATCGCGCCTACGTCAGACGGACTTGATAGGTTGCTAAAAGTCAGCCGGACGGCTTTGATAGCCGAGCAAAAAAAGGATGGCAGCCTGGAAAACGTGCGCTGCAATGTCAAAGAAGGTATCGCCAGGAAAACTGCGCGTTTTGTGGAAAGGGGTGGAGTCCTGTACCGGAAGTATCTAGACCGCCGAGGAGTGGAGTTCGATCAGCTGGTCGTGCCTCAATGCTATCGTCAGGATCTGTTGCGCTTGTCACACGGGGGTTCGTGGTCCGGACACCTAGGAGTTAAGAAAACTAAGGACCGTCTCTTGCAAGAGTACTATTGGCCAGGGTGTTTTCGGGACGCAGACCATTTCGTGAGGACATGTGACACTTGTCAGCGGGTGGGCAAACCAGGGGACAAATCGAGGGCGCCGTTGAAATTGGTACCTATCATTACGGAGCCTTTTAGACGGCTCGTTATTGATACTGTGGGACCTCTGCCGGTAACAGCCACGGGGTACAGACACATTTTGACTGTGATCTGCCCAGCGACAAAGTTCCCTGAAGCAGTGCCGCTTAAAGAACTCAGCTCAGTTGAGATAGTTAATGCACTACTGTCCATATTTGCGCGAGTTGGTTTTCCTGCAGAAATTCAATCAGATCAGGGCACAGTGTTTACTAGCGCTTTGACGACAACTTTTCTCGAAAGGTGTGGGGTAAAGCTGCTACACAGCTCAGTGTACCACCCACAGTCGAATTCCGTTGAGAAGCTCCACTCCGTCATGAAGCGCGTGTTGAGAGCGTTGTGTTTTGAACATCGAACTGACTGGGAGCTGTGTTTGCCTGGGGTGATGTTTGCGTTAAGAACCGCGCCGCATGCGGCTACGGGGTTTTCGCCAGCTGAACTGGTGTACGGTCGCTCGCTTCGATCTCCGCTTCGCATGCTTCGAGAATCATGGGAAGGTAGGGGCGACGACCCAGTCGTGGTGGAGTACGTGCTTAAGCTCCTCGAACGCTTAAGAAGGGCACAGGAGTTGTCAGGTGAAGCAATGACAAAGGCCCAGCAGAGGGCCAAGGTTTATTATGATCGGACAGCCAGGGCCCGTCGTTTTGAGGTTGGCGATGAGGTCATGATATTGCGCACATCGCTAAACAACAAACTAGACGTGCAGTGGGAGGGCCCAGCACGAATTGTTCAGAAACTGTCGGACGTTAACTACGTGGTAAGTCTGCCAGGAAAGCGGAAAGCACAGCAAGTTTACCACTGTAATCTGCTCAAACCTTATAGACAAAGGGAAGCAGTGGTGTGCATGATGGTAAACGTTCCTGAAGAGCTTCCGGTCGAGCTTCCGGGACTAGGCTCAGTGACGAACAGGGAAGACACCGGTCAAGTCATTAGTGACCTTATCAGTAAAGCACCGCTGTCGCCTGAGCAGAAAACCGAACTACACCAGCTATTACAAGAGTTTCAAGGTCTGTTCTTTGAGAGGCCTGGTAGGACTTCGGTACTTACTCATGATATAGAACTTACCTCCCCAGAACCAGTACGATCCAAGGCGTATCGGGTGTCACCCCGCCAGAGCGATATTATGGAGGCTGAGGTAAAGAAAATGCTACAGCTCGGTGTTATTGAGGCAGGTGAGAGTGATTATACCTCCCCTTTGATTTTAGTTGAGGTACCGGGCAAGGAACCTCGTCCTTGCGTCGACTACCGCAGGCTTAATTCCATCACTAAGGATCAAATTTATCCGATCCCTAACATCGAGGAGCGCCTTGAGAAAGTTAGTAGCGCTCAGTTTATTTCCACCCTAGATCTTGTCAGGGGTTATTGGCAGGTTCCACTTACAGAAGAGGCTAGTAGGTATGCGGCGTTCATTTCACCAATGGGAACATTCCGTCCTAAAGTGTTGAGTTTTGGTTTGAAGAACGCGCCATACTGTTTTTCAAGCCTCATGGATAAAGTGTTGCGGGGACAGCAAGAATTCTCTTTACCGTATCTAGACGACGTAGCGATATTCTCCGCATCCTGGTCTGAGCATATGGCACACTTGCGGGCAGTGCTAACCCGCCTGCGCGAAGCGGGCTTGACAGTCAAGGCTCCTAAGTGCCAGTTAGCACAGGCCGAGGTTGTCTACCTCGGTCACGTGATTGGTCAGGGTCGTCGCCGCCCCTCTGAAATAAAAGTGGCCGCTGTGCGAGACTTTCCGCAACCGCGCACAAAGACCGATATTCGGTCGTTCTTGGGTGTCGCCGGCTACTATCAGAGGTACATCCCTAGGTACTCTGATATCGCGGCTCCCCTGACGGATGCTCTAAGAAAGACAGAGCCTCAAACAGTCGTCTGGGACGAGACAAAGGAAAGAGCTTTTAGCGCCCTAAAGAGTGCCCTAACAAGCCAGCCTGTGCTACGATCGCCAGACTATACAAAAGGGTTCATTGTTCAGTGCGATGCTAGTGAGCGAGGCATGGGCGTTGTACTGTGCCAACGGGAAAATGGAGAAGTAGAACACCCCGTCCTGTATGCTAGTCGTAAGCTGACCAGTCGTGAGCAGGCGTATAGCGCCACCGAGAAAGAGTGTGCGTGTCTCGTGTGGGCCGTTCAGAAATTGTCATGCTATCTAGCCGGCTCGAGGTTTATCATTGAGACGGATCACTGCCCTCTCCAATGGCTGCAGACCATCTCTCCCAAAAATGGCCGCCTCCTGCGCTGGAGCCTCGCTTTACAACAATATTCCTTTGAGGTGCGTTACAAAAAGGGGAGTCTCAACGGTAACGCCGATGGCTTAAGTCGAAGCCCCTAACGTAGGAATCAGCCTCAAAATTGTTTGTTACTGATGTTTTCTTCCTGAGGCAGGATTTTTTTTTTAACATATTGCTTTTGTTTAGTGTTTCAAAGTGATGATATGCTTTCTAGTGCAATTTTTCAATTTGTGGACGCGTTCTGAGTGATGCTAGACTACTGTAAGGAACTAGGCAGTGGTATAAAAAGGGGAAAGAGCCTGGCAGGGCTTAGTGAGGGTTGTGCCGTGCTTGCTGACTGAGCGGTTGAGTTTCAGCGTAGTTCTAACGCTTGCCGGGAACGAGAACAAAAATGTGAACTCTCCCGAAGTCACTTTGCAGTGTCCCGTGCGAACCTGAACGAGAGAACGAGGCCTTCTCTGTGCGCTGCGCTCAAGAAACGTCGAGGGACGCCCGACTTCGGTTATGAGCATCATCGAGCGACATACCTCCGGCCAGCGGATGCAGTCCCCTGTCCATCGGGATCTCCTTCCCCCGGCGGGGCGGTCTGTTGCGTTTCGCCTGCGACACGTGGTTTTGCCGGCGCGACTGCGGCGGGGCGGCAGACATTTTGGCCCGATCGTCGTCGCCGCAACACTCATCGCCAGGTGTTTCCAGGCGCGACTGCGGCGATGCGACCGCCTAGGGATCATCCTCGCATTCCAGTCATTGTGCCCGAAACAGGCGATGCCAAAGCAGGGATCTCATTCCAGTCATTGGGCCCGAAACAGGCGATGCCAAAGCAGGGATCTCGTTCCAGTCATTGTGCCCGAAACAGGCGATGCCAAAGCAGGGACCATCCTCTCATTACAGTCATTGTGTCCGACCGGCAGCGCCACGACAGGGTGCTACGAGATCGTGCTCGACATGGTGCTACGGCATCGCTACGACAGTGTGCGTCACCATTAGCCCATTGTACATTCACGTGCTCGTCTTTTGAGGGGTTCCTTCTTGCCCTCAACTGCGAGAGTATAAAAACAGCTGCCCCCGGACGCCAAAAGGAGGGCTCCGATTTCTTCTGTTGAGTGAAGTGCTCTCCCGTCTCTCTACTTCGGTCAAACCTGACCACCAACTCTTTGCGATGTTAAAATAAACAAGTTGTTTCGTTGTTACCAGTCGACTCATGCTTTGCCGGGACCTTCGGATGCTTCCAGTTGTACCCCAGGCCGCCAGGCCAACGCTACCCTTGGGGCTTGCGACCCAGGTACAACCACGGGCGTCAGCGCCGAGTTCCCAACAGATCGTACCAGCAAGTCCGATCCAAACACTAGAAAGAGCGGCACCTACCTGGAGGCCGCCACGCGGAAAAAGCAGGAGCACAGCGGACAATGCCCCTTATCCAGTCTGAATCACTTGGAAAAGGACAAAGGGGAGCAGGGAGCGGAAGGAGAGAGCGATAGGGCGATTATCGCCGGTGACTCAAACCTGGCTGGGTGCTCCGAAGCAATTCTAGAAAGGGTGACAGGGGATAAAAGATCGGCTGTAGGGACATTTCCAGGGCGGACACTGGGTTCTGTCATGGAGCGAGCAAAATAAAAGCTCGCGGAAAATGCCCACGTGCGCAACTTTGTCATAGTAGCAGGTGGGCTAAATGACGTCCTAAACAGGAAGGGGACAGAACTAGCCCGCCGCTTGGCGAAGGGGCTGGACTACTTGCGCGAGCTATCCCCTCAGGTGCAGATCGTGGCGTGCACAGTGCCGGAGGTACAGACAATCACGTACAAAGAGCCGTAGTGAATGCTACTAAGGCGATACGGAAAATGAGCCGAGAGAAAGGCTTCGAGGTTGTCGAAGTAAACAGAGAAGTGAGAAGATATGGAGGTTTTCAAAGAGACTGGACCCACTTCATTTACAGGCTGACACGAGAAGTGGGCTGGCGACTTGGTGGTCGCACTGTTGCTTTTTTAGGGGGCCCACTGGAGCTCAGGAGGCCAGAGTAGGTAGTAATGAAAAAGGTCCCCTAGGGGAACCTCAGAAGAGCATCTGCGTCGATAACAGAAAAAGGAGGAAAGCAAGAAAGAGAGCTCACCATGCAACAGGCTACATAAACATGCAGGGCGGCAGAAGAAAGGAAAAGTGGGCAGATATTGAGGAGCAGTTAAATAGAGAACAAATAGGGGTGTATGCGGTTACAGAAACGCACCTTAGAGACTCAGAAGGACCACCAATTATTGAGAATTATGTTTGGGAAGAGTTCAACAGAACTAAGTCGGAAAGAAAAGGAGGGGGAGTCGGAATGCTCATCCATCAGGGAGCCAAATTTAAAAGAGTAAATTCAAAATGTCAAGAGTATCTTTGGTTATCAGGTACAATGAATGGGAAAAAGATTGGCTGGGTGTTACACATTTGTGGACCGGAAATAATTGCACAGAGAAGAATAAAGAGTTAGTGGAATTCATAGGCGCTGATTTTAAGGGTTTCGGGAATGGTGCTGAAGCTATCCTATTAGGTGACATGAATGCCCATATACAGGATTTAGATGGCGATACCGACAACAACGGGAAGTCAATTCTAGAGCTTTGTGAGCAACATAACCTCGTTATTGTGAATACATTGCCTAAGTGTAAAAGGCAGATCACGTGGGAAGTGGGAAACGGGCAATCAACCATTGGTTACTGTCTGATGGCAGAAGGAATTCATAAGTTGAGAGAAATTATCATTGATGAGGAAGGGTATAGCAGCATAGGCAGAGACCATAAACGCATCATTTAGAAAATGGGATATGTAGTTTGGAAGGAGAGCAAGGAGTGCAAAATGGCCAATCCAAATTTGAACGCTGAACAAATAATAAATATAGTCACTAGAGTCGAGGAAGAACTTCGCAAATGGCCAATTAAAGAGTGGAAATGTAGTGAGCTTCTAAGTGTATAAACGACAGAAATACGTAAAGAGAAACAACATATTCGTTGCAAAAGAAAAAGAAACCGAAAATCTGGTGGAACAGGGAGATACGAGAACAACAGAAAGCATCCCAAGAGCATAGGCAGACAAAGAAGGCGCAGTTGCCGTAGGATGAAGTAACCAGTAAATGGGAAATATACAGGGAGAAAAACTCTATGGTGCAAATACTGGTGCAAGCAAAGATAAAAGATAAATGTGAACGTTGGTTGTCAGAAATACGTGAGAAAACGAAAGCAGCACCTAGAATATATTGGAACCACAAAATTATTAGGCAGGAAGTCAACAACAATACAACAACATATCCTAGACGAAGATGGAAACAAACTGGAAGCGGAAGCGGCAATAAACTAAATCCGAAAAACAACAGCCGAATCTTACCAAAGCAACGACAAGGTTGTATTGAAAGAAAAAAAAAGAGAATGAAAGAGACACAGCTGGCAAAGGACCTGGTGCTGACAAATTTCAACTGGAAGAAAGCCGAAGAGAAAATTCCTAAGCCCACAGCCACAGGGCTAGACGAGCTTCCCGTTAGGCTGATTAATGAACTAGGACCAAAAAGTAAGGAAGCTCTAGTGATAGCAGTTGAAAAAACTTTAAAAGATAGACAAATACCAGACAGTTGGCGACAAAGTAGAATGAATTTAATTTATAAAGGTAAGGGGGAGAAAGATAGGATTCACTCGCATAGACCGTTGACCGTTACATCGGTAATATACAGGCTAGCAATGCAAGCAATCAAATTAAAACTTCAAGCATGGGCAGACAATAATGGCATTTTGGGAGAACTTCAGAACGGCTTCAGAATAGGTAGGCGTTTCGATGGGAACTTATTTGTTCTTACTCAGTGTATTGAAATATCAAAAGCAGAAAGCAGACCGTTATATGTGGCATTTTTAGATACTACAGGAGCCCATGACAACGTAGACCGCGACATTCAGTGGGGTATTCTCGAAGGGGAAGGCTTAGGTGATGGTTGTCTACAGCTTTTGAGAGAGATTTACCTAGAAAATACCGTTTGCGTTGAATAGGAAGGGATGAGGAGCGAGGAGAAAGTTGATATCAACAAGGGGCTGAGGCAGGAGTGCCCTTTATCCCCACTGCTGTTTATGATGTACATGGTGAGGACGGAGAGGGCGCTAGAAGGAAGTAATATCGGGTTTAATCTCATACGAACAGGCAGGTACAGTAGTAGAGCAGGAGCTTGCAGGTTTGCTTTATGTGGACGACACTGTGTTGCTGGCTAAGAAGCAAAGTTATTTGCAACGTCTGGGCAGGAAGGCTGCTATTTAGGTTTTAAATTTAGTGTTAGAAAATCAGGTGTTATGGTATTCAATGAAAACAGCACAGAGACAGTGGCAATACAGGGCTAAGAAATACCTCGGGTAAGAGAATATAAATACCTTGGTATATGGATAAACGAAGGCAATAGATATATGGAAAAACAGAAAAAGAACACAGTCAAGGGGAAGAGAACTTCAGCCATAATGAAGCACAGAGCGCTATGGGGATACAATAGGTATGAGGTCCTCCGAGGGATGTGGAAAGGTGTAGTGGTTCCAGGACTAACATTTAGGAATGCGGTTGTTTCCTTTAAATCAGGGGTACAATCAGGACTCGATGGGAACCAAAGGTCAGTGAGTCGCCTTGCATTGGGCGCTCACGGGAAGACTACAAATGAAGCTGTGCAGAGTGATGTGGGTTGGAATAGTTTTGAAGTGGAGGGAAGCTCGCAGTAAAATTGACTATGAAGAACGGCTGAGGAATATGGAAGAAAGCAAATGGGCTGGGAGAGTGTTCAGGTATCTCTACAGGAAAAGCATTGATTCACAGTGGAACAAGGAAGCTTACCAGCAAGTATGTGGCCTGTAGCGTGGGAACACAGCAACAAAGAACGTCAAACGGAAAGTTAGAGAGGCCAAAATAATCTCATGGGTGGCGGCAATGGAAAACAAACCTGCCAAGGGTAACTACTTAAGAGGAAAAAACGAAATCAGGAAAGAAACAATTTATGACGACTCAAAGGGAGACTCATTACTTTTCGAAGCGAGATCGGGATGCCTTGGAACACGCACCTGTAAAGCGAGGTATAAGAAGGAAGGAGAAGCATGTGCTTGGTGCGGTAAAGCTAGGGAAACTATGGAGCAAGTTTCATTAGGATGTGAAGACGTCTACCCAGCGGTCCGTTTAGGCACCACTGGCCTCCTTGAAGCCCTTGGGTTCAGCGGGAGCAGTGGTAAAGCAAACAGGTCCGCAATAGACATCAGTAAGAGGCGATTGGAGGATTGGTGGAAGAAAAGTAGGGAAACGACAAAAGACGGAGACGTACAAAAGCACAGTTCGCAATAGGGTATCAGAAAATTTGGACGTGGTAGTTCATAGTGTTTTTTTTATTATCGTTTAACCTAGGTAGGACATTAGGCAGTATAATAGCAAGAGTTTGGTGGCGCAACCCACCGTCCGTTGCAAAGGGGACGCTCATAACATCCATCCATTCATCCGCTCAGCGAGTCATGTGGTCAGTCGACAGCTAGCGCCCGCGGGCCAGCTGCGTTCAAATGAAGGTCAAATTTGCAGCGACGGCGAAACAGGGCTCGATAAGGAAGGAAAGCTTACGCTTAAAATTCATCAGCTATTCCGCTCTGTGAAGGTGAGCGACCAGCGAAGCTATTAGCGCAAAACACAGAACGGACGTAGTTAAGTAAGTTATCTGAAGTAACACAGGAGTGTATGTTAGCTATAAAAAATACGAAGGAAGAGTACTTTAAGACACTCAACGACAGAATGAAAACTAATTCTAAACATTTTTGGAGGTTTTTAAAAGGATGCGGATCGGACTTTGTAGGAATAAATGAAATTGTTTGTAATCAACAAATAATTACAGAAGGTACTGAAAAGGAAACGCGTTTGAATACATATTTTCAATCTGTCTTCCTGTCTAAATGCAATCATAGCTCTACACCACATGCAAGCACACTTCCTTTAATGGAACAAGTTGAATTAAGCGTTAGAGGCATCGAGGCACTCCTAAAGGTCATAGATGAAACCAAAGCAAACGGTCCGGATGGTATATCTCCACGTATACTAAAGCGTTGTGCTACACATCTCTCGATGACCTTTATTTAATCTATGTGAAATCGCTATCCACAGGACTCTTACCTAATGACTGGAAAACCGCTCAAGTTGCACCTATTCATAAGAGGGGTTCGAAAAGAGATGTCCCAAATTACAGGCCTATCTCACTAACATCCATCTCGTGCAAAATCATTGAGCATATTATATGTACCGAGATAATGCGTCATATAACAAATAATAATATACTAATCAAAGAACAACACCGGTTTCGGGAAGGTCTAGCTTGCACAACACAATTAATTGAATTTTATCATGAATTGGCATTCGATGTCGACGAGGGAGGACAAACAGGTTGTGTCTTTGTATCTGGTAAAGACTTACAATCTGATAAAAACGATAAAACGAACCTGATAAAAAACCAACCTATATACAAGTATCTAGGTGTGACGCTATCATCCGACTGCTCATGGTCTGCTCGTGTGGATGACGTCATTGCAAAAGCTGGTAGGGCACTCAATTTTATTCAGAGGAACTTCAAATGTTCACAGCCGAATCTAAAGAAAACTGCTTACTTAACATGTGTGAGACCAATTTTAGAATACGCCTGTGCCATCTGGGACCCCGCGCAAAAAAACTTGATTGATAAACTGGAAAGAATTCAAAACCGAGCTGCTAGGTTCGTCCTGGGGTGGTATGGGCGGAGAGAAAGTTGTACTGAAATGAAACTCGAATTGAATTGGGAACTGCTTTCCTTGCGGCGGAAAAAGTTGAGACCGAAGTTTTTATACCTCATATTTAATGATAAGACTGGAATTAGCAGTAAAAGCTACTTGAAAGAACCACATTATATTTCTAGGGGGAATGGCCATTCACTTAAAATCGGCGAGTACCTTGCCAGGACGTACTTGTTTGCGGATTTCTTTTTTGTCAAAACTATTGTGGAGTGGAATCAGCTGTGTGAAGAGCAAGTGTGCTGTACGAATGAAGATATGTTTTTCCCCTCCTGCAGCCCCCCTGCTATAACGCCTTCGGGCAATGTGGGGTAATTCTTGAATAAAGAATAAATACTGAACAAAGGTACGAACATATCTCTAACTTGTGGTCACAGTGGCGATGTAGGTGCGCACACACATTCGCGTATCACCTCTGTTATTAAATGTTTCCGTGACGTAAATCAATGAATGGCGCATAACCCCGTTAACACGGCCTCCGCATTACGACAACAGAAGAGAAGTTCAACGCTGGAATGATGGCCGGCAACGGAGCCACCCGTGGAAGGCGACGACGAGCGCGTTCCCTCGGTTGCGCTGACGGGCGCCAAAGAAAGGCTCGAGCCATTGCTCACGGTGGTCACTTCCGCTCGCACGCGCCACGGAACCTCGAATCTGATGCATGTGCAGCTTCACTGTAAAAATAAAGCCGCCTATCAGATCGCCTATCGAGTACAAGAAGACATTTTTGACACAATTTAATGCGTACCATATTGGGGGCCAGAAAACACGGTGCAGTAATGCTCGGTAGTTTCCTAGCATTGCTTAACAAGTAGCAGCAAACTCTCAGCAACGCAAATGTAGAAATAAAGGTAGTCACCACGGTCTAATCTTACTAAACGCAACTCTAAATTAGTATACCAGCACTTCCAGCAGCTTGGTTACTTTAATAACGTTACTAATGATTCGTTAATAACGTCTCCGAAGTATGTGTTTATTTTTCAATTTAAAATATGTTAAATGGAAATAAGTACTGTTTTTCCAACCGTATTGCTAAGAAATTAGTAACATTACGATGAGCGGATCACGAATAAGATTCTCACAATATTACTGGCCCTGTGTTTTGAGGCAATATTTTTTTTTAATTGAATAGCACTCTTAGATTACTTCAGCTCTCTCGAGCCTATCTGGCTGGCTCCTGGTCGGGTGGTCATTCAGTTGCCGTCATTACAGCCTTGTGACCTGACTCTCGTCATGCCGTCGTCATCACGTCTTCTACGCCAACCCTGGCGCCCAAGTTCTCTAATAGCCGCTATGTGTGGGCTCGTGTTCATGATGCCGTCGTTGTTGCACTGACGTTATTTCAGCTTTATCATCGGGCACTACTCATACTGTCTTCGTCACGCCGTCGTATGCATACTGTTGTCATGCATTACTCCCCACACCGCCATAGTGATGCTGTCATGGTGGTTCAATCGTCGGGATTCCAGCTTCGTTGTCTGGCTCTTGTCATGTTGTCATCGTCAATATTTCTATATACTCGGACCCCGTTGTCCAAGTTTTCTAATAGCTTTGGCCACTAAGCATGTGATCGGAGGGGGGGGAGGGGAAGAAGTGATGCCATTGTGGTTTTTGCATTGTCGCAATTCCGGATTTTCCATCTGACTCTCGCTAAACTGTCATCACGCAAACGGCGTCGCACAGTTGTCATGGCATAGTCGTCACGCTGAAGCTATCATTTCTGTAACGTTATCCTATTGTCGTCGTGGCGTCGTCATCATACCGCCTTCGTCGTCCCATCGACGTCAATGTTTCTTCCTCACTTTGTTGTAATCATACTGTCGTGAAGCAATCGTGATTTTGCTGCCCTAGTCATGCCGTGGTCGTCAGACAGTCGCTGCGACGCCTTCGTTGTCAGACTGTCGTCGTAATGCTGTCATATTCGTGCTGTTATCGTCACTCCAGCTTTGCCATCCGACCCTCGTTATGCAGTTATCGTCACACCACCCTCGTCATACAGGATTCGTGACTAAGTCCTTATCACGTCGTTATCATCGTACAATCGTCATCGTCTGATTGCCCTTATGCCGTTGTCACGCTAAAGTCTTCACTGCATCGTTGTCATACAGTCGTCTTCATGCATTCGTTGTCAATAGAACAACCACGTCATCGTGGTTGTTCTATTGTCATCACTGTAACTTTGATTTCCCACTCTTGTCATGCCGTGGTCGTCTTACATTTGTCGTCATGCCATCCTCGTCCGGCCGTCATTTTCACATCTTTATCACTACAGTATTGTCATGTCATCATAGAACCTTCGTCGACCCATCAATGTCATTACTTGTTCGCCAACCCATCATTATCGTGCTGTCGTCATTCAATCGCGATTATGCCAATGATGTCATGGTATTGTCCTCATTGTGTCCTGTCACATGGACGCTAGCTATCATGCCTCAGTTTTCGCAACATCGTCGTCATGCCGTCTTGGTCGTGTCATCGTCATCATCTCATTGTTCTCATATCGTCGTCGTCATGCCATTGTCGTAATACGCATTTCTCATTCGATTGCTGTCATTCCTTCGTGGTTATTCCGTCGTCACTGTGTTGTTGCCATACAGGTCGTACAGTCATCGCCATGCCTCCATGCTTGTGGGCGACCTTGGCAAGCACATTCCATAGCAAAGCATTGGAAGCAACAAAAGTCCCAGAATTACCGCTACACGTGTGGAATAAACGTGACTTCAGGAATATGGCCTGTCGGTACATTGTTATTCACATTACCCACAGTCATTACAAGATGAGTCCTGCCGTAATTTTATTACCGAGGAATGTTTGCTTTTTAGTTTCTCAAAAAAAAAGCAGCGGCTATGCCATCTCAACGAAAATTGGGCGACATCTGCGCCAAAAACGAGAGCGTGCCCCCCTCATCACGTGACTTGATCACGGATCAGCTAGGTGACTATCATTGGCGCTGAGCGGGTCGACCGCGTTTGGTGCCGACGGTAAAGAGGAGGCGTCGTGTTATTATAGCTGGGACCACAGAAACCTGGGCGAGTTGGTACTGATTCATATGAAGTGCGCAACAACGCAGGGGGGGGGGGGGAGGGCTCAGACATATCAGACTACACAAGCGCTTGTGTGCAAAAGAACTGCTTGTTGTCCGAGTATGTGCTTGCTAAAAGTCATTTTTTGCCGCAAGTTAAAACACACACAAAAGGAAGACCCATAAAGACAGCACGTGTGATCACTTGTGTGGTCTGTTCTTTTCGAGTCCCCGTGTTATTGAGCAAATATGCCCCTTATGAATTTCAGGTTCGGCGTGACTTGCCACCTGTCAAAGATTCTGAAATCAGGAGGGCAATGGAAAGTTCGTGTGACGCCCCCCCCCCCTCCCCCCCCCTTTCAGTCTATCTGCCGTCTACCCAAATCTGTGGAGATGTGTGGTCACTAAACTATGGTCACATGATAATTTCGCACCCGCCGTGTAAATCCAATGCTAATCTTGTGACAGTTTCCTTGAAGCTAAAAGAAATCAGACAGTGTTAAGAACGGCCCAGCTGAGCTGCAAGTTCTGCCAGCCATTTGCGACGGCGACGTCAACTTTCTTGGAACGCCACCTTTACGCTCTAGCCTCGTCGGCGTTGTGACTGAATGCGATCGGTGCACCAACCATTGTTACCGAACCCACCGACGCCGACCTGTTCTGCTATGAGCGGGGGAGTTGCCGCGGGAACCTCTACGAAGGCCCCTTCCCACGCGCCGTCCAAGAAGCAAGACAATGGGCACCCGGCCGCGCTGCGGGGGGTCAGCTCGGGGAATAAAAGGCACCTTTCCTGACACACGCCCCGAGTTCTACGAAGTCCATCTGACGTCGGCTCCGGACCGTGAACCTCGCGCAAGCAAGTGTGTGTGTGAGTGTGTGTGTGTAAACCGTCCCGCAGAGAGGTGACTTGTTTACGATGACTGGACGAACGTTTCCGTCACCTTGGGATCGAGGGGGGACCGAGTGTTTATAAACCGCTGTTGTGCGGCTGCTCAGTGCACTTTCTCAAGCGGTCATGTTAGACTGATGTACTTTCTCTCGCAGTCATGCTAGACTGATGAACTGCATGTAGATACTGTAAATAAACCCATATTCCTCGTTCTCGATGAGAAGCGGTCCTTCCCTTCATCAACGTCCTCAGCGTGGATAAGCAGGACGATGGCATGGGCCAGCTACTTCTGGATAAGTAGGACGATGGCATGGGCCAGCTACCTTCTAATTCATGCCCGACTCCAATCTTGACAACGGGTTACGAGCGATGGGATTGAGTCCCCAATCCTGACCCCAGATGTGTGCCTGCGAATGGCATCTGGAATGAGAGTAAGGTGTGTCGCAAAGTTTCATGTTATCCCTTACACTCGCTTTCCTTGGCGACGCGGTTTACCTATTTCCCGAGTGTCGCACCAAACCGTAATTTAGGTCGCCGACGCCCAATGACGCAGTACTGATTAGGACTATTTGCCTAGGTAGCGTGGCCGCGACGAAAACTAGCCGCTGGCCTATGTGGCAACGGGCAGCAAGAGGTCGCGGAATGCTTGCCGATGAAACGCTCGCAGGTACAGGTGGCCCATTAGTGATCAGTACCGATATCAAGCGTACGAGTTAGATGGACGACGCTTGAAGCGGCGTTAAGTTCGCTGCCGCGTCGGTGTCCGACACGACCTGCTGTAGAAGCCTAGTGGCTATGCTGTTGGGCCTGCTACAAGGACGCGGGATTGAATCCCGGCCATGGCGGCCGCATTTCGATGGGGGCGAAAGCACCCGTGTACATAGATTTAGGTGCACGTTGAAGAACTTCTGATGGTTCAAATTGTGCTGGAGTCCCCCACTAGGATATGCCTCATAATCAAATCGTTGGTAGGGTACGTAAAACCCCATAATTTTGTTTTCCAACACCTACTATGTGCGTGCCTTCCGGCGGCTAATCGGCTCGACTTTCAAAAATGCTTTCGCACTTTCTGAAATACGCGGTCCTTTTGTTGCCGTTCTCTGTGCCCGCGTCGCGTTATGCTTTGCATCCGTACCGTCGACATAGAGGAGCCTCTACCAACAGAGGCAGCCCCGGCTTAAACGCCACCGTTCTGCAAATTGCGGCTTTCGGGCGTGTGTGGCACTCGCTTTCGGCCAACATCGGGGAGCGCATGCAGCAGGGCAGAAGTGCTCCACAAAGCGAAAGTCTCCGACCGCGTGAGCCGTCCGCGGCGGGCGTGCGGCCGCTCCCGTGTTGCGACGAAAATGACCCAGCGAGGCGTTCGCTTCGGTAGCACTAAGCACAAGGGGATCCGCGACACAAGCGGCATTGCGCGGCTCTCTACACCGAATATTCGGGGAAAAAGTGAAATAGCAAGGCTATTCGTGTGTCGAAATATTCGAATGTTCACTATTCAGTTCGATTTTATCGGGTCATATTCGAACTTGCCTACTAACACTGCAGTAAAGATACAAATCATGAATGCAATTTAGAACATAAGGGAAAAAAAACTACAATACAAGCACCACGCATACAGTTTATTGATACGGTTACGCATACATTCACGCGTACAGTTATACATGCAGCTACGCCCATTGAACCGGGATTTGGGCACATTTTTAGACCGCACTATGTCCGGGATCGGCCCACGAAACTTACGCTATAGAGAAAGCTACACTCTTAGCACGGTAACGTTTAAGTTTACCTTTATTTGCAAGTAACCTATTACATAAAGGTTACGAGGTTACTAAACCAACTTGATATTTATGTTTTTGTTAATTTCAGTCGTGGCTAGAAGTTACATGTCGAAGTATGCTATTTTAGATGTTACTTCAACGCCAAATGTCTCGTAACTTTTAGATTGTAACTTATATAAAGAAAGTTGTAATTCGGGGCTCAGGGGACCTATTGTATGGATTGTAAGTTTGCCGATTATTGTGTCACATTGGCAATCCTGATATGATATTCTCAGCCAGGACTAACGTGTAATATATGGTGTGCGACCGCGGGACGGAAGCAGGTTGGGCTAAATTAATATGTTATTTTTCCAGTCGGAATGTTTGTTTTCGCAATATAGAACAAAAGCTTAAATCTTGCACGAGCGCATGCTCAAGTCAACTAGCAGCAATTCCGTGACCAATTTTATATACTGCATACGTGCCATTATAATGTAAAAGCAAGCCACTGAAATATTTAACATACATCGCAGAATATTGTGGCGAACGATGCTGCGGCATAAATTATAACTACGGTTCAGTGTGGTGGAAAGCCTACCGCTATCACTGCCTGAATTTTATGCTGTGCTATCAAACATGCCTGCAGGAAAACTAAACGCATATGCATTATGGTGATTGAATATACATTTGTACACAATATTTTTATTTGAGCATCAACGCTTCCTTTAGTCGCGTTTGGAATCTTCTCCTGAAACACGGCACCATTTGACAGCAGGACGCACCTGAAGGGTGCATGCGGGCGCACGCTGGAATACCGTAAAAGCTCGACGACCGACAGAATGAAAGCGTCGAGCAGGCCCAATAACTATTCCGTAGGGGAGAAAAATGCTTTGTACACTGCAACAGAACGTAATACGCCTCTGTGTTTCTTTTATTTTTTTCCTTTCTAACGCTAATAGGAGGTGGTTCCTAAACTGCAGCAAATGTCGGGTTCCTTATGGAGAACGCCAGACACGCACCGCTTTTGCTCACTCGCTAACACGCAATAATAACGCCGCTACATTCACATGACAGCGGGCGACAGCCGCTCCAGTAAGGTCTCCTACAGAGATGAACGGTGTAAGATTTGAGGAGGTCGATCCCACCGGTGGCATCCAGGTGTCGGAGTTTGTCGGACGATCTCGCCGCTGCCACCAGTTCAAGGAGTTGTAGTTCGTAGAGAGGAACTTGGGAGGAACTAGGAGTACAGGGTTTATTTACAGTATTTACATTTTAAACAAGAGATACATCGACAGTCTAGCGTGGCTCCCAAATGGAGCACGCAAACGAACATACAGCAAACGAGCACGCAGCTCACGAGCACGAACACGAGCACAGAGCACGACGACAAGCACTGACTAGCAGCCGCTTATAAACCCTCCATCGGTCCCTAGTTCCCTAGGTGAGAGAACCGTTCGACCAGTCATCGAAGTTGACCCGCCGGTGGTCAAATATCTTGAGTCTTGAAAGGCGCTTCGATTCCCCGAGCTGACCCCCGCAGGGCGGCTGCCGGTTGCCCATTGTCTTGCGCCTCTAAATTCCATAGCTGCCTTTCTCCTGTAGTCGCCAAGAGTGTCAGTAGACTGTGACGAATCCTGGGGCCCCCGTACCGCAAAGCACCCTTTTGTTAGGGAAAGCTCTTCTTGCTGCAGAGAGAGACCATGACGACCCGGCAAATCACCCAACAATACACGGGGCGCCAAACGTGGCCCGCCCTGCGGCCGTCACCGATTCTCCGAACGAGGCGCATGGTCGGTTAGCGTTGTCGTCCTCGCTGGTTATCCGAAGGGCGCCAGCACCGCGGGTCGACCGAAGCACGTGCAGCGGGCTGAAATAGCTTTGCAGACCAGCACCCCCGCAAGCCGATCCTAACAGCTCCTCCATGGCCCGGAAAATCTCGCCTGGCCAGTGCTAACAACCGCTGGGCAGGAAGAGAATGGCTGGTGAGCAAGAAGATGGCTTTGCTCTCTGCAACCCCTGCGCACTTGGAATGCCTTCAACCATCTCACAACAACTGGCACAGAAGAGTCGATCCCGGCAACACAATACCACTCAGCGTGCAAACGCCCGGAAGCAGCTGTTAAGCCATCAGGCTTCCTATCAATGTTTCCATGCAAGCCACTCAACTGGGAACCCCAAATTTTTGCCCCAAAAATTTTGTGCCGCCAAAGCGAGCGTTCACGTTCCCCTTGAGTTCGACCAAACCGGACCGTCGCGCTGCATAAGAGTAAAGGTTTACGCATAACTAACCGAAGCCTCTCAACCACCAATACCCCAACATAAGCAGCCTAACTTCACGAACAGCCTGTTCTTACCCTATCGCAGTGGCGTATTTATCGCACGTACGGGTGTCAGTGAACAGTCTGGTGAACTCCACAGGTACGTAATTACAATCGCGCTAGCTTTGTGGTCCCTATTCCGAACGCGTACTTGCGTCGTACGTAAGAATTTCATCACGTTTACTCACATTTGTACCTCTAGTCCATACAGGACACGTACTTTAAACGAACACTAAATTTGCGTAACTCACGCACTCCGCAGAACCCTTTAAAAGATGTGTCTGCTAATAACTCGTTCCACGCACGCTTATTAGAGAAGTCGGAATGCGGCCGCCCTCAACACACACGAGCAACCCAGTCACAACCCTTCTGCTTCCTTCCGTCCGCACAGGACACGCGCTAATGGAACTACGAACGCTTCTCAACAGCTCAACCGACTCTGGAACAATGCAGCAGTCTTTACTCGAGCTTCGCAACTCGCACTCTTGCGAACTGCCCTCTACTGCATTGGCCAGCTCACGCTATGGCACACCCGTCGGTCTCGATCGCTGTCTCACCCGCACAGTCCGAGTGATTCCTAACTAAATCATCCCTCTCTTGGCTACTTGACGGGCGGAGAGCTGCACTAATCCCTGAACAATGCAGTTATCTTCCCTTGAGCTACGCAGCTCGCAATCCTGAGAACTACCCTCAACTGCACCATCCAGCTTGCACTTCTCTTCGGCACGCATATCTGACTCGACTTGGGTGCTCGCGTCTGTCGGGTCAGCAGTACTCTGTACTTCGTTAGCAAACTCGCTAAGATTACAAGCGACGCACACGCGCTGGAATTGTGCCAATTCATTCGCAGCTGGCCTAGCTGCCTCTACAGTGCTCTGTTGGCACAGCACCTCGTCGCTCTCACTGCGGCCTTTAACGGCCTCTGTTGTCATTATGGCATCGTTAGCTGCTAGCACTTCGAGTTCACCTACGAACGTGCTGCTAATCTCGCAGCTGCTACTACTTCTCTCGGTTTTCGACTGAAATCTACTACCTACTTCCTGCCACTTTCGCTGCGTCCAGCCTACAGATTTCTCAAGTCGTTGTTGATTTCGTGCGTTTCACTGCTGCAAATCCTGTTCTGTTTGTTCACTGCTGCCATTTCTTTTTCACGCTCTTGGCATTTTCGCTCGCGCTCTTGGCGTTCTTGCCTAATTGATTCCTGTTCCTGTCTTTTGCTTAGAATTCGTTTACCAATTTGTTCTATGAATTTCATATCATTGCCACTTTGCAGAATGGTCTTACGAATTTCTGATTCCGTCAAGTCCTCCTCTACGTCTACCTCGAGCTCTTCACACAACCACAACAGGTCAGCTCCCGTCAAACACAATAGAACCATGGTCGCTACTTTAAGCTTTGGCTCTGCTGTCACACAATACTCGCTGCGATACCCACGCAAATCAGAATACAAGTAAAATATCCCAGCGAAGCAAATCTCCACACACAGAGAAATTGAAGCCTGGTAAATATTACAGCCAAAACCAAAAGCTTACCCACTGAAGCAGCACCATATCACCAGTCCTTCCCCGCCGTATCCAGTCAGTTGCGAGAGGTGGTCAATCTCAAGTCACCTCCAACTTGATCAGGATACCGGTCGATCACCAGGTACCAAAGTCCGTGAGCTGCCGTTGCTGTCTCCGAGTCGTAGGCCGATCTACGAGCCGTAGGCCGATCTCACCGCTGTCATCCAGATGTAAGATTTGAGGAGGTCGATCCCATCGCTGGCATCCAGATGTCGGAGTTTGTCGGACGATCTCGCCGCTGCCACAAGTCGAAGGAGTTGTAGGCCGTAGAGAGGAACTTGGGAGGAACTAGGCGTACAGGGGTTATTTACAGTATTTGCATTTTAAACAAGAGATACATCGACAGTCTAGTGTGGCTCCCAAATTAAGCACGCAAGACGAACATACAGCAAACGAGCACGCAGCTCACGAGCACGAACACGAGCACAGAGCACGACGACGAGCACTGACTAGCATCCGACAACAGCCACTTATAAACACTCCATTGGTCCCTTGTTCCCTAGGTGAGAAAACAGTTCGACCAGTCATGGAAGTTGACCCGTCGGTGGTCCATTATCTTGACTCTTGAAAGGCGCGTCGGTTCCCCGAGCTGACCCCCGCAGCGTGGCTGCCAGTTGCCCATTGTTTTGCGCCTCTAAATCCCAGAGCTGCCTTTCTCCTGTAGTCGCCACGAGTATCAGCAGACTGTGACGAATCCTGGGGCCCCGTACCGCAAAGCACCCTTCTGTTAGGGAAAGATTCATTATGCAAATAAAAGTGAGGCGTGCAGACAGGACACAAGAGTAGAGAAGTGGACAACACGAATGCCGACTATCAACTGAAGGGAGCACTGAGGCGAAAAAAAGAAAGAAGACACAAAACTAATCTGCGCATGCTCAGGAATGGTAACACCACGTGTCAATCGGGTACACGTGCCGGTCTACGTGAGAGATAACTGTTATGGCACTTAATCTCTTGCTTATGTAAAGTAATCGAAGGCTGACTCACGCACGCACTTCCACCATTATATATATGCCAAGCCTCTACTATAAGACGCGTATCTTCATTCTTATGCCTATACAATATCGCGCATTCATCTAACTCTGGCGTGCAGTTACAATCTCGGCAATGTAGCGAAAGATTTGAAGGCGATCCACCGGTTAACAACCTTTTAGGTTCCATTAGCCTCTGATTGGTACACCGTCCCGTTTGCCCTACGTAGAACTAGCCACAGCTAAGGGGAATTTTATAAACCACACCCATACGACAGTCAGTAAAACTGTTGTTCTTAGTGTGCTTTACTGGACAAATATCGGTTCGTTTTTTGCCTTTTACCCGCTCCTCTTTATTCTGCACGGCAGCGCATATCTTACCTAGCTTATTGGGAGCAGTGAAAGCAACATTAACATCATATCTACTAGAAACTTTTTAAGCCTGTGCGAGACTGAATGAATATACGGAATAGCCACTACTCTTTTTTTGCTATTACTGTTTTCGGTAATCACGTCCGTCCCTCTCGAAACCGACTTCTTTAAGCAATCAGCCACAGTGGCCACCGCTGCACTAGGATAACCTGCTTCTAATAGGCGCCGGACCTGCGCATTAAAGCTGGCGCTCATTTTGAGCATGCAGGATCTGGTGAGGGAAGACTTAAGGCACGACATGGCAATTCCGTTTTTTACTAATTTAGAATGCTTGGATTGAAAGTTTAGCAACGGCTTCGAAGATCTTGGGGAGTACTGCCAACAAAGATGATTTTGTTCGAAGATCAAGGAAATGTCAAGAAACTGAATTACGCATCGCTGAGGGAATTCCTTGGTAAACATTAATCCTCCCCCATAAAGTTTAAATTGCTCACTTACTGAGGTAGCAGCGGAATCGAATTCTTCCCTATTGCAGAAAATCAGGTAATCATCAACGTAACGAAATATCTTGATAACGCTATCACCTAACGCTTTCTCTAAGCAGTTGTCAACCTTACTCAGGTAAATGTTGCTAAGAATAGGGGCAACCTTGGAGCCAATACAAATGCCTGATTTCTGCAGAAAAACGCCATCTCTCCACTCAATCAGCGTCGACTTCAAGTACATTGAAAGAATTTCTAGAAAAGCTCCCGTGTAAACACCGCATCTGTCAATAAAAGCTGACTCTTGCACTTGTTCTTTAATGCACTCATTTACGGAATTTAGCAACCCGTCATGCGGCAAGGAATAATACAGGTCTTCGATATCCATACTAAAAGCTGTACAATCAGCAGGATTTCCCTCTCTCAAATACTGAACTAGTGCCTGAGAATTACGTAGGCAAAAGGGGTCTGAAAAAACTAGTGAAGCTAGGCAGTTCTGTAGGTTACTAGCGACTCACACCTGCCACGTCCCTTTCTCCGTCCGAGAAAAACAGTTCTAAGGTGAGGGATTTAGCTTTCTTTACATTACAGACAAGCCTATCAAGATTATGCCTTGACAAGAGGTCAACCACACGTTGCTTAACTATCGAAGGCTTGAGTTTTACTGGCAGCAAATTCTTTTCGATGGCTGAAATCGCTTTTTCTGAAAACATGTCATCTGGCATAATCACGAAATAACCTTCCTTGTCAGATATTACTGGTCTAAGTTTATGCTCCGCAAGGTAATCAACTATCGGTCGGACAGGGCCAGGCGTCTTAAAATGAGAATTGATTGTTTAATGCTAGCAATGCAATCCGAAATACAGCGTGAGCGTTCTTCTTCCGGTACGAACTTGGTTATGCAGCGCGGTATGCTTAAAACGTCAACGGGTTTTATGTTAGGCTTAATACAGTGCTTAGGACCTAAAGCAAGGGTTCTTCTATGGTTATCACTTACGAAGGCGTCTCCAAGAACCAGTACGTTTTTTGACGGTGAATTAATAGAAAGGTGTTTCCTCTTACTTTGTTGAAGCTCCGGAAGTTTCATCCTCCATAGGAAGGCCGCATGTTGCACGGCTAACTTATTCCAATCGGCGTAAGGGCGGTTCCAATGGCGACCGTCTCCCAGGGCCGCGCAACGGACCCTTAGACACTCCTGGTAGAACCTAACTGGGCGTCGTGATTCAGCGGAAAGAATAGCTCCAATCCTCCTGGCATGCCCAGTAGATGGTTCGAGAAAGCCGCACATCATTTGAACTTCCAATGGGACGACACGATTACGACTAAACCACGGCATGGTTCTAGCGCGGAACATACAAATCGCAATTAGGGAAGCTAACGAAGCAGGATTGTGCGGTGCTTTTCTAGAAATTCTTTAAATGTACTTGAAATCGACGCTGATTGGGTGGAGAGATGGCGTTTTCCTGCAGAAATCAGGCATTTGTATTGGCTCAAAGGTTGCCCCTATTCTTAGCAACATTTACCTGAGTAAGGTCCACAACTGCTTAGACAAAGCATTAGGTAATAGCGTTATCAAGATATTTCGTTACGTTGATGATTACCTGATTTTCTGCAATAGGGAAGAATTCGATTCCGCTGCTACCTCAGTAAGTGAGCAATTTAAACTTTACGGGGGAGGATTAAAGTTTACCAAGGAATTTCCTCAGCGATGCGTAATTCAGTTTCTTGACATTTCCTTGATCTTCGAACAAAATCATCTTTGTTGACAGTACTCCCCAAGATCTTCGAAGCCGTTGCTAAACTTTCAATCCAAGCATTCTAAATTAGTAAAAAACGGAATTGCCATGTCGTGCCTTAAGTCTTCCCTCACCAGATCCTGCATGCTCAAAATGAGCGCCAGCTTTAATGCGCAGGTCCGGCGCCTATTAGAAGCAGGTTATCCTAGTGCAGCGGTGGCCACTGTGGCTGATTGCTTAAAGAAGTCGGTTTCGAGAGGGACGGACGTGATTACCGAAAACAGTAATAGCAAAAAAAGAGTAGTGGCTATTCCGTATATTCATTCAGTCTCGCACAGGCTTAAGTTTCTAGTAGACATGATGTTAATGTTGCTTTCACTGCTCCCAATAAGCTAGGTAAGATGTGCGCTGCCGTACAGAATAAAGAGGAGCGGGTAAAAGGCAAAAAACGAACCGATATTTGTCCAGTAAAGCACACTAAGAACAACAGTTTTACTGACTGTCGTATGGGTGTGGTTTATAAAATTCCCCTTAGATGTGGCTAGTTCTACGTAGAGCAAACGGGACGGTGGGTCAATTAGAGGCTAATGGAACATAAAAGTTCGTTAACCGGTGGATCGCCTTCAAATCTTTCGCTACATTGCCGAGATTGTAACTGCACGCAAGAGTTAGATGAATGCACTATATTGTACAGGCATGAGAATGAAGATACGCGTCTTATGGTAGAGGCATGGCATATCTATAATGGTGGAAGTGCGTGCGTGAGTCAGCCTTCGATTACTTTACATAAGCAAGAGATTAAGTGCCATAACAGTTATCTCCCACGTAGACCGGCACGTGTACCCGATTGACACGTGTTGTTACCATTCCTGAGCATGCGCAGATTAGTTTTGTCTTCTTTCTTTTTTTTCGCCTCAGTGCTCCCTTCAGTTGATAGTCGGCGTTCGTGTTGTCCACTTCGCTACTCTTGTGTCCTGTCTGCACGCCTCACTTTTATTTGCATAATGAATCCTTAACAACTAGCTCAGCTTTCTGTCGTGCAAAGTTAGGGAAAGCTCTTCTTGCTGCAGAGAGAGACCATGACGACCCGGCAAATCAACCAACAATGCACGGGGCGCCAAACGTGGCCCGCCCTGCGGCCTTCACAGATTCTCCGAACGAGGCGCATGGTAGGTTAGCGCTGTCGTCCTCGCTGGTTCTCCGAAGGGCGCCAGCACCGCGGGTCGACCGAAGCACGTGCAGCGGGCTGAAATAGCTTTGCAGAGCAGCACCCCTGCAAGCCGATCCTAACAACGGGCACTCACGGTATGAGGCCACAATGGCGGCCGTCCAAATGAGCAGAGAGAAAATATACAAATACGAACGAACGGCAACATCTTTAAACTATAGAATATTAGAATATTGATATGCTGTTATGTGACACTTTGGCGGAAGTGTAGCTTGATTATTGTTTTTATTTGCGCTCTATAGATGGACGCCATAACCGAACGTTCTTCAGCTTCAGCCAAACGCGAGCGCAGTCATATCTCCTCTGCCTTGTGTAGCTCTCAAGGAGCATGCCGGGAAGAGCATCGCCGATGCGGTCTTGTTGTAACGGTGGGGTCGCGCTTTGTTTCATCACTTTAACCACGTTTAAACGCTCTCCGATTTCGTGCTGTGCGCTTACCAAGCGTGTTGTGTGTCTGAGTCGCTCGTGACGCGTGGTAGAGTTACCAAAAAGACTCCTAAAGGTGCGCGAGCCGCTGAAAAGAAGCACTGCCGCCGTAAAGGAGCGACATATTGGCGCGCTTCGTGGCGCTGGCCGCTGCAAGGACCCACATTGCCGATGGAACGTGGTAAAAGTTCTTCGCTTGCGCGGTGAACATCGCTTATGTTGTGACTGCTGTAACGGATACTGAAGACAGCAATAAATGTGACCCAGGTAAGCAATGCTTCTTGTTAAATTATTTATTTGCTGGTGTGTGTGTGTGTGTGTGTGCGTGCGTGTGCGTGTGTGTGTGTGTGTGTGTGTGTGCGTGTGCGTGTGTGTGTGTGTGTGTGTGTGTCGTATATTTCACCGTAAATTCATGCTCATGCTTATGCTACTGAGTTTTATTGAAGCGCACTACTCTCTCGCTTCATAAACACGTTCTTTTTTATCTCTATGAGTGACCGTGTGATTATTCTTAAATCTCGAGTACATGTTGCACTTTTGTGCGTACGCACAGCATTAGACATCACGCAGGGAACTGGTGTTTTGTGCTGACATGGTCATATGTTTACAAATGAATTGTAAGCTATCCTTCATTCAAGAAAAATAAATGCAGTAGTTCATTTCGTAATCAGTTGATATCGCGTTTTTACTGTTAAACCGTCACATTCTTCCGGTGTTGTTATTTGTACTCAAGAGGAGTACGAACTGACTTGGAAATTAATTTGGATGATTAGTTTGAATTGATCAATGTTTTTTAAATTTTTAACCTTGAATGTTTATTGTTACTGAAATGTGCTTGATAGGACATAGTTAAATTTTGCTCGTTTAATTATATGTTCAGTGGTAATATTTTGCCTGTTTGTGGTTAATTTATGCCTCTTTCATTACATGTTGATTGCTGTTTGCAGTGCGACTTAAACGAGTAAATGTAAGAGTTTAAGATTACTATTCTGTTCTTGTAGGCTCCACTGGAGATCGGGGAATTAGCAGCTCACATACTGGCCGCAAACAGACACAATTGTGCTGTCAACAGGGCTGAGGTCGTCTTCCTTATGATAGTATAAAACTTATATGTATTTCTATTTAGACATATTGTACACGAATCTTCAACATTTATGTCTATTTGCATCATTCCTGGTGCTTCTGTAGCAATAAATGTGTTCGGCCACGCAGCGCTATGCTCGAAGGTTTTTTTCATTATTGCTTCATGGCCGTGAAGGAAAAAAAGAGACCAACCTTGAGTTCCCAAACTGTCCGCGTACAAACGAACATTGCATGTATAGATGCCATAGGTGTCCTGTTAGTGTCACATGGCCTTCTGTGATCCTCATACATTATCGCAGTAAAACACAGCGAAAAGCGTCTATCATGCTTAGACGATAGCCTGTTTAACAAGATCAGCGTGCTTTAAAGTGGACTTTGGGAGTGAATACTTGTGGTGCCAGCAATAGAAATGTATATAACAACGTGATCAAACTCAGTAGGCTTGATTTTCTATTTGCAATATGAGCAGTTACTTTAACTACCTACAAATGTTAACTAGTGAGCTATACTTTATTTAAGGTGATACTTGATATTTGTGGTGGCGTGTGTGTTGTATCATACAAGTGCCACAATTGAAGTGTGATGATCTTACTATTTTACATTGCTACGCATTAGTCAGCGTGTTTGAAATATTCGTCTGGTATATTTGCTAAGATATTAGTATTAGCTCACATGCATGCAAGCATTGCTTGTACTACTGGCATGAACACGTATAGACGTGTAATTTCAACATCCGTCCTTAATTTTATTCTTGCTCAATTACAGCATAAAAGGCTGCTTTTTTGTCTCCCTCCCGCTTGCCACATAATATTGGCTTGGAAGCGCTGTACATGGCTCCGTGGTAGTGTTTCTTTTTCAGATGTTACCCATATTCAAACATTTATAATCTTTCATTTTTGCATTTGCTATAATATATTTGGAGTGTCTTTGGAACCATATTCTTAATGTACACCAAGGTGTGCAACAATACTTGTGTGGTCTTAAAAGGTGATATAATAACAACTGTCCCATTCCTGTTGTTGTGCCTGTAACATCATGGTGCAGTTCAAAATTTCCTGGTTTTCTTGTTTGCTAACCGCAGTGCAAACTTATACAGGCGGTTAACAGTATTTCACTGATGTCATGTATAGCTCATAGTGTATTATGACGCAAATGTTACTAGTTTTGAGAGATACTTATTGCTCACATGAACGGAGGAAATGCTTCCTCCAGTGCTTTCATGGACATGTATAGAGCTTTAATTTCAAAATTTGTTTTTTATGTTATCTTTGTTGAGACGTAGGCTGAAAGAATTGTATTTAGTCTTTATGCTAATTTACATTTATATTGGCTTGGAAGCATGCATAGCCTTATGGCCCCGTCTTCTTTTTCAGGGGTCACCATAGCCGAAACTATATTTTTTTTTTCATTGGCTACATTGCATTGGGAGCGTCTTTGTGTCCTGCTCTAAAGCTGCACAGGATGTGTAAAGCTTTTTTTTCCCGGTACTGTCCAAGCTGGATCTGAACACAAGTGTCCAATTCATGCTTTAGTGCCTGCGATCTCATATACTTAACCTTTGCCTTGTTTTCTTGGTTCCTGTCACAAAAACTTGCACCTCGCTCGCCGATCCGGCTGCCAGGCGCAAGCCGACGGAGCACAGGGGTCCGCTTTACGCTTCGCCCCGGCCTACAAGCGAGTGGTCTTTGTGCAACATTTATTTATTCAGGGTTGGTCAGCCCGAGCAAGGCGCCCGTGTATCGGTGCGTCGGCAATCACGAAGCAACTCGTTGAAAGGGGATAACAAGCGTTTAATCATACACAAAACTGATCAAGGTCAGTAAGAGAACAAAGGATTCAAAGTAGGAACGAACAGAATTGGCGAAAAGCACATACAACTCGAAACGAGACCAGAACATACAATAATCAGGCAGGGTTACAACAACAGTAAACAAAGGAGTTTAGAGGCACAGGAGTCATTGAGAGTTAGCAGAACAAAGAAGAAGAGGACAAGCCGGCGGACAGACCATATCGGAGCGCGGCGAAGAACGGGGACGGCTCGTGTGGCAGTCGTTGCGGCGATGGCTCGAAGGCGGCGGGCCCGGTGCGATGAAGCGCGCGCCTCGCCGTCAGGAATTCGGCCCCGCACGCCGCAAAGACTCACACAACCTTCTTCGCTGCCTCTTTCCAACCGACTGTGTCCCTTCCCACCGAACTGCTAACGAGCTGGCGGAGCGAAGACGCTGGTTAAAGACAGCGCTGTGCCCAGCGGTTATTGACGGGCGTTTTTTCCTCGGCGCCACCGAAGACAGCATGCGCACTGTCGATTTATGGCCCGGCCGTCTCCGCGATCCCGACCAGCGGAAGCGACCGAACAGTGGACACAGGGCGCACAACTCTCTTCACCGTGCGCTCTGCCTGCTCCACTCTGGTAATCTTACACCGCGGCCAAGCCCCGACTCCTGTCGAAGGGGACAGCGAAGCCGCCTCCGAAGAACAGCCGCTTGCGCGGCTCACAAAGCCGACCGTCTCCAGATGCCCCTCGACCCTGGGCCGTCCTCTCCGCCCCCTCTCGCGGCCTCTTCCCGTAGCCTCGGAACGGTATGCCCGAAAACGCACTCTAAAGAAATATGCATATAACATGGTTGGCGCCGGTCTGTGACAGTTCCTGACTGCATTACAAACTTTTACATAGACAGTTAACACGGATTTAATGATGACATGCATGGCTCAAACACCGCGCTATGATACAAGTGATTTCCTGCGATATTTTGCGACTGATACTATTCTTTTGAAGTTTCAAATCTAGTCATGTGCCAGCAAGGCCTGCATTCTAAACAACCCTATACTATAGTTGTGGAACTGTCAGTTTATGCTCGAAATATTTATACAAGCTAACTGTGCCTTCTCCTCAGGCCTTCATATTGTGTTTTGAACTGTCTTGTTGGGAACATTACCGTTACATGTTTGCTCAAATGTTGAGCAATAGATTATCTCACGGGGAGTTTCATTTCGTCAGAAATCTGAACTGATATTATCAGTAGCCCTTTGCTGGTTGATATACAACGATTTAAGTGATTTAAATGGAAGCAACCTTTTGTTACCCCATTCAGCTGCACCGTTTTTTACAGATAATTTGATATGGGCCCCGCTCTTTACATGGTCCGCCGAGCCGTTTGCGGCTTAGCTACGGGGACGCGCCACCTGTTGGGTTTTGTGCCGGAGAGGCCAAACCCGCGCGTGGTGCCACTCAGCCGGCTTTCGCCAAACAACGTAGGTGCGTCATTTCCTTCTTTCGCGCTTCTCTTTGCGTGTGCCTCTTCTTTCTTGCGCGCTTCTTTGCGTGGCCGAATTAAGCAGACTACATCCGTGCGCGGAGAAATTTGAGCCCTCGCGGAGGACGCCACTCGGCCAGTCCTTTTTGGACACTGTCTCTTCACGCGCTTGCGCTTCGAAATAGTTCACCTGTTCACCTCGTGTGGTTTCCACACCAAGGGGTGTCCCTGTGTCTCTCAGCCTAATCAAAAAAAAAACTGCGTTTTGTTGGCAACTTGGAATTTACACAAGCCGTAGCATCTCCTCTTCGACCGCAAGGATATGTAGTGAAAAAAAAAATGTTCTCTACCCCTCAAAAAGCACAACAAAGGTGAGCGCGGAAGAACAGATCTTTACTTACGAACGGCATAGTAAGTGACAGACGCACATTCTTTTTGGGTACAATATTGTAGCTGTTAAGCAATTAATAAAGAAATTTTTGCTTTGCCCGTGCACAACATCAAGCGTTCAGACCCTTGACTCGTGTTGTTGCTGTTTTTCTCCTCTTGCGCATGCACTTACGTTTACTGTGTGGATTGTTCCAAAGGTATCATTCCGCATGCAAAAATTTAAAAAAGAAAATCAGTCAGCTGTAATTCATTTTTCCTTTTCATTTTCGCATGCTAAATGATACCTTAGGAGCAATCCACCGAGTAAACACAAATGCATGTACAAGAGAAGAAAAACAGCAACAGCGCGAGCCAATGGTCGGAACACTTGACGTTGGCAAAGCGAAAATTTGCGCCATTTATTGGTTAGCAGCTGCACAATTGTAACCCAAAAGAATGTGGGTCTGTCACTTACAATATACCATTCGAAAGTAAAGAAATTTCTGTAGCTCCCGCGCTCACCTTTCTTGCGCCTTTTAGGGGAGTAGGTGGCATTAATGTCTTCATATCGTGGAGGTCGAACAGGAGATGCTGCCGTACGCGTAAGGTCTAAGTCGCCTGCAGAATGTAATGTTTCTTTTTTCTTAGGCTGAGAGGGACACACTTTGCCCTGGAAACCGCACGAGGCGGACACGTGAACTACTCTGGAGCGCAAGCGCGTGCAAAGGAGAGCGTCCGAAAAAGCGCGTCCTCCGCGAGGGCGCACATTTCTCCGCGCACGGTTGTGGGCTGCCTACGGGTTCATTCACACCGGCGACTGGCAGTGGTCGCAAACGGTCGCTTTTCTCGAAAAGCGATCATTTTGGGCCAGTCGCTCTCTGCGCGATTTTGCAGTCGCGCGACCGTGGTCGCAGAACTGATAAACCAATAATTGGCGCACCGGAATGATCTTTAATATGTCTACATCCGGCCTCCTCCCGCGTCGCGGCGAATTCCGCGTAGAATTGGAGAATTCTCGCTGATAACGATAATCTCCGGGATTGCGACTTGCGGGTCGCTCACAGCCGGGCTTGCTGGTGTGAAAATCAGTCGCCTTCGGTCGCGTTTTGATCGCGAGTCGCAAATGGTCGCGCCATCTCCTTAAGTCGCCGGTGTGAATGAGCCCTAATACGGCCGCAGAAAGAAGCGCGTAAGAAAGAACAGGCGCGTCCCCGTTGCTAGGCGACACCGGCTATACGGAGCATGCGCAGCGCAGTGGCCATCTGGGACCTCCAGCAAGCCACTTTGTGTAAACATTTTGATGGTTCAACCGGTATACTGTAGCACGTAACCTCTATATTTAGGCAAATGCGCTCAATACTGTATGCCTATACTAGCGGTTAAACTGTTGTAACCTCTAGTTAAGGTGCACGCCTGCTTACCTTTAATAGAAGTTAAATTTGTAAAAGTTGATGCTTAACTTATATATTAAAAGTGCAGAAATCTGCGAGAATATACCCCTTTAATAAACGTTACCGTGCTAAGAGTGTATGAGCGAGTCACGAAGCAACGAATCGTTCTGAACAGTTTTGTCCCAACGTATACGTGTCATTTCATTCCACATGCATGTTGTGACACGCCGCGCTAGCCCAGTCGTTGCGCTGCTGAGCTCGACGTCGCAGGCCCGGCGTCCGTGTTTCGATGGGCTCGGAATGCAGAAACGCACGGATATCGAAATGTAGGTGCACGATAAATAAGCCCGAGTGATCTAAAGTAATCCTACGGCATGCCTTATGATCAGATCGCTGTTGTGGCTCGTGAAACTTGGGGAAATTAAGGGACTGCGAAGGAAATTATTACGCCCATTTTGCTCAATATCTGTTTCATCTAGAAATGTATCATCTTCTTTTTTTTCTTGTGATGCCATATATGGCTTTTTTTATCTAGCAGACAGCCACCGAAGGAGGTCCCATTGCCCGAGCCAGAAGGGACGAGCTGACGTAACGTTTAAGTGACCTCCTCTGCCGTCACACGAGAGGTATCCTAGTGAAAGACACGTAGCGGCACCTCTATTGCCGTGATTTGCTCGCTCAATGTTCTCGTTCACGTAGTCTTTGTTACCGAAGCCTTATCTTTTAATATAGATCTACATAAGGGTTTCCTTCAGTGTCATTTCAATCAATGTTTTTTATTGCGCGATATGGTGTTCCTTTTTTCCTGTGCTTGTTTCATTTGTCAAAATTCAAGATATATTGTGGTGTTTCAGCTTTCGTGTAATGAAATAGCTCTGTGGGACTGCTTGAAAAAAATTGAGATTTTGACGATCGAATGACAATGACATCTTGAGGCACGCCGCAGTTGCGGAGCGAGGAATATTTAGCAGCACTTGAGGTACTTTTCGGGCACACAAAGTTCGCCGCCATGGCCGCGAATGAAGCCCGCGACCTCGTTTCCGGCAGCACAACGTCATAGCGAATGAGCCAGCGCGGCCGGAGAAACTGTGCGGTACAAACTGCACCTCGACGGTGGCGTCACACTTGCGGCGTTCCACTGTGGCCGAGCGTGGTTTCGTTGTGCCACGCAGGCTTGCACGCAGACGGACCCGGAGTCGCTGGACCCGGTGCTGCGACCCCGCACCTATGTTCCGCACACGGCCGGCAGCGTTGGCCAGTGGTCGCGCGTGACTGATAACCTGCTGCTCCGAGAGGCGCCCGTCAAGGTGGGGGAGCCCGATCTACCTGCGGTGTTGTTTCGAACAGTGTGGAATGGCTTCCTCGGCTGGTCTGCAGTTTGACATACGCAGTGAAACCGGACACAAAACAGGGCTTCGCATCACGGCGCACATAGTGCCCAAGTGTGATGTACGCCTGCCGTCAGACTTAGTACGGGCATGGAAGACAAATTTCTAGAGGTTCAACTTGGACAACTACCGTAAAGAGCAAATATTCAGTGTTTTAGAAAGAATACACCTTAAGATAGGACATTTGAGGCAGCCCATCCAGCAATAACTAGTATTCCCCGCAGTAGAAACAAAAAAGCGCTTAAAAGGCATGTTCGGGCTAAAGACGGGGAATGCGGTAGATGAAAATTCAAGACGATCAGCAAAATGTGAACAAGGTGAATGCAGGAGCCAATGTTTCGACCTGTGGACTTGTCTTCTTCAAGGCGACGTATGCTTTCCTCGCCACAGTATATATAGGTGGCGTTCTTCTAAAGGGGAGAGGGTGTGAGATGGGAGGATGCGGAAACGAGGGAAAATTTGTTAACGTGTCGAATTGAGAGTAAAGGAACGCTGTGTACAAGGTCAAAGCCAGCCTCCCCCCCCCCCCACCCACCCCTGTTTGTCAACGCACGTGCGTTAGCCGGTGTGTCAAGAACGTCTGACACGCCGGCTGACAAAAAAAGATGCCGCCCTATAGGTGCAAAACCTGCAGGCACCTTCAAAGTGACATTAAAATTAGAAGCACCGCAAATAGTTATACCCTTTAAGTCAAATCTAGCTTCACTTGTACAAGTTCGGGTGTGATTTATACGCTTGACTGTTCCTTCTGTAAGAAACAATATATCGGTGAAACAGGACAGTCAATGAACGTCAGATTAAACGGACATCGCGCGGACACAGCTAAAAAGCTTCCCAAAGCCGTCGCCGAGCATTTCAACCAACCAGGTCATAACTTTGATCAACTTCAACTCTACATCTTACAGTCAAATTTCCGTTCTGAACGAGAAAGAAAATACAGAGAATCATACCTTATCCATAAGTTCAAGACATTGCAACCAATAGGCATAAATGTTTCAAAGGGAGCTTTAGAATCTATTCGCTATGCTAAACTTCAAGCTATCGGCAGCATCACTCAGTTTGATTTCTTGGCGTATCCCTCCCGCCTTTTTTTCCTTTTTTTACTTTCCTTTCTTCTTTTTTTTTTGTCAGCCGGCGTGTCAGACGCCCTTGACACACCGGCTAACGCGCGTGCGTTGACAAACCGGGGTGGGTGGGGCGGGGGGGGGGGGGGAGGCTGGCTTTGATCTTGTACACAGCGTTCCTTTACTCTCAATTCGACACGCTAACACATTTTCCCTCCTTTCCGCATCCTCCCGTCTCACCCCCTCTCCCCTTTGGAAGAACCCCACCTATATATACTGTGGCGAGGAAAGCATACGTCGCCTTGAAGAAGACAAGTCCACTTGTCGAAACGTTTGCTGCAGCATTCGCCTTGTCCACGTTTTGCTCATCATGTTCGGGCTAAGTATGACAACGGCTGTGCATGATATTATCACATTGTAACGATGGTACCACACTGGAACTTGAACCAGTACCATTTGGCCAGTTTATTATCGTTCCTTGTCTGTCACTTGTACTGACTCTCACGGAGTGGGTCGAGTGGATTTTTGTTATTATGCGATCATTAGAATTTTGTGCTATCGTATCTTAGAAAATGTGCACGATGGCCATGGCCGCCGCCCGGCTGGGGAAGGTATGGCCGCCGCCACCTCTCCCCGCTTCCACCCCCCTTGACCCCAGCAAGGACACTTAATAAACTTCTCTCTCTCTCTCTCTCTCTTGCGCCCTGAGTCGCTTGTAATAGGTGGCGGGCACAGAGGCTAGGCGAGCCGAAATGCCGAGTGTTTCGCACACTCCTAGTGTTGGAGGTCGCGCCATCTCAAATGTCGGAGACGCATTGAAGCAAAAAGCAACACAAATCGTTCGCGCCGCTGTTCCCGCCATCGTTGCGACAGCGAGTGTTAATGTTGATCAAGTGAGACCTGCTCGTGTCCTCCTACGCACGTCCGCGTTTGTTAATTTATTTAGTGGACGAGCGTTTCCTGCCACTCATACAGCTCATAAAACCTCTCTTCGTGTACTGAAAAGTACTTTCTAGTACTTTTCTATGCTTATCAATACTTTGCCTCTAGGGCAAGACGAAGTCATTTCTTTGTTAGATTTGTGCATACTAATGACCGCCAGTGAATGGAAGCGCTTCCCCGCCTATGACATTTCATTCATCACTCCCTTCTCTTACGCCTTCGTGCACTGACGGCTTGATGGTATTGAAATAAATAAACAGGTAGTCTCAATGTAGGAGTGGTCAAGTGTTGTGAGAATCGCCCAAGTGCTATAGGTATCTGACCTGGAGGCTTAAGCAGCTGCAGTACGCCCCCCTCCCGGTAACAATGCTACGTGGGTGGTGACGACCGGCTCGTCACGTGATGTTCTGCGCATCTTGATGCAATCGGGGCCATGGTTTTCTAGGCCGACGCAATGCAGGCTCTCGGGGAGGCTGCTTCAGGACAAATACAGCAAGCCCTTGTGTATCAGGCGTGCGTCCCTCCAGGGCCAGTGGTCAGCGATGAACGCAGGAAGGCTGGAAAGTTTGTCTAGAGTCGTGCACTCGGCTTTTTGTGCTCGCAGTCTGTAGCAGTCGGTTAAGTTCGTCTTGTGTCTAGTTTCACTTTTTCTTCAACCGTTGCCTCTTCCTGGTGAAGACTACATCGGACTCCGCAGGATGAAAAGCGGAGAAGGCAGCTGGAAGGGGCGTTTATGCGAAAAAACTTCCGCACGAAAAGCGAAACACGAAAAACCTTCCGCGCGACTACTCATATGGCACTTCTCGCGTGATTTGGCGGCCTTTTTTCAGGCTTAAGAAATTTATGTGGCACGTATAGAGCAACAGAAACATGGATGATAATTTTTTCATGATGCCCAAAAATTGTTCATTGAAAATTTTTCTCTGAATATAATATTTGATAAGTTAATTATTAATACTAATCACGTAATTAAGTGAAAGACGAAGAATGGGCTTACTTGCTTCAAGCGACAGAAAGTACCATTGCCTTGGTCCTGTCCAGCTACGTGGCACTCGCGTCTTTTTAAATTTTGGCACCAGTTACGTAGGGCACTATGTATGCGCTTGAAGACGGTCTTAGATCGCGCGTCGCGTAGCACCTTTGTCGTTGTTCTGCATCTGTGTTTTGCTGCGAAGCTGTATGCGGCTAGCTGATCTTCAGTCCGTCCGTCTGTCGCCTGTATGCCGAAAACTCCGGGGCAACACCATGCGCATGCTTGAAAAAAAAAAGACAGGCGTGCGATTGGCTGTGCCAGTAGTGACGTCGTTGTTCTCCCTCGCAGCCGAGCGCACGCGCAGCAGTTTCTCCCTCGCTCCGAAATGTGTAGGCGACGCATCATACCTACTCCTGAAGAGCAGGCAGCCTTTGATCAGCATTGCCGCGAGCCGAACCGGTAAAAATCTCCGCCGTGCCCGTGCCGCAGCCAGAAGACAAGAACAGGCCCGTGCAGCCGAGTGTAAGCAGCAACTGCGTACCGAGGAACCGGCAGCCTACCAAGCCGTCATTTAATGAACCGTCGGGATTAACCCAGAAATAAACGCCGGCGCACGCATTTCAGTTTCGCGGGTTAACCATCTTTACGGAGTGCTCGGGCGATGACTTTTTGTTGAGCGTTGCTTGCTGCTGTTATGTAGTACATTACTGCCCGGAGTAATTGTGCCCTAATATCCTTGACAAGCATTACGTAAACCAATAAGTGACTCCCAATATATAGCGAAGGAATGCGGTTATCTTTCTCATATATATTAGTTTACCTTGTTATGCTTCTACTTCAGTCATTCTCATGTTTTTATTCCTTATGTATTTTAAGCAATTCATAGCTCTCAGTTTTAGGCCTCTCTACAGCCACGTCACATCAGCCATTAGTCCACTGAGTATTCATCATCACTGCCTTGACGCTTTTTGGCATCACTTGGCCCTTGCGCCAATAAAAACTACATATCATCATCACCTTATGTTTTTACAATCCCCTTCGACTTAAGTGCAAGAGGGACTTACAAATCTAATAGGCCCCACTGTATCGTTGGCAATAATATTACACTTGGAGTTGTAATGGTGCTACCGATGTAGTAAATATCACGACAGAGGATCATTAACATACGTGTAGTACTAGTACTATGTTAGTATTATTTGCTAGTCTCAGAAGATAGTGAAAAGTGCTATCACTTTACAAGCTTCACTCGGTAAGCGGCTAGTACTTTTTGTGACATATAGCGTGTTAGTATTTATTGGTTAATATGACATTTTTTTTTAGTTTGGCTTGGTTGGAGGAGCTATACAACACGGTGGATACTAGCGCCTATGGGTCCACCATGCCTTATTTTTGATTCTCGTGTTTCTCTGCGCCTGACATTTTGTCAAAATGTATCAGCAGGCCCACTTCACTGCTTGAATCCGGATATTACAGCCATCCTTTTTTTTTCTAGGCTGATTATTAGCGGAAAAAGGAAGGCAACACTTCCCTGCTTTCTTTTTCTTTCACCACTAGGACTACGACGCCAATTACGTCACTGGGATAAAACAAGTCGGTAATTTTGCGCACCTGCGTCAGGCTGTTTACTGTTTTCTTTTACATTCCAGAAATACTCATGAAAAAATCGTGGGTACATTCATCATTTCTTGGAACGCACATCTATTATAAGTTGCGGTGAAAGGAACAAGTAGATATATATCAACTACGTAAATAAAAAAAGACCATTGAACAGTGACTCACATCGAAGAATGACAGGCCCTTCAGTGGCGCATTAGTGTAATGTGTGCATTGTTGAGACAGCAATACCTTCGGAAGGCGCGCACATTTTTAGATTGCACTACCTCCGTTGTCAGCCTATCGGGGCCATCTCGGTTCAATTTCGTCGTTTTCGCGCCAAATACGTAATATTTACTGCTCTGTACTAGCTCTAGAGTAACTTGTCTTTCTTTTTCCTGTTGTAATCTTCACGTTCTCTTTATTGTCCTACATGCACTACGATACATCGAATAGTCAAAATTACGAGACTAACTTAGCCAATAACTTTTATTCCATGAATATCAAATAGATTTGACGTCGCCAAGGAGGACCTTGCTTTCAAAACACTATGCTGAGCAGCTCCAGTGGTCAGATAAATATATGTTAGGCTCGAAGCCAGACTCTCGTTGTTTTTCTCTTCTTCCTCCTTTATAGCCCCACTCTGCCTTGAAAAGGACGACGCTCTCCATTTTATGCTTCAAATGTGTAATCCACCAAACTCGTCTCCCCAAATCCCCATGAGCAGACTGCGGCCTCTGGGGTCGATCGCCAGGTGGCCGTGCAGCAGCACCAGAGCGCGAGCGGCAGCCTACGGCACGCCGTTCGACCCTGCAAGCCGGCCAGCCACTCGTACGGAGTGTCCCCGTTTGCGCAGCGAAGCCGACTCAACGCAACCACCAGCAAGCATCAGCAGCGGTGAGTCTCGCGTCGCTTCAGCATTCATTCATTCACTCTTCCTTGAGATACAGTTTACTGCTTCGTCAGCATTGGAACAGCTGCGCCAAATTATGGCTAGAGTATTGCGCTGCGACATCCTGCTCTAAAAGGGCATTTTGGTGAAACATTACGCCGAGCATGTGCCAAAGCAGCATAAGAAAGCTTTGTTCAGTTCATGCTGCCTCGCTAGCAAAACTGGAGTCAGAACCTGAAGCACGCTATCGTAATCATCGTGTAGATTAACAAAGTGGCCATAGCCAAGAATGTCACAGACGCTATTGGTCCTGCATTTGCTGTTTTCGCCCTTTTGTGCGATTTCTCCCCAGCGGAGGTTCTAGTGTAACGCCGTAGCTCCGTTCTGTCTGGGCTGCATTCTCTATTGCTCATACTTGTGGGCCGCAAAGTTCACCACGGAGGCTCTCGGGTTAAGAAGAAGCCTCGGATAATGTCTCATGCGACATTGCTCGGCATCTAATTGTTGACAGCCCACCTTTGGTGGGAATTCTTTAAATGCGTGTAAACAACCGCGGGCATATAATTTGATATTGTTGGGGACCGTTCTTGCAACCCTGCACAATCGAACAACAAATCCTGTGGTGGCAATAAACGTTTCTCTTGCACTCGAGTATCACCAGTGGTCGCGCTTATGGGAAATCTTTGTGCGTCGCAGAGACGGGCGTAGCGTTTTGCTTTCGTCCTGCTGCCCACGAGCACGTGCCAGCTGTAGTACTTCACACCAATCAGGCAAGTTGGCGCATGTTACGCCTAATTAAAACAGTCGCAGTTTCGCCTGAAGGGTTAAGCATTGATTGTGATAGCAAATTATTAGACAGCTATGTGTAGCAAGGTTAGTTGTTTAATCGACTGAATAAACTGCTGTAAACATTAGCTTACTAAGTTAGCACTCATGCTGTCACGGACGCCCAGAGAAACATGAACGCATGCCACTCGATGACCGCGGACACTCGTTTTCAGGACGCTGACATGAAGAGCGGCAGCCCTGGCGAGCCAATTGCCCTTCTTGTGGCCTCCAGCTTCAACGCCAACTATGCGCTCGAGAACACAGCGCACATTTAGTTGTCAGCTATGCCGGGTCACCTAGCCTTCTAGCCCACGATCCAAGACCGGGCGCGCGCCGCCAAAGTAGAAGAGGATATGCGTGCTAACCTGCCCCATTCGCCCCTCCTAGCCCGCGCACATCCCCCCCTTGCGTGCGCGAGGAGATGCCATCGCATCAAGCCACCATCTCCCTCGGCTATCCCTCGCCAGCTTTCCCTCGAACCTAGACCATAGTACATGCGTCCGTGATATTGTGGGGCCCTGGACGGAGTGAAGCGTAGAGAAGGGACGTCAAGCCCAAAGGAAAACTATATTCATTATCACTGCGTCAGCAGGTGTCCGAAGTTCAGGCGGACACCAACGCGAGTGCATGTAGCGTGAGCCTGCGCGTCTCTGCTGTTGCGGTAATACCGCGGCCTTGACGGAGGTGTAGCCGCTACAATGGACTGTGCTCCCAGAGGGGAGGTGTTACCGACGAGCGGTGGAGCACACGAGACGCGTCGTGGTGTCACAAGTGGATGTGCTGTGGCATGCGCCACTTGTACAGGATAGTCGATGGAATGGACGAGGTCGTAGCTTGGCCAATATGGTTGTACCGACTGGTCGTCAGTATCGGCTCACTTGAAGAGTTCAAGCACTATAGTGTCCGGTCGTCCATCGATGGAAATAACAAATGTGTTGCTGCGGCGTTCGGACACGGGTTAAGGACCCAAAAAGCGCAGTTCAAGGGGCTTGCGATCCGTAGGCTGTCCCACAAAGACATGGGTTTGTGCCCGAAGATCCGGAGAAACGTAGGACAATAGAGGTGCAGATGCTCTGGTAGCAACTGGGCAGACGGAATGGAACATGATGTGCAAATACGTAACATGATCCGTGGTTGAGGGCAGTGCAGCTGTGGCTTCGAAGTTGCATAGAAGACGAAAGGTGGTGTTACAAACAAGCTCGACACTTGAATAGCCTATGTCATCTTTCAACACCGTGTGTATGCCAAGAAATGTAAGGGGAACGTGCTGAACCCACTCTGAAGGCGAGTCTTGAGCTGTGTGCACAGTCTTCAGGTGACGGTGAACTCAACGAGGCTGTTGGATTGTGGGTGCTAGGCTGTCGTACGTAGGCTTGCGGTGCTAAGAAGAACCAGGAGGTCACTGAATAGGCTGGCCTCAAATTGTCGACCTCCGTCTGTTATTAAGGAAAATGGGCAACCAGAGCACAAAACCTTAGTGGAAAAGGAAGCTGCCGCAATGGTAGGTGCTGTTAGATAGAGTCAGCCGGGCGCCTGCTGCCGCGGCTTCTTGCTATTATGCCTGGTGGTACTTCTAAACAAAGGGTGCTTCACTGGGGAACGTGTTGCTCTGGAATGACATCCACGCTTCATCGTTTCAAGGCGCGAAAGAGCTGGCGATGAAACCAGAGTCACCTGAAATAATTAGCAATCGATTATGTGTCGCATCTTCGTCTGTTCGACGACCCAGAGCTGACGAATAAAAACTTCTTGAGCCCCAAACTGCAATGGGTCATCGGCCACGCGTGTCCCTAAAAGGCAGCACTCGTCTCTGTGTGCTTCACTCGAAGCACCTGCGCCCGCCTGTGCCACGACGGGGCCTGACGCAGACTGTTGGCAGGTTGACAGAAACATCCCCTCTAGGGTGACCACAACCACCGCACTCTTTCGAAACGGTGGCGACACTAAAGCCTACAAAGAGCCAACGCTATTTCCGTGTCACAGCGTCGACCCTGGTTTCAACTGAAATTACCTCTGCATAGCATTGAGGGCGGGTCGAAAATTGCACACGAGAGGCGGAATCTGGAGAGGTGGTGCAACATCATGGGTGGGATTTTGCGGACTGTGCTACGATTCCAATTGGCCGAGAAAAGGGCACTGAATTCGCTCATCGAGCGAAAGAGGGAAATGAAGTGGATAAAAAGCCGCAGTGCGGAGGTGTGAAGAAAAGAATTCTTGAGACTTTTCAAGGCACTGCACGTTTTGCTGTCGAGTCATGTTTTTTTTTCATAGTTATTTTTCTTTTGGCCTAAAGCCTACAAAATGTGAAATAAACCAAGTTAATTGTGCCTTTGCCGAGCTTCAGCACTTCTCAGCACGCAACATCATCCCTGGATAGAGCGCTCTAGATGTTTTTGTACGCCAACCTGGCAAAGGGAACTACCGGGCGTCTCGGAGAAAACTTTCAACCTCGGAAATACAGCAGCGCCGTGTTGTTCGGAATCGGTGTAACAACCGGTCATCGTATGTGCCTGCCGATGCACGTAACGAGGTAGTCGTGAGCTTGGGAGGGAGGAAGAGGACCGTCAATATCCATATGAACCTTGTCGAACCGGGCTTCAGGTGGAAAGAACGTCTTTGACAGAGCGACAGGCTGACGGTGGACCCGATCGTTGGCATAATAGACAGGAACGCACCTATTCCCCGACGTAGAGGCCAGACAAAGCGGCTAGAACGGAGTTTCAGCGTTGTACTAATGCTGGGATGATAAAGTCTGTGAACAGCTTCGAACAGGCGATGACACACATGCACAGATATGAGCGGTTGCACAGACACATAGAGGTGTCGTGGACGATGGTGTCACAGACGACCAGGAAATACGACATCCTTAAGTTGCAGTGACGTGTAGGACCGATGGAGGTCGATTTCCGCCTCGTCACGTCGCTGACGAGCTTGAAGTTCTGCGTCCATTGAAGAGGTGAGGGGTGACGTTGTTAACAGCGTCCATGTGACTCACCACATCGGCAGAAATGTTTTCTGTGCGCGTGACATGTCGGAAATCGATGGCAAATTCCGAAGTGAAAGAAAGCGGACGTATTTCTCTTGGAGCGTAGGTCAATGTCGATCTCTTCGCCTCATAGACGAGGTCTTTGTGGTCAGTGGCGATCACAAAGTGTCGACCCTCGACAAAGTGGCCACGCCGGGCGCATTTTGATGGTAGCGATACGCAGTAGTGCCTATGTCCCGTGCATTGGAGGCACATTAAAGACCACTTGGCGGTCAAAATTAATCCTGAGTTCCCCACTGCGGCGTTCCTCATAATCAAATCGTGGTTTTGGCACGTAAAACCGAAGAATTCAATTCGAAGTAGTGCCGAAAATGCTTTACGGCGAGAAAGGCAGCCAGGGGCACCAGCTCCAAAACGCTGTACCGTGTTTGTGTTGGCTTTAGCTTCCTTGAGAAAAAATAACAAGCTGCTGTCATGATCCACTTATGTATTGCTGTAGAACAGCACCCAGAGCTGTGCTGGACGCGTCGGTCGTGATGAAGGTTGTCGCGTCACGCTTGGGATGTACAAGCAAAGTAGCATTCAGTGCATACTTCGGTAGCCTTTTCAGTCGATTGCACGGTGGATTCTTTGTTTTTTCTTGGTAGCATGGCGTCGAGAGGAGCGACTAGTCGAGTGAATTTCGTGTTGAAGCAACGATAAAAGGTTATGAAGCCGAGAAACTCCCATGACTTTGTCACATATGGGGGAAGAGGGAAAGCCTCGATAGCGCGAACCTTATCTGTTAACAGTTCAATGCCGGAGGCCTCCACCAGATGTCCGAGGAACTGAAGTTGCTGCTCTCTAGGTTGACTCTCCAACACGTTCCTTGCTTGCAGCTTGCAAAGTGCGAGAACTGCATTCTGATGCTCCATGTGCTCGTAAGGGGAGGAACTCGCAAACAGCGGGTCGTGCACATAAGCAAATACGAAAGTGAGCCCTGTTGTGACGGCGTCCAAAAACCTTTGGAAAAACTTGCCCGTGATGCGAAGGTCAAAAGACATGCTAACAAGTTCCAAGAGACCAGAGGTCATCTTTGTTACATCACCTCCCGCGATTGGTAGCTGATGGTACGCACGTACCAGGTCAATCTACGAGAAGATTTTCGCGCCGTCAAGGGCAACCGCGAAGTCCCGGTTGTTTGGAAGAGGATATCTCTCGGAAACTGTTATTCTGTTTAATACACGGTAGTCATCGCAAGTTGCCAGACCCCAGTTTTCTAGGAACTATCGGTAGTGGAGACGCCCAGTCGCTAGAAGAAGGTCCTATGACGCCGATCTTAAGCATGTGTTGGAACTATGCTCGCACGACTTTTCGTTTTTCAGGGGAAAGCGACGTGGACGGAAATGTACGGGGGGGGGCGTTTATTTAGATATGGTGGCGTACATCGTGTGGCACTGGTTGCGTTAACTGACGTGGTCGAGTGACGCTCGCAAATTCTCGAAGCAATGCAGCGAGAGGACCGTCGGGGACAGCGGCAGTCGTGCAACGAGAGGCACAGGGTTAGAGCCTGCGACTGACATATGAGTCACACTTACCCGAAGCCGTCGACGTTTGACATCGACGTCCCTGACTTATTAGAAAGTCAGCTCCGATGATTCCATGGCAGAGGTGGGCAACAAGAAATATTAGACGGAAAACTCCGCCGAAGCCGAAGTTCAGGAGGAGTGATCGCTGTGTGTAGGCAGGAATTGAAAGGCCGTTTACAGTCTGAAGGTATGAAGTTGGTGGCTGTTTGCAAGCCGTGTGCTGTGCTGGGGCGATACCGACTTGAGCGGCCGTGTCGACAAGGAACTGCTCACCTGTGGCACGGTCGCGGACGTAGAATAGGCGACTTGCATCTTGGGCCGGACCACTCGTCGCCTCTAGAGGACCGCCGGCCGGTCTCCCTGCCACAAGCAGGGCCACAGACGGTTGCGCGCTCCCGCTCCGGAACGGCTATGGTATCAGAACGCTCCCGGTAAAAGTAAGAGCATAGGATGCCGGTGTGTGGCGAGAAATGCTGGTGCGCCGTCGACGAGGCGGCGAAGAGCGCCGATATTCACACGATGCGCTCAAGGCGGTCTCGGAGCCTGTCGAGCGACGACGGAACAGCGGAGTTCGACGATAACTGGCTGTTCACAGGAATCAGGTCTTGAACGGAGGTAAGAGCCACGAATGATGATGCAGTAACTTTCATCACGTTGTCGGCCAAGGAAGCAAGGTCGGGCAGGCTAACGTTACCGGCAGCGGCAAGGACTATCTGTACGTTCTTGGGCTGGCTCTTCAGGAACGACTCGCGTAGCAGCGTACCGCCCATGTAAACTGCCCTTGGGCCCAGGAACCGGCGCAGGTGCCGAAAAATTTGTGAGGTCCGATGATCTACGATCTCTTCTATGGAGAGCAACTGTGACAGACGACTGCGTGACGAGGGCACCGTGCGATGTAGCAGCGTGGCTTAGAGATCTCCAAATGGCGCAGCGGAAAGCGGTGCAGACAAGATGTCGCTATCCTCGGCAGCTGCGGACAGCGCGGAGACGAACACATCGTACTTGCGCCGCTGGTGGCCAGTTACGGCGACTGAAAAGTGGGATTCCGCCTGGAGGAACCAGGCTGCCGCGCTCTAATACCAAAGCGCCGGCATTCGTGCGGTGACAGAGGCAACTTCCGTGTGGTCGATATTGCGTTGGCGTCGGCTGATCGTTGCGGTCGCACGGTAGACATGGGCCCACAGTCTTATGGCTTTTGGACATTACACGGAGCGTCAAGGTGGGGCCGACGGCAACGACCGCGGTAGAAATTGGCCTAGAGTTACCATATAATTGATGTAGCAATACCAAGCTATTGTTTGTCCAGCTGTGATGTCCTCTCAGCGCTCTGCAATACCCATCTGTCTAATGTTTCCGTGCTCACTGCTGTTGGGCCAGCTGAGCAGGGAAACTATCCTCCATCTATTTAGTCTAGATACCCTTCGACACTGAGGAATTTCGGGCATTGATTGAAATTTACCGGCATGGCAACCAAAGTTAGGCAAAACAAATAGGATAGGGCAATGTGCAGATACAATGCTGAACAGTGCGCACGCTGCACAGCTGCTGGGGCAACAGCTGGGCAGATGACATTTATGGTCCACCTTGTTTATTGCCGAGTTCTCACAAGGGAGTTTGATTTCACTTTTCAATGCGGCGTAGAGAGAGAGAAGTTCTCTTCATAGGTTGTCACACATGTTTAAAGCTGAACAAAAAAGTTACCTTTGCTCTGTGTTCACTGTGCGGTAATGCAATGAAGTTGCATTTAATAATTGTGTCAGTGAGTAAAAATAACATTTTTCAAGTCTGCTCAGCCAAATTGCGCAAGTGCGCTGACGAAGCATGTGACAGAGCTGCAATTTATGGCTTAATGTCTGAACGAGGGGGCCTATAACCTAAAACTATTCCAATATGTTTTTATTCCAATCTCCCGAAGTCAAATTTGCGTAAACGCCGACGCAAGCATCGGGGGATCACCCGCAGGGTTGTCTGAACAGACCAATCAAACGCTCTCCTCGATTATAGGAGGTTACTTTTGTTTGTTTAAAAAACGAATAACATTGCCTACACTGAGCCGCTTGCCTTATCTAATTGGTTGACAAGAGGTGAGGAGCACGCTCAAGTGGAGAGGGATTCGATGGGGCCGAGCCACTGCACTGAAAATCGATAACCGCGTGAAGAGGGTGGCGCCGACGTCTTTGACTGGTCCGCTTTCCCTTACATAGCTTGCGGTGGCTGGTGTAAAATCGCGGCGGCATGCAACGGAAGCTAAAGAATGACGCTGAAACGGATCCTCAGCAAAGAAGAGTTGGCAGAACGAGGGCGTAAACGTGCCCAAAGTGCTCTAAAACGTTACACGGCGTCACAAAAATATTTATTGCACGCAAATAAACCCATGCTCTCCGGCATGTGCGAGTAGCCAGTGCCTGAGCGATCGGCGGCAGTCATCTTTTATTCCTTTCGGAATAGGGCAGCCTGCGACTATTAAGAAGAAAATTCCGTTTTGTTCGGCATAAAAATACATCTTTAACGCGTACACGTCAATTTGACGCGGTGAGTTTTTGCGGTTTTCTGACGTCACATGACAGGTAGGTGAAGTGGGTGCAGCCCGAAAACTTTTGGCCAATAGCCCAGGGCTAATGACGAAAAGGCGCCGAATCAGAAATAGCTATTTTTCTTTGTTCGGTCAAATCATGAATAATGAGTGTGTACACATCCTATCAGATGGGAAGCTATCGCGGTTTTCGTGACGTCGCACGACAGGCATATGTAGTGGTGGTGGTGGTCACAAATTTTTTGACCAATCGCGGAAGACTGATTGCAGAATGGGAATAGAAAAGTTTGGAATAGGTTTACGTTATAGCGCTCCAGGTTTCGCATAGCACGTGCCCAAAGAGAAAACGGAAGGCAGAGGCTCTATTGGCTTTTCATGTACTAGAGCTGAATAGAAGCACTTTCAACAAATTTTCAGCGCCAACCAGGAACTTGCATCGCTTGTGACCGATGCGCTCAAATGAGAACGCGATATATATTATTTTATTTATTTATTTTATGGTACCCTCAAGACCGAAGTATCACAGAGGGGAGTGACTAAGAAACATATACATAAGTAAATACTGAAGCAGCAAAGAGGTGGTTAGTTATTTCAGCAGAATTGATCAGGCAATTGTATCCCTGAGTGATGATGCCTAAGACGGAGCGAAACTTTCAGTTGTCCTTCATTGCGATAACTGCGGCGGGAAGGTGGTTCCATTCCTGAGAGGTCCTAGGAATAAATTATTCCTGACAAGTTCTCTTGTGGCATTGAAATATTCCAACATTATGGCTACGATGAATGCGAGAGGAAATGTAGGTAGGAGATGATATAAAGTCATTGCGCAGGTAGGAAAAGTGGAAATATCGCTTATGAAATAAATCAAGCCGAAAGCACTTACGTTGGGAAAGAGTTTTTCATGGTGGTTACGCTTAATCTGCGGCAATCCCTTACAAAAATTTTTATAGAAAGTCCATAGACAGTCTATAGACATTTGTCTATGACGTCTATAGACTGTCTATAGACATTTCTTTAGACTAGTCTATAGACTTATGGCTATACACTTTTTATAGACTAGTCTATAAAAAGTCTGAGTCTATAGACTGTCTATAGACATTTCTTTAGACTAGTCTATAGACAGTCTATAGACTTATGGCCATACACTTTTTATAGACTAGTCTATAAAAAGTCTGAGTCTATAGACTGTCTGTACACAGTCTATAGACAGTCTATAGACTTATGGCCATACTTTTTATAGACTAGTCTATAAAACGTCTGAGTCTATAGATTGTCTATAGACTGTCTATAGACTTATGGCCATACACTTTTTAGACTAGCCTATAAGAAGTCTGAGTCTATAGACTCTCTATAGACGGTCTATAGACTTATAGCCATACACTTTTTATAGACTAGTCTATAAAAAGTCTGAGTCTATAGACTGTCTATACACTGCCTATAGACAGTCTAGAGACTTATGGCCATACACTTTTTATAGACTAGTCTATAAGAAGTCTGAGTCTATAGGCTGTCTATAGACTGTCTATGGACAAGTGTATAGGCTTACAGTTCTACTTTTGTAGACTGAAGTCTATAGAATGTCTACAGGTGAGATTTGTCCGTAGACATTTTATACACTTCAGTCTACAAAAGTAGAATTATATATACAGTTCTACTTTTGTAGACTGAAGTCTATGGAATGTCTATATACAAATGTATATAGATAGTCTATAGACATTCTATAGACTTTAGTCTACAAAAACAGAACTTTATAGTCCGATACACTTTTTTTCTATGACATTCTGCAGACATTTGTTAACAAATATGAATTTTTTTTAATCTATAGGCACTCTATATACACACACATCTTATAGACAAGTCTACAGAGTGTATAAGGCCATAACTCCATACCGGCTATCTACAAGTTAGTTTACATTTTTGTTTAGATGCGGTAGCAAAAAGTTTTGAATGTATTTATGCATGTGCACCTGTTCCTTTTCATCTGCACTTATGCATTACCGTTAGTAGATTAATAATGCTTCTGAACCAGGTGTACTTTCATATATGTTGCATAAACTGAAAGAATTTATATAGTGCTGAATCATGCAGTGCGAAAAATAAAACAAATGCACCAGCAATGCATTCACCGTTTTTATTGCTCGATATAATAGATGAATTCCTTAAATTCATGTCGTATGCTATTATGGCAACAGATTAAATAGTTACACTACTCCTTGGCAAGCATGGTCGCCAGGCTGGCCTTGACCTTTGTGTCATTAGTCCCAAAGGTGCTGCAGGTGTATGCTGCAAATAAGTAGATGCAGCAATATGAGGCAAAAATAACAAGTGTATATTCTTTGTGTGTTCATTAAGCAGCTTAATATATTTGCTCAAACCATCTAAGTCAATACTTAATGCGGTTTAACTATGACTAATGGCTGCTTGCCAATACAAATCAGCACCTTTATACAATGTTTTATTGCATGGTATGGTGAACAATTAAACAGTCACAACTGCTGCTCGCGCCAGCAACAGTATGTTCCCTTTTATGACAAGTTCAGATATGATGCATTATTGTACTTATCCCAAATGGTCTCTATATTTATTGCTGAAACGTTACCCAGTAGGGCTGTCTGTACATTTTTTTTTGGCTGGTAGTTAAGTATGCCCGTGCAGAGGGATATTTTCAGAAGACGTGACTGGAATATCCACAGTATCATGCCTAAGATTGTAATTTATTTTGCTTAATACACATTTAAATGTCTTTCTCATACTTTTAAATGAATGGGTGATTGGCCATAACTTCAACGGAAGGCAGATGGGCTGATTGTATCGATATGGTCACTTAATTTGTTAGGCCTCTTGGGCGTGCTAACAGGTTTCCAAGTTAGGTATACCACATGAGCACCCGAAATACCACACGAGCACTTTGTGTCATAGCACGACAGATATGCACCTCCTAGGAAACAGAACTGATAGTATAGTTCGAATGAATTCTATTACAGTAAATTATTTAAGGTGCTTTGAAAGATGAAAATTTTTTCTAGGCTATCGAGGTTCAGGACGTTTAGTTAACGCAAAAAAAAACACATATTGAGTAAGAAATGCCTTGTCAGTAAGCTTGACTTTCTTTTATTTTTCAATAAATGGAACCAATTTCCTTCAATTTTTATCAGGTGAAACGTTTTAAAAATATATTTAACTCAGAGATTCTATGGAAACTTTGTATGACATATAACAAGACAGCATACCTATCTGGCCATTTTAAAATTTCCCGATCTTTTTCCAAGCCTTCCCTGGCTGTTTTCATGAAAATTTTCTGGCAATCTATGACGCCTGCAGCTTAAGTGTAATAAAAAAAATATTGTGGTTTAATGCTTGCCAAGTAGTGCCAGTCCATAATATTGAGATAAAACGAATAACACGTCAGTCACTTGACATGCAGTATTAGATTCAACTGACTTGAATCCCTTGATTAATAAAGCTGACAAGGGCTTCGGCAAGTTCGTAATTGATGGCCACACGAGTACAGCACGGAAGACACAGAGACACACGTAAAGCAAATGCAACAATGTGAGGAAAAACTATACAATGAGTTATACAATTAGTTATTTTTACGGTTCAATAGTAGTTTTCAATATAATTTGCTGTCATCACTTATGCCTCTAGTTAACTTTGTTTACCTCTGACTAAACACTACATGGCAATATTAATCAGTACCATTATGATGTTTCGTTATACTACAGTATGATAAGCAGTTAGACAACCGTAATGGTCGCCGGTGCCAGCAACGGTACGTTTCGTTTTAAGACAGGTTCATGTGACACACAGTGTACTTATAAAAATAAAAGAAATGCGAGAATCCCAAACGATTCCTATAATAATACTTGTTGAAACAAAGATACCCGGCTGGACTGTGCACATTTTTCAGGTGTTAATGCAATATGCCCGTGCCGAACGAATATGCTCAGCATACTGACTGCAGTTTTGAACAATCACGTTAAGATTTGCAATTTATTTCCGCTTAGAACAGTCTGCAATGTCTCTTCTCTCATACTTCGAGATGAATACATTTGCCACACTTTCAGTAGAATGCACATGAATGGGGGCGTACTGATCAGGTTACTTATCAACTAAAACATGTTACGATCTCTTAGGTGTGTTGATAAGGCTAGAACAAATGCAATGCCCACTGAATTATTTGAATAATCTGTGCGTTATCTACTTAGAAAAGACCACCAAATTGATAATCTGGCCCTTTTTGTTTTGTACAGCTCATATTGTATGCAGTCTGTCCAAGACGACGGCACTACATGCAACAGTAATGAAAACCGGAACACTTATTACGCACAATGGCTTCATACCATGCACGATTAGCACAATGCGAATCTGCGCCAGCAGCTGCCTTGTGATTAAGAGCACGTAAACTGCAGAACGCCGAAGCATCGGAAGCCGCTTAACGCTTTTCATATAGCTCGAAAGATAACTTCTGCTGCTATAAATTGTTTAAAAAAGAGACAAAAAACAAACCTTCCAACTACCGTCAAACGCAATGCCTTCAGTTCGAAACGTGTAAAGGTGTTCCCGGAGCGACTAATTTATTGTTCTCTAATTTTTTTCGGCTAAGTTGCGAAGCTGCAAGTGACTGAGCTTATCGCAGGTTTCATGCTCCAAAAGCGTTTGTGGCTGCATATAAATAGATTGGGTGAATCTAGAGATTTCTACTAGATATTTCTTCAAGCCTCGTGTTTTGCTTGCTGTAACTTCCCAAAATTATTTAGATTTGTTGCCAGGAACATTAAAAATACTGCTACTTTTAAACTATGCGAACACGGCAGCGCACACACTGCTGATGCATGCCCCGCAAACACGGCCTTTCATCCGAGTACGCTAGCAGTTATTCAACTATGCCTGTCTGTTTGAAAATTCTTGATGCTAACACAATTTCGAGATATATACGTAAAGCGTGTCACGAGAATTTCACTACACATACGGTGCAGCATTCATCGCGGCCGGATCAAGCGCCACTAAATGAGATCTACCACACTGGCTGCCCAACACACACATTCCGCTTAGTGGTAGCTCAGTATCAAGTTAAAACATGGTGTACTTCCTTTTTTACGCACCTAAGCTATAATGATAAAATCAACAAGCACGAGCGATCGCTCGCCGTAAAACATTCCGTATAGTAGAAGCGAGAACAAGAGCGCGTTATCAAACCATGTGAACGACAAACCGACACTATTGGCGGCGAGGAGTTACGGAGTCGCCATCTATCGGAAGCGCCTCGCTGGCGTAGTATGAGGGATCACGTGGCGCGCTCCTCATAGGTTTTGCTGTCAGCGCTCATTGAAAACACCACGCGCGAGCTCTCCCGGACATTTCTGTAAGTACTTTCGAAACGAGAGAAGTTTCTTACTGTCCAAATAATAATCTTGGGCAAACTGAAAGCACACAATCATTTACAGACGCTATCTCTTTACCGAATACGTACAGTGAACGCCACTGCGCGCTGTCGCCGCGATGGAGTCTCCCGAACCGGCTTCTTGCGTGAAAGGTAGGTAAACGCTGAGAGAAGACTATCTGAAATATGTTCTTATAGTGTTTGTATAACTAAATGGAGCGTAATAGAATGAAGCCTCAATGAAGCGATCGCGCAGATTCGCAGCGACCGACTGCGCGTCTGCTTGCTTGTCCGCCCACAGTTTCGCTTTCTCCGCGCGCGCGTTTTCGCACCGTGCCATGAGCTTTAGGCCGCAGAATATGAGCATTTGACAGTATACACGCAACCATTGTTGCGTGGGCGCTATCAGAGCTGTTCAAAAGTAATTTCATTGTAGAGACTTCGACGCCTACGGGGACTGTGATGTCCCGTCGCGACGATTCAATCTTTTTTTTTTTCTTCTAAATTCTTTGACCTTTCAATATTATTTCTCGAGTTGCGTCGCACTGTATGTTTATCGGTGTTCTCAGCATGCAATTTCCCGCTGCTCCTGTTTTGTAATCCAGTGCATTAATTCATAACACAAACATGACCATATGCCATGCTTTTTTTAAATGTGCTTCTTACCGCTGCCTTTACACTCCACTGAACTTGCGAGTATCTATAGCATCGACAAGTTCATAGACCAAACCGTCATGACATTAGTCGGGCAGCGGACTCGCGCGAGCGTCTCAGTGCGCGTTTTCAGAACATCGCAGACCGGGCGACGTAGCGGAAATCTTCCTCGCGTCTGTGCTTGCTGCATACCCGAGTTGTAGCCGATGACTGTTTGCCGGTTTTATGTTTCGCGAGCCAAGCTTCACGCAGCTTCTTGTCCAGCGGTTACGTGTGAATAAGGCTGACACCGCCCTCCGTTACGTGCGTCCGGCATTGCGGCACCGAGCAGTAGCCTACCATGTTGTGCGCCTTCAAAGGCAGCCACTACCTATTGTAGAGCTTTCAAGCGTTGTAAAGGAGACACTCGAAGCGGGCAAATCTTGCCTCTAAATGAGGACCGCAGCGTACGAGGGAATTTAAACTCTCGTTTTCAGCTCGCTTCGGCGCGCCCGAAGCAGCCGACGCGGCCGCTATGTCCACGTGATCCCTCCTAGCACGTCACGCCGATGGTGGCGCCAGCTTTTCCAGTGGTGGAGCTCGAGGCCAATACCCGAGTCGCCTGCGCTACATGCAGCCGGTTCGCGCTACGAAATGCGCTCACATAATGATGAGGTATTGACGCAAAACGTCTTTGATAAAGCTTACCATTCAGTGTAGTTGACGTGTGATGCCACAAAGAAGACACGCATACACAGACACCAACGTTCAGGGAGACACCGCACACCGGCACAACCGTTTACTTGCCTGGCGCACTCGTTGAGACGGCGCACCGCCGCGCATGCGCAAGAGCTCCGAGCATGCGCAGCAGCTCCGCGCGGGAGGGCGTGCGCGCTCGGAGGAGTGTGAGCGCCTTTTACTCCTTCATTTTTTTCTTTGTCTCTTTCTCTCTCTCTGCGCGCCATGCGCGCCGGAACGGGTGGCTTTTCTTTTCCGTTATGCAGTTTTTTCGTGGACGAAGGATATGCGCTGGCAGGTTGTATGACAAACGCTGTGGGCTATCGTATGAGACTGGAACGCTAACATGAATGCGCTGTTTGTAAAAGCCGTTACGGGGCTCTTCAGACGTTTTAGACGCATTATTGCCAGCGTCGATGAGTAATGCAGCGTATTTGTAGCATATCTTCCAGCGTACCGCCAAATGTGATGCCCGCACGTATGTTAATGCTAATTTTCTGTTCCGATGATAGGTCAAAGCAATCAGTACAGCAGTGAGGTACTCATATGCGTGGCTGCGCAGGCATAACGCCGGCGAAATACTGGGTGGGCTCAGAGAATTTGGCGCCTATTTTAAGTGAATGAGAAACTTTGATGAGCTTATAGTGCAGGATATTAGGCAACAAAAGTCGCCCGATGTTAGTGACGCAGCCGAGATATGAAGACAATGTGAAAAGTATCCGAGAATCGGACGACACACAACGCGAACACCACATGCGCGACATCGGTTCATGGCACATTCACAAAGTCCGCGTTGTCAGCTACAAACATTACGAGTGTCTTTGCTGTTAGCTTGATGCCTGTTTCGAATCTGAAGCTGACGTTCATAACATATATTTTAACAATTGGATCGGCGTTTTGCTTCCGTTATTCTACTGCCGCAAAAGGAATGCGACAACTGTGAAGACTGTCTTGGGATTGCCGAGAGCGACTACGTAGATCATATGTGGTCAACAAATGCGGAGGTATACACTATGTGTATACTAGTCTACAAATACGCTCTACAGCAATCTCAGCAGTATACAACTTTAGTGGCTTATATCAAATGCAGCTATGTATTATCCACCGGTACCTGCGCTTGGTTACAGCGTACACGGGTTGGACCCAGACTAACGATGTTTGTCTATTGTTAATCTATAGACATGCAAGACCACGACAACTCAGAGGTGGTGAATTCACCACCTGGTCTGCGGGCTTTCGCCACTTATTCACCCCCTTTGCCACATCTTCACCATCTGACCTTCACCACCTGGTCTTCGCGAAGTGTACGTCCGGGAAGCAGCCAGGTTTAGGGCCTTCGGGTGCCTGGAAGACCTTGGTGACTCGGACGGTGCCTGCTCCGCCGCGATCCTCGTTCGGTGCAGCTGCACCGAACGCAGCCTAGCAGTCTGCACGGTTTGCCCGCCGCGCCGGGGTTGCGGTGCCGTCGTGCATGAACCAGTGCCATATCATCGCGTTGGCAGAGGGCGGGGGGTATGGGAACTCGGAATTACATATTATCGACTTTCTTCTATAGACATTCAATACACCAGGAGTAGAGAAAAAAATAGAAACCTTGTCGACTATTGTCCATAATATAGAGAGTCAACAGACAAAGTATGGACAAAAATAAATAGAAACTGTATCGGCTTTCGTCTACAGCTAGTCCATATAGAGGGGATGTAGACAAAGAAGAAACGAACTCCTGATCGAATTTTTTCTATAGACCCTCTATAGACTGCGAGTAGACAAAAAGAAATAGAAATCTTATCGACTTTCGTCTACAGAAAGTCTATATACAAAGTATATGGACAAAAATAAATAGACACTGTATCGACGTTCGCCTAAAAGTAGTCTATAGAGGGGAAATAGACAAAAAGAAACAAACACCTTATCGACTTTTTCTATAGACCGTCTATAGACAGCGAGTAGACAAAAAGAAATACAAACCTCATCGACTTTGGTCTATAGAAAGTCTAGAGACAAAGTATGCACAAAAATAGATAGAGACTGTATCCACTTTCGTCTGTAGGTATTCTATAGAGGGGAAGCAGATAAAAAGGAAACAAACACCTTATCGACTTTTTTCTATAGACCGTCTATAGACTGCGAATAGACAAAAATAAATCAAAACCCTATTGACTTTCGTCTATAGAAAGTCTATAGACAAAGTATGGACAAAAATAGATAGAGACTGTGTCGGCTTTCGTCTGTAGGTATTCTATAGAGGGGAAGCAGACAAAAAAGAAACAAACAGCTTATCGACTTTTTTCTATAGACTGTCTATAGACTGCGAGTAGACAAAAAGAAATAGAAACCCTATCGACTTTCGTCTATAGAAAGTCTATAGACAAAGTATGGACCAAAATAGATAGAGACTGTATCCACTTTCGTCTGTAGGTATTCTATAGAGGGGAAGCAGATAAAAAGGAAACAAACACCTTATCGACTTTTTTCTATAGACCGTCTATAGACTGCGAATAGACAAAAAGAAATAGAAACCCTATCGACTTTCGTCTATAGAAAGTCTAAAGACAAAGTATGGACAAAAATAGATAGAGACTGTGTCGACTTTCGTCTGTAGGTATTCTATAGAGGGGAATCAGACAAAAAGGAAACAAACACCTTATCGACTTTTTTCTATAGACCGTCTATAGACTGCGAATAGACAAAAAGAAATAGAAACTTTATCGACTTTCGTCTATAGACTTTATATCAACAAAAGTCCAAATCTATAGAAAGGAAAGGTCGTCTATGAAAAGTCTATAGACTTTCTATAGACAGTCTAAAGTCATTTTTGTAAGGGATAATTGCTACAAATGAAACGCCTGACGTTGTTTTCCATTAGTTCAAGCGATTTAATAAGGGTTTCAAGGTGCGGGTCTCAGATGGGCTGAGTAGTATTCCATTTTACCGCTAGCAAGCGTTTTGTATAAAATTGTTTTAATCATGTAGCAGCAGAAGAAAAATTTCGGCGAAGATAACCTAGCATGGGGTTGCTATTGTTAATTACCTTATTAATGTGTAACGACCAGGAAAGTGACGAGGTTATGTGGACGGCTAGGTATTTACAAGAGGTTACGACTTTAGGGAAGTATCATTAAGGTAATAATAGTTGGAGCTACTTGGTAGTTTCCGTGGATCGCTGCACATGAAGGAAATATCGGGAGTACCCGGACGTTGAATTTGTTTCCAGTACAATATTTCCTGATAAAAAAAGACAGCTGTATAGGCACAATATATTTTTGTTTGTTTTTCGTGGAAATAAAGAAAAAAGATGTAGCAACTCACCAGCGAGCAAGTGGCCGCTTCTGAAACGCCATTGCGTAGTAAATTAAATGAGTGTCTGGGCGAGTTGTTTGAATACGAAGGAGCAGGCGTCAGCGGGAATTTGATGCTTTCTATCGTTGTAGCACTATTATGCATTCCTTACCCCATAGCATACATTCGCCTCTCTTATCATACAATTGTGGCAGCAGGAGAGCGACAAACGCCTTCGTTTTAACCAGCCACGATCTCATGGGCTGTTTGCTGGCCGTCTGGAAACGCGGCATTCTATAAAGGAAGTCTTAGAAGACGAAGGCAATATGTTTGCGATGGAGTTTAGCCCTCCACGATAGGGTGTCCGCTGGCTGATATTCGCACCGACTGCGTTATTTGTTTCACATTTATTGCATATAGTGCAAATGCATCAGCGTCATAACAGAAGCTTTCCTTTCGTGCTACCACAACGCCAACGGCAACCTGTTATGTCGGCGCACACACAGTGCACCCCGGGCCACTGTGCCCGAGAAGGGCATATGCAAGCAGCACGGACGAGGCATTTTACGCGCTGGTAGTAAAGGAACCTCTAGGCGTCTTAGCCGCAACTTCGTCTTAGCCGTCCACGCCGTTTACGGTGTGGTATTCCTTACGTATGTTTGTTCGGAAAGCTGTTTCTTTCTTCCTACTCACTTGAAAATCGGTGAGTGCGGAAACACCTGCTGGGAGCGGGAGGGGCGACAAGTCAACATGTTAGTAGCGGCTTGATACCGCGATGTATGCACAAAGAAAGCCATTCCTTAAATATAATGAGACTATTTTAGCCATTTTTATCCCGAACGTCGCTTAGATGTGCCTAAAGCAGGCGCCACTGTATAACTCGACCATGTGAGCTAATATCGAGACCATGTGGTGTATAGACGTACCAAAAGTGCGTGTCGCTGCAGCTGTCTGCCAGAACTACGCTAAAAGATGGAATACATGTTCAACCACTGCGTCAGTGGCACACGCGCCGATCGTGGAGAATTCTGCATTTCTGGCAAGCATTATAAAGGTTCTACGCCGACGGCTAAGAAGAAGGCTTCCAGCCCAAGTAATTGAACGAATCCTGTAATTGTTTCCGGTAATATCTGAAGAAGTCCTTACTGAGATTTACAACTTAAAGGACACAAGTTCTGGTTTTGATGGAAGTTCCGCATGTCATTTAAAGCTTGTTGCTCCGACTATTTCTAATGCTCTCAGTAACTTAATTAGCCTTATGTTCAAAACCGGTATATTCCCTAGAAGTTAAAAAAAAAAGCCGAAGTCACTCCTGTTCATACAAATCCAGAGAAAAGACGGGGAATGCGGGAGATGGAAATTCAAGACGATGAGCAAAACGTGAACAAGGTGAATGCAGGAGCCAACGTTTCGACAAGTGGACTTGTCTTCTTCAAGGCGGCGTATGCTTTCCTCGCCACAGTCTATATAGGTGGGGTTCTTCCAAAGGGGAGAGGGTGTGAGGCGGGAGGATGCGGAAACGAGGGAAAATGTGTTATGCCCCAACCACTGGCACGCGCCGAAAGCTTCGGCGCGCTGGCAAGCGAACGCGTCGCTTCGCTTCGGCTGGAGCAGGCACGTACCCAGGATTTTTTTTCGGGGGGGGGGGTGCCCAACCAAAGGTAACTTTTCTATGCAAATGAGGGGGGGTACCTTTACTAGTACAAATGTGAATAACGCCCCCCATTCGCCATAAAAACGCGCAAACCCACAAAAGAGAAATTAAATAAGGTGTGTTCACAGGTGCGCATGTGCTATACACCTCTCCTTTACTTGGCAAACAAAGAACCCCCGTCAAAAGGACTCGCGCAGGAAAGAAGCGTAGAAAGAACACTGCCAAGGACAAGAAGCGAAAGTGTAAAATAAAGATTACTTTAGTAGAATAGAATTAAAAAAATACAGCAGTTGGCAACAAAGGCCCATGGACCGCGCGGAGTTAGGTTACTCCACCAGCCAATCACAGAAGCGAACAAAATCGTCATCATGCGGCCTTTTCAAAATGGCGTCGTACTTGAAACCTTCGGCGCGTCTGCTGTTCAAAAGTCTTCATCGGTGGAAGCAATGAGGTGTGCAACAGATATGGGTAAAATGTATTGAATCTTCAAAAGTCTGCGGTGCAGTTCATTTCACTGCTGCACCTGTTTTACTCATGAAACTTCACAACAAATAGTTGTAGCGAAGCAAGCATGCTATTTCAGTTCAATAAAGAATTAGGCATTCGTCATTCCACTATAATAGGCGAGGGAAAAGGTATCAGATTGCACGCTAATAATTTAATGTTTGTAGTTACTGCCTTATTTGGGTAACAGAAAAAGTTTGATGTACGAATTGTTTGCAGCCTCGCGGGCGAACAGTGGCTGGCGGTTATGAGGGCGTGGGCGGCCCTTCATTGCAGACTTAAGTTGTGTCCGACTATAGTAGCGTTTTTGGAATTAGCTCTGGAAGAATTATACAGAAATATATATTTGCGAAACAATCGCAGTTCTTTTGGATCCGTCGTTTACTGCTCTACCAAGTGCCACAACCGAATGGTATTATTATTTGGGAAGTTACGTAACGATGCGTGGCAGCCAGTCGCGAAAAACCGCGTGTGGCGCAGGAAGCTGCGATTCTAGACGTACTGCGGCCACCGCGAAAGGTTAGAAAAACATCCGCACAGCAGACAAGTGGCTACGTTAGGCGGCTCTAATGATAACTGTAGAAGCGTCATTCAGAACGCACGGAATTGTCCTCCACTTCCGGCGGCGTTTTCTCTCCTTCATATTTAAATAAAAAGATGTTGATCCATAAATATTTTCATAAACAACGGTTAAATTTGTTAATTTCGCTTTTCCTTCTTGTTTGGCTGTTGCACTGGCTTTCTCCCTTAGTAGATCGCTTAATTTCTCAAATTCTTGCGGCTCTTGTTTCCAGTTGGCAATATTGCACGAAAAGAGCTGTACAATTAGGGAAAACGCAGTCGAGTTAACGGGTGACAGTAATATTGCCTATGAGTTTAAGGGTTATTGCAGGGTTTGATTATGGACGCTGTCTCGCATTATTTTATTTTCCACCTTATCTAACGCATGCATATCACGGGTATATGGTTCCGAGGATCTGTTAGCGTCGCGGCGAGCCATCACTCGAGGAAATAATGAAACAAAAAGAAAAGTTTATTTGCAGAAAAACTTTATTTTGCAAAGGAATTTGGGACCTCCCAGGCCCCTGGGTCCCCGCACGACCCCACTGCGTTCAAACGTTCATGTTTCGCATGTCCATGACGCTGGCAGCCCCGTTGGCGGCGATCTTCTGCCTTGCCGGGTCCGTGGAGCGTAGTGAGATCTCCCAGTCCTCCCAGATTTGGAGTGGTACCGGCCCGCCGGGGGGAGGAGAAACCGGGCAGGCCAGGAGTATATAGGTGAGGTGTGCTTTCGGCGCATTGCGCAGAGGGCAAGAAGGTGGGATAGGTCAGTAGTGGGATAGGAGGGATGGAGTAGGCAGCGTGCGCGTTTGCAGGCGGCGCCATAAGTGTTGCTCCCTGGCAGTGAGGGAAGAGTGGGGGGGGGGGTTCCAAACGAATAAGGTTGAACTAACGAAGCAACAACGATGCGCGTGTGCGTTGAATAGACGGTGACAACTGAATGCACCTCGAGTTAATTGCGCGGGCACCGAATTGATGAGGAAACTGGCCTTCCCATCTCAGGAGACACCGATAACTACCGCCATCCAAAAGGAGTGAAATAGGCAGCAAAATGTTGACCGCCGAATAGCTGTCAAGTCTCAACATTGATTTGGCGGCGCTTTAGGAATGTGTGAGAAGTGGTGGCGTGAGCGGGGAGGAGGGGGGGGGTTATGCGTCCTAATTTCGGGGGGGGCCCGGGCCCCCCCGGGCCCCCCCTTGGGTACGTGCCTGGGCTGGAGGGAAAGGGCGCGCAACCACTGGAGACAAGCTCCGACGCGCGCCGAAGCTCGCTCCTCGGCTGCGGCGCACTGTTGCTGGACTATTCCGTCTTCATCCGTCAAAGTCCGGCCTAAAACAGCCTGCTGTAAACTAAGCTTGAAGCAATAAGTTAGTGATCAGTATGTGCTCTTAGATATAAAAAACACGTTTGAATAATGAATATACACCTGCCGCAACAGTTTTTTTTTTTTGAAGTAACAATAGTGTACAAAATATCGACATCAGCGCTCGCGCGTCGTCTGTCTGCAAGATCGCTTTGCAAACACCTGCACGACGATGCCATATATCAAAATCTGTTGTACCAGTTCATTTTTGGTAGCTTATTGCACAGCCAACTATGTAAGAATTAGACGTGTAATGTATAACTGAAAAAATCTGTGTTGGAAATATTGCCACGCAGTAGTGACGGTAAATAAATAGTGCCGGCTCAATCGCAACGATAGCAGCGAGCAATGTCGGCAATCGTAGAAAATCTCATCTGCGGGTCAAGCGCGTCGGTTTGCATACGTCAGTCGTCGAAAGTTACAGCCTATTCGCTGGTGCCCGCGCGCCATCCAGAAACTACAACACAATTCGTGTCGCGTATGCAATCAGATTAGCAAGGTTCGTCGACAACAGACAGAACCATCGATAACATTCGTGAAACTTCCGATACGTTCAGGCGCATCCTGCACCGAGCGATAACGTCTAACATTTTTTAGCCGGTGAAATACGGTAACCGGATACAGATAAAGCATCCGTGGCAATATAATTATGCTTCTTGGTGCATGAGAGAAACGTGAAAAAGTGGGTTCTGAGAAAATCAGCAAACCAGAATTGAAACACCTGTAGCACTCACAATAAAAAAAACTAGAATAGCTAAAATGTATGTAATTCGTATCTTGTCTCCCCCCAATTCTTGATTCTGCCAAATCTAGCCCATGGAGCACCTCTATTATTCTAGGTTGTTTTGATGCATCAACACCGCATCCGGATGCCTTCACATTGAGTGTATTGCTACAAAACATTTTCACAGTGTAAGGACCATGTTCTATTGTAACTGGTTTCCACATATCAAGTTTGCCTTTCTTTACATTAATGAAATGGCATACCGTCAGATAATACAAGCTTGAGAATTAGAGGGTTTTAATAGGAGTCTTTCGTTGCCCTTTGCCAAGTCGTACTATTGAAGCACATTCGAATGTATGGGAGCAGCTTTGGCATAGTATAAGAAATATATAAACAGGTTATTTTCACAATTTATACACTCCGTCACCACAAAAAGAAAAATTGCAGTTTATTGTTTTCATTCTGCTATGAAGTTTTGACTGAGAAAGATATATTCAATTTGTTCTGCAAGGCACGCAATAATTGCTGTGGCATATTATTTTATTGCACAACACTGCATACAGTAGCCAGCCATTATTAAAGCTCAGAAGAAATCAATAGCACAATGCATATGATCAGGCACATAGAATATTATTGCACTTTCTTAATTCATGCCAGAACGACGACCACAGGCGTCCTTCTCCAACAAGGTCAGCATCCATCGTGCCTCCTTACCATCGGGCTTCACACCCTCAGCACGTTCAACCTCAGCTTTGCGGCGTTTAAAACAACCTCAAGTGCGTCTTACGGTTCCAGGGATAAGAAAGAAGACCGTCCTGCCTACCTTGGCCTTGAAGCAAGCAGCTCTGGATTGTTTGCACACTTTATACTTTGATCGAGTCCACATATATACGGATGGTTCTTCCACTCAGGCCAGCTCCACCAGCGCAGTGGTTATACCATCATGATCACTAAGCATCCAATGCAAGATTTCTCACTTGACAACATCGACCGGTTCGGAGCTTGTTGCCCTCCGAGGTGCCGTTGATTATATTAATAACCAACCGGCTAATCGGTGGGCAATATTCTGCGATTCAAAGGTGGCCTTACAATGTCTTCTGTCATCTCTTCGTCGCGGGTCATGTGAACAACTCGTATCGGAGATACGAGAAATGCCCAATCACATGATCATGAAGGGACACGACGTCGTGTTTCAGTGGCTGCCTGGTCATTGCGGTATCTCCGGCAACGACCTCGCTGAGGAAGCTGCTAGGAAAGCCCACGAAGGAGCAACCCTTGTTTCTATACCTTTATCGCGGACCGACGCAGCCCAACACTTAGGCAAGCTAGCACACTTTTTTGACATTGAGAAACTGGCACACACCTGAATTCACTCAACATCGATTGCATTCCCTCGATCCCTCTATGCAACTGCGACTGTTACCAGGTCTTCCGCGAAATGAGGAAATAGTGCTGTGCTGCTTACGTTTGGGCGTCGCATTCACCAGCTCATATGCATTTTTGATTGGAATGGCTGATAGCGCCGAGTGCAATGCCTGCGGTGTCGAGGAAACCATAGAACACCTAATGTGCTACTGCCCATCTTTTGAAGATGAAAGGCAAGACCTCTGCAGAGCTCTCAATCAGCTAGATGGAAAGCCGTTCACCTTGAACAAGATTTTGGGACCATGGCCTCGCATATCGCAGCTACAAAAGGCCACAAAAGCGCTGCTGCGATATTTGAAAGATACCGGATTGATTCAGCGTCTGTGATCCGGACTGAGTGACCGACTGATATCCCCAGTGGACTTTCTCTTCTTTTAATCTTTCCGTCTCCCTTTCGCTTTCTCCAGTGTAGGGTAGCCAACCGGGCTCAGTCCTGGTTAACCTCCCTACCTTTCATTTATCATTTTCTCTCTCTCTTCTTAATTCATGCCCTTTCTTTAATTGCACAAAAGCTACTGAACTAAAATAGTATACTAGTACATACTTAAAAAGCACAATTTTATACTACGATAATAATCAATCATTCAAATTTTTATTGTAGTGCCCAGGAACAGCTAGAGAGCCTTTGTAATGGTGCACTTAACGAGCTTTAAGGAATGTATAATGTCATGGACCACCTTATACAGGAACAAAAGGTGCGAGTAATTAAGACTTGAATCTAGAGGTGCGAGTTGAAGTTTATTTGAGAAGGCTCAACTGTGGTCGCCAGAATGGCAAAAGTGATGCTTGAAGATAGGCATCAATTTATTCTGGATGCGTTCGATGAGGTCAGAATTAGATTTCCTCATTGCACCCCCCTCCTACAGAGGCATACTCTGTAGTTGGAGGCACACAGCAGAATTTCAGAAACACAACAGGCGAGTGGAAATCATGCAATATACGGCATGCAATTCCAAGAGCGTGAAGGGCATCTTGTGTAATTATCTATGTGAAGAGAAGCTTTGCATTTTGTCGAAGTACACACCAAGATCTTTCATTTGATCGACCCTAAGGAGTGGGGCATCACGTAGGGTGTATCAAAATTTCACATGGTGCTTTTTGTGCATATAACTTAATGCCATCGTGTTGGAAGCATTTAAGAGTACTTATTGTTTCTGCACCAGTTTGAGAGTGAAAAAATGTCTTTTTGGAAGTCGATGCAGTGGTGAACACTGTTGACAGTCTGAAATAGTTTTAAGTTGTCGGCACACAAAGTCTTGCTGTTCATTTATTAAAATGCTCTTAGCAGTAACAGAAAGCGAGGAATCCCATATCGATTCAAACACCTGACGCACTGAAGAGGATATATATAGGTCGGCAGTTAGTAACTGCACATCTAGCACTTGATTTGTGCATGGGCAATGTTCATGCTACCTTCCGAGTGCTAGAAAAGGTACTAGACTTTAGGGAACTATTGAAGATGCTTGTGAGAAGGAGGAACAAGTATGCTTCCATACGTCTTAACCCTTTCAGACACCACTTTATCCCGTTGATTGAAAAGTTGCTTTCACCATATCTCTTGCATCCTCAGAATTGTAGAAACTGTACTGCTGCAGCAAATATTAAGAATTTTCAATTGTTTAGCGAGTTTTGTCAAGTTTACAAAATTTCGACTCCATGCGAAAACTCACTACATGAACACAAAATATGAGAACATGTACTACTTCGTGTTTTGAAAAGCTTGAAAAGCACTTATCCAGCCACTTGACAATTATGCCTGGTGCACGACATTGTAAAAAACAATGAAAGAAGTGAACCCGCTACATACAACATACTGACACAGAGTAACAACACCCAGCCGTCTACCTTCCCACTCATTTTGTTAAACATTCTGCACGTTATTCAAAATTGCAGCACAGTTCCAATAATAAGTCTTTCAAGATGTATGAAACACATTTTAAATACCATTACTTTCATCAGTGCTTTTGCTATTGATGCACGCTCCTGCTGTGCCCAATTGTGTAGACAGCGTCTCAAAGGGTTAAGCTCTGTGGAGGAAATACCATCAACACCACAAGAAAGGGAAAGTTTAAGGCAAAGTTTAAGGCACTTCATATACTTGGAAACAAGGTTTTCATTGACTGTTAGCATACACTGCGCCAGACTGAGATGGAAGGTTACTTGAAGCATATTTCACACCATATAGCAAACAGAAATGTTCTGCAAAGGCATCAGCAGTGTTCGAGACAACACCACTATTTTCATGAAGAAGACGTACAGGCGCCCAAATCTTTAACTGGCGTGCGCGAGCGGCGACTTTTCCGTGCGTCAGCGCCGTATGACGGGGCGAGGCTGGAAACAGCTTAGCAGACGATGGGCCCAGCTGAGCGCGACTTGTCCGTATGCACTTAGCCTCAGACTCTTTGCAGCCGCGCCCCGTCATACGGCGCTGACGCACGGAAAAGTCGCCGCTCGCGCGCGCCAGTTAAAGATTTGGGCGCCTGTACATGTTTGGCACTCTTTTTAGAAGAGAGAGCCCACAAAGCTCCAGAAATATTTTGAATTATGTGTCACGCTGGCTTCAACACAATCAATGTGGTCAAAGTGATGATTCTAATAATAATAATAATAATAATAATAATAATAATAGTGGTAACTTGGCACACAAGACAAAAAAGAAGGCTGATGCCTGTATGTTAGAGCATCTGATAACCAGCCATCTAGAGCAGGAATTTGCAGGATGCAGAAGACAGTTCCTTCCCCTCCACGTGCACACACACTTGCTCAATAACACAGCACGGCACACACGCACACATTCGACAGGTGCACAACACACAGGAGTGTCAATTCAGTCTGGTTCCAAGGAAGGAGAGTCCAAATCGCCAGGGGGGTGGAGAGAAAGCTCTGCATGCCAGATATAATCATGGAGTTGTGGTGTCGGGCCATAGAGGCGTGATGAGGGCTCAGGCTGTGCTGACCACTTGTTCAGACGAACTGAAGAAAGATTAGTGCTGTCCAGAGAGTCGTCAAACACCCTGCAGTATAGACTAGTGCAATGTTGCGTTGGTATTGCAGGGTGTGCTACTTGAGGGGTTTGAGGCAATCCTCGAAGGCTGGCATGAGCTTGTGACAACCGTAAAGACGGGAGTAAAGGGTGCGTATTGTCCGGCGCTGAACAAGCTTAAGTTTGTTAGCGTCGCGAGTTTGGTACGGGAACTATACTGATGAGCAGTACTCAAGTCGTGACAGAATGATAGAAGTGTAGAGTGCTCGGAAAACCTTAGGTCATCAGGGAAGGGAGACACGGGACACAAACCCAAGAATGGGCCGGTGCTTACATACAGTGCTGATGACATATGCGGAAAAGTTGAGAGAACAGCTAAATGCTACACCCAGAATGGGAAGGGCCCGAACAGTCTTTATAGAAGTGCCTCCAAGGAAGAAGGTTGGACGTGCAGCAGTTTCGTTGTGGCTGATACGCATGGCAGCACTTTTTACAGTGCTACTACAAAGTTTGATATTGTAGGCCCAGTCGTTCACCTTTATGGAATGTATTTATTGTAAGCACATATGCTGTGCATCGGCATATTGTTGTTGTGGAAGCGTTAACTTGTTAATCAAACACATTCTGCGCAGATGCATTAGTAACTTGGGTTTGAGTAGATCTTTGTCCTGACTACAATTCATATTATCGCAGCGAGAAACATTTCAGTCGAAGCTGAAGGGATTCCAGCAGTTTAAGCATACTGACTGCACAAAACACTGATGAGACCTTTTCACCTTCCCCGCAATGCACTCACACCATCTACACTTTCCATAAGCAAAAAGTGAGATAAAAAATCAATTACAGTTTCATTGACTCAGTACTTGCTGCTTCTGAAGCGGGCATCGAAGCAATCGTGGTATACGCTGCTACATGCATAGGTCTTGCATGATGCAGGTCCTGCTATGCACTGCACGCGGGGCACACGTTGCAAACAGTTAATTTCTTTTTGCAGTGCTCAAGTATAAGGACACACTGACTCAAATATGACTGCGTTGTCACGTATGCTTCAGTGCGTCAGTGTTCTTGATTGCTACACGAGCGATTTATGCCCAACTAGCCCAAAAGACGGATGCACTAGAAAGAAGTGAGTGAATGAGTGCAGTGAACTTGTACTGAACTGGATTCACATGCCGAATAGAAGAGCGCAGTGTCAGCTGAAACAGGCGGCACGGCTGCTTAAGTACTTCCAATAGTTCAGCTACTATAGTCGGATACAACTTTAGAAAAAAGGGGGCGTTTACTCCTCCGAGGCGGATGCACACGAACATCCACCAATGGGCGCGCACTCTGGACCGACGTCATGCGCCGGACTGCCGGTGACCCCGCCGTCGGAGAAGATGGCCGCCCGGGCTGCGAACTGGGCCAAGTCGCGTCAGCTGTGCGCGTCAACGCCTCGTCACAGTGAATTCCCGAACTGTTTGTGATTGTCTATCATGCCGGAAATATTACTGCGAGCTTACGATGCGGCATTTGTGCCGCGTGCGTTTATTCCAAGCCGTGATCCGGCGAAGAAACATTGCAGCGAGCATCGCTGACGCTGCACTACGCTATGCCTAAAAACAGGATCCCACGGCGACCGCTGCAAAAACACATCCTACCTGTTTGTTCCATATCTGTTTTATTTCGCTCCCGAGTGAAGTTACGACGAAAAAAGTTTGCCAAAGTCTGGTACCTACTGTCAGCCGCGGGTGTGTTCGTGTACTGCGTCGCTGCGTTTCTCGTCGGACGGGGTGAAGTGATGGAGCAAAACCATTCTCAGGAGAAATAGGGGAAAAGCATGCGCGCCTGAAGCAAACCTACGAGCCTCTCAACAGAAAATATTTGCAAGAGAAGCCTCAAACGCAAAGATTTGTCGCCGTCAACTTAGCGTGAACGATCGTTTTCAGCAGTAAGATGGCCGAGCGTCTAACGGCGGTGCTCGTGCGTTGTGTGGCACCGTCGATTGATTGCTTTCCACCAGTGCTCACCGCGCGCGCAAGCTATAGAATGCGTGCTGTGGCACAGTCACGCATAAGTTGTGTCGCCCGCGCTCGATATGGTTTCTCACAACATAGCTTCGCGCTGCTTTTCGATTCTTGTGATATGTTGCAATTAAAAATTCCCAAGACAGTGTTAAGAGAACGGTTAAAAAAAAAACATACGAGAAGGTAGGCACAGCAGCTTGTGAACCCGCTCCTATAATACCTCTACCCAGGTCTGTTTGTATATGTGTGTATGTTTTCTTGCGTTTGTCAATTTTCTTTTATTTCCCACATTTCTTTATATTTGAGTTTTTCTTAGTTTTCGCGTTTGTGTGCCTGATTCCATGCATGTTTGCGCATACTCTTATTTCTGTCCTTTTATTTTATATTAGCATTTGTTTTTGCTAGTTTTCTTTGAGCAAAGTCTTTACACATTTTCATTAACGAATCTCATTCAAAGCACTGACTCCTGTACACTGCAGGGCTGGCCTTTTCCATCTCATTAAAACCTTTCTCACTGGTCTACCTCGTCTTCTCAATCTGCCTACTCGCGGTGCTTTCTGCCCTTGCTTCTTGTGTTGTTGCTTCAATGTGATTAACCAACTTGCTCAAAACAAATTTTGATCGCCCATGAAAACAGAAAGGTTTAGAGATACATTTTCTTAAAAGCGTCATGTGGGTTGCACAGCAACTTTGCCTCTTACCTCTGTTCATGTTTATGCATCAGTACATGTGGCAGCTCGCCAGAAGTGCATATGAAAGAATGCATATTGCGAAGCAACATCTTTCTATGCTGTTGCATTTTTCATGCATTCAGTCTTAGTAAACAGACGGTTTCGCTGCCCATCACATATGATGGTAAGTGTTTTCAACACGAATAACATTGTGCAGTGGGGAGTCATTTCCTGCCTGACGCTGTCATCCTTGCAAAGACATATTTCAGTGAATGGAGCCCAGCGCAGCAGTGCATTGAGAGCTTTTGCAACTTTCACCATTTATTACTTGACAAATGTCATTGTCTGAACCTGGCTGTCCATCACTATGCCGATGGCTTGTAAATTAAATAATTTCCTCAATAAAACACATTCAACTTCACTCAGCATTTTTAGTACAAACAATGCTAGCAGAGCTATTCAGGTTGAATAATTGTGCTTACATTGGTGTTACTTGACCGGTCAGATAAACAAATACAAAAATGGCTGTGGCATGACTGTGATTTGATGCGCAGACTGCGAATGGTGCCTTTCAAGCGTGCCCTCGACTACTGCTATTAATAGTTACACGAATGAGTATTTTAGGCCTAGCTAAGCTAACAATGTTTGATAATTGTTCTTATTCGCAAAATTTGCCTGGGCCAGGTAACCAGAATAAGCAATGCCACCACATGAATGTGCTTTTGCGTGCAAGCTGCCAACAGTGGCTGTCATTTTCGCGTTGATTGCTGCTGTTTCACCAACAGTGGCGGCAGCTTGACTGTGATTTGATGTGCAGACTGCGAACGGTGCCTTTCAAGCGTGCCCTCGACTACTGCTATTAATAGTTACCCGAATGAGTATTTTGGGCCTAACTAAGCCAATGATGTTTGATAATTGTTCTTATTCGCAAAACATGCTTGGGCCAGGTAACCAATATGAATGCGACCACATGAATGTTTTTTTGCATGCAAACTGCTAAATGTGGTGGTCAATTTCGTATTGACTACTGCTGTTTCAACTACAATGGCTACGACGTGGCTGCGCTTTGAAGTGCAGATACTAAAGGTGCCTTTCAAGCGTGCCCCGATGACTGTTATTTCATCACAGGGCCCGTAATGTTCGTAGGTGGCTGCCCAATAGAGCATTTTGGGCCTTCTGACATTGGTATTATTCATCTCAACGGGCTGGAAAAAAACAATAGGGGCAGCACAACTGCACGCAAAGCACAATATGCTTTGGCGTGCAGGCTGCTAAGAGTGGCTGTCACTTTCACGTTGACTACTGCTTTTTCGTATGAAGCTGGACAGTGGCTGCCCGAATGAGCATTTTGGGCCCCACATAGTTATTCAGGGTTAATAACTGTATTTGCATTAAGATTTTCCAGCATTTCAGCACGTTTCCATGCCAAATCTTATATTGAGCACGATCTGTGCAGGACGATTCTTTTTCAGAATTGGGCTTCCATTAAAAGAAATATGTCACCAAATGAACTGCTTATTTATTTGAGAGGTCACGGGAGAATGCTTGGCTGCTGCAAACTCACCGGCAAAATTTTGGTAGCCCTAATAAGGGCTGTTCTTTTGTTAATAAGAAGCTGTTATGCTTCATCGAGTGTCTCGATGCCGGACAGCTCCCAGTCGGAGTCGCTTTCTTCACTGTCATCTTCACCCACTTGGATGATGATGGGTTGGATACGGTCACTTCCAGACGTATCAAGCCTGAACTTTACCTCTAGGTCCATCACGTGGTCAATGTTCTTCCTCCAGTCTTCTGCCTTTACGTGCTTGATTTTTTCTCTCAAGACGTCTTCGACTGTGGACAGCTTGAAGTCTCCATTGTCCGCAGCGATGCCATTTTTCACCTTTGCCCACACGAGCTCGATAGGACTAAATTCGCTGTGGTACGGTGGCAGCCTTAGTGCAATGCATCCAGCCCTTTCAGCTGCATTGTCTACGATGTAGCTCAGAAAGCCTGGCCAACTCAAGCAGCTGCTTTCTAACCATCCTTTCGCTGTAGGTGATGGTTTTGCTTTTGAGCCACTCCTGTATTTTTTCCTTCTTCCAAGCTGTCATCGGCAATTTCTCTTCTCTCCGGGAATGGTAAGGTGCATTGTCCAAAACAATGACGCTACCAGCAGGCAACTTCTGTAGAACGTCATTAAACCATTCCTCGAAGCGATTGCCGTCCATTTCATTGTGGTAGTTGCCTGTTTTTTGGCCACGGAATCTATCTAAGCAACCGTCGATGAAGCCATTCTCGCTGCCGATGTGCGTCGCAATCAGGTGCTGGCCTTTTCCAGAAGGTTGTTTCAGACACGTCGACAGGCCATTTTCCCGAGCGCATAGGCGTCCGCGCTTCTGCACCACGATCTCTGTCCACACGATTAACCAGATGTGTCCCGTCGTCACCCATGTCTCGTCTAGGAAAAAGATCTTTCAGCCTTCTGCCTGTAGCGCTCCACGTCAAGAAGGTAGCGATTCCACCATTCAGACATGTCATCCCGGTCCATAAGCAGTGAATTGCTGCTCTTCTTCTCATGCTTGAATCAGGTCTCGACAAGCTGTGGCCGGCAGGAGGTCTGGACCCCACTTCACGCAGAGTCAGAGACGAGGAGAGCTTTCTCAGCGAAGAATTCTTTAAACAATGTTTACATGTTGTGGTCGTTATCAGGAGAGAGACCAACAGAGCAGCTGCAAGCTGCTTAAATAACACCCCTCAGTCCCCAGATTCCCCAGACAGCCCCCTAAGGACGAAACAAGGTCAAGAGAGAGGGTCCGGGCAGCCTCCGTGGTCCTAACGCCGCTCTCGGTGGCCGGTGCTTCCTCGAACCGCGCTGCGGCGTCGGGCCGATCTGGCGGTCGGTCAGAATGGTGCGCCGGGGAAGTTTTATAGCCCGCATAGGACAAAGGGAACCAACTGCAAGGCACGGGGTGGAAACACAGCCCTCCTTTGGAAACCGTCCCAAACACAGCGGGAGTCTTTCGTGGTGCGGGCGCCGCCGGACAAAGGAGGGGAGGGGGGGTGTGGCGGGGTTGCATTGCTGCCGGCACGGGGAGGGGCCGAATAGCACTCCGTGACCCGGTGGCCGCTTCAGTCGTGGACGCCGCGCAGCCGCCAGGAAACCCGAGCCGTGCACGTAGTCGTGTGCCCGAAGCAGGCACCATGCGGGGATGAATACCACCTCCACGGTAGACACACCATAGCACTGGCCTTCCGTCAGGCAAATCCCAGGGCACAAACATAACACCATATACGCTTCGAGAAATCGTTAGTGATCTTCACGACCGCATCGCTATCTCGTTGCGGCGAAAGAAATCGTGCACACGACCTCGGCGAGCACAACGTGTAATACTTCGTGCTGCGTCTTTTTCTCCGCATTTCGTGGGCGCTTTCGCGACGGCGTCGACAGTTTGCCACCCGAAATATGCGAAGCTTTGACCTCCCTCCTCACCTTGAACACTGTGCTTTCGCTGACACCGAGCCTCTTAAGTTTGTAATGGTTGTGATACATGCATTGTTTTTATATAAGTACTTGTTCAATATCAACTGATTCATTTGAAGCTCGGAACAAGAGTAGTATAATTGCTGTGTACATGTAAACAAGCGCAAAAGCCATGCAGAGCTGCTCTTTCTACTTTCGTCACTTGCAATGAAGCTAAAGAGCAGACGACGGGCAGCATTGTGGAAGGCACGGGGTTATTTTTTCTGTCGCGATCCGGCATGTGCTGTAGCACATGAGAGCTCTACTAAACCAGTCATCAAAATACAAGAGTCTTTATTTATACCGAGAATTGCGCGTTTCAGAAGCACGATTATTTGATAGGGATTATTTTAGTCGCGGAGGCTATCGGACGTCGTGCTTCGGTCATCTGGGCGGGGCCTCGGCGGGGCCTCCCCTTTTTTTCTAAAGTTGTATCCGACTAGAGTGTATTTCGCTTTCGGAAGTTATCTTTACCACTGGAAACAGCGCAGAGCTTGCCCGTTAAACTTGAGTCAACCGACACCACACGAAACACGCCGCGGTTGACCAACCCAACTTCCACACGGTTCATTCACCACATCACAGGTCACACGAAGTCAGGAGTGCCATATTTTTAAATCACTGCAGCACCAAACGCACCTGAAAAATTCATTTCCTTCGACAGAGTTTCTCAGGTGAGTTCGTTCACTCGCCAGTTACGAACTCGATGGACGCGCTAGGCCTACGCGTAACGTAAACAACATCGGCGATAGGCGAGTGTTGATTATCCAGACTTCGGAGCTCGTAAACGTGTTTCCATTCGTTTTGAGCGCAACAAAATACACATACAACAAGCACAGACGTTGCGGCAATCGTGATTCGGTTGGCTGTTCTAGCAGACGATCGTACCGAGCCCGGCGGAACCCAGTGGGCAGGTTCGATTAGTCGGCGACGTTCGAAGTCGCTTCGGATCCACGTCGCACTGCCACAACCCACGGTCGGCGGTCGGTCGGTCGTGTCGTTGTCGGCCTACTATTACAACACTGTCTTTCAGGAACACTGTCGCGCGCGTCGTGCGTCCAAAAGCTCGGCCGATCGTTGGTGCCGGCGCCTTCGCACGGTCGGCCATCCTAGGCATAGCAGCAGGAGGATTCGCAGCCTCTGATTGGTTGACGCCTGCGACGGGTCGCAGCCTCTCATTGGTGCACGCCGGCGCAGCTTCGCCGCGCGTCGGCAAACTTCTAGCATCGGCAGTAGACATAATCGCTACGCGACATTCCGCTTCGCCGAGTTCCCGACCGACGCTTTGACGCATTTGACCCTTCGGCGCGCGCCGAAGCTTTCCGGCGCGTGCCAGTGGTTGCGGCATTAGCGTGTCGAATTGAGAGTAAAGGAACGCTGTGTACAAGGTCAAAGCCAGGACACAACCTCGCCCCCCCCCCCCCCCCGGTCTGTCAACGCACGCGCGTTAGCCGGCGTGTCAAGGGCGTCTGACACGCGGGCTGACAAAAAAACAGAGAAAGGAAATGAAAGGAAGGGGGAGGAGGGGATACGCCAAGAAATCAAACTAAGTGTTGAAGCTTATAGCTTGAAGTTTAGCATAGCGAATAGATTCTAAAGCTCCCTTTATAACGTTTATGCCTATTGGTTGCAATGTCTTGAACTTATGATGAGGTATGATTCTCTGTATTTTTCTTTCTGGTTCAGAACGGAAATTTGACTGTAAGATGTAGAGTTTAAGTTCATCAAAGTTATGACCTGGTTGGTTGAAATGCTCGGCGACGGCTTTGGGAAGCTTTTCTAGCTGTGTCCGTGCGATGTCCGTTTAATCTGAGGTTCATTGACTGTCCTAGCTGTTTCACCGATATATTGTTTGTTACAGAAGGAACATTCAAGCATATAAATCACATCCAAACTTGTACAAGTGAAGCTAGATTTTACTTCATGTGCATAAATATTTGCGGCGCTTTTAATTTTAATGTCACTTTGAAGGTGCCTGAAGGTTTTGCACCTAGGGCGACAACATGCTTTTATTACGGGGGGATACTGTTGGCTCACTTTTGCGTGCACTAACATGTCTTTAAAGTTCTTGTTTCGGCGATAGGTAACCCTGGGTGCATTCGGGAACGCTTTTTCGCAGACGCTCGTTACTTGATAATATTGGGTGGTATTTTTCTTAGGATGTTGTTTATGTTTCGGAGTGCATTAGAATATTTTTGTTACAAAGGCCGGCGGTCTGTCAGATTCTACTGTGGGCTGTCTCTTCGCCAATTCCGACTGTCTCTCCAAACTTGACGCGGCATCATAAGCTCTATCGAGAGCAACTTGGGGATAGTTCTTCTCTGCTTGCGTTGATTTAAGGTAATTTAGGTGGTGGTGGTGGTGGTGGAAATTGAAGGTGGTACAAGTCTATGCCTTTACATGCAGTCATGATGACCAGGAAGTCGAAAGCTTTTTATGAAGACGTGGAATCGGCGATGGGTAAAGTCAAAACAAAATACACTATACTGATGGGCGACTTCAATGCCAGGGTAGGCAAGAAGCAGGCTGGAGACAAGTCAGTAGGGGAATATGGCATAGGCTCTAGGAATAGCAGAGGAGAGTTATTAGTAGAGTTTGCAGAACAGAATAATATGCGGATAATGAATACCTTTTTTCCGCAAGCGGTTTAGCCGAAAGTGGACGTGGAGGAGCCCGAATGGTGAGACTAGAAATGAAATCGACTTCATACTCTGCGCGAACCCTGGCATCATACAAGATGTAGACGTGCTCGGCAAGGTACGCTGCAGTGACCATAGGATGGTAAGAACTCGAATTAGCCTAGACTTGAAGAAGGAACGGAAGAAACTGGTACACAAGAAGCCAATCAATGAGTTAGCGGTAAGAGGGAAACTAGAGGAATTCCGGATCAAGCTACAGAACAGGTATTCGACTTTAACTCAGGAAGAGGACCTTAGTGTTGAAGCAATAAACGACAATCTCATGGGCATCATTAAGGAGTGCGCAATAGAAGTCGGTGGTAACGCCGTTAGACAGGAAACCAGTAAGCTATCGCAGGAGACGAAAGATCTGATCAAGAAACGCCAATGTATGAAAGCCTCTAACCCTACAGCTAGAATAGAACTGGCAGAACTTTCTAAGCTAATCAACAAGCGTAAGACTGCGGACATCAGGAACTATAATGTGGATTGAATTGAACAGGCTCTCAGGAACGGAGGAAGCCTAAAAACACTGAAGAAGAAACTAGGAATAGGCAAGAATCAGATGTGTGCGATAAGAGACAAAGCCGGCAATATCGTTACTAATATGGATGAGATAGTTCAAGTGGCTGAGGAGTTCTATAGAGATTTATACAGTACCAGTGGCACCCACGACGATAGTGGAAGAGAGAATAGCCTAGAGGAATCCGAGATCCCACAGGTAACGCCAGAAGAAGTAAAGAAAGCCTTAGGAGCTATGCAAAGGGGGAAGGCAGCTGGGGAGGATCAGGTAACAGCAGATTTGTTGAAGGATGGTGGTCAGATTCTTCTAGAGAAACTGGCCACCCTGTATACGCAATGCCTCATAACCTCGAATGTACCGGAATCTTGGAAGAACGCTAACATAATCCTAATCCATAAGAAAGGGGACGCCAAAGACTTGAAAAATTATAGACCGATCAGCTTACTGTCCGTTGCCTACAAAGTATTTACTAAGGTAGTCGCAAATAGAATCAGGAACACCTTAGACTTCTGTTAACCAAAGGACCAGGCAGGATTCCGTAACGGCTACTCAACAATAGACCATATTCACACTATCAATCAAGTGATAGAGAAATGTGCAGAATATAACCAACCCTTATATATAGCTTTCATTGATTACGAGAAAGCGTTTGATTCAGTCGAAACCTCAGCAGTCATGGAGGCATTGCGGAATCAGGGTGTAGATGAGCCATATGTAAAAATACTGGAAGATATCTACAGCGGCTCCACAGCCACCGTAGTCCTCCACAAAGAAAGCAACAAAATCCCAATAAAGAATGGCGTCAGACAGGGAGATACGATCTCTCCAATGCTATTCACAGCATGTTTACAGGAGGTATTCAGAGACCTGGAGTGGGAAGAATTGGGGATAAAAGTTGATGGAGAATACCTTAGCAACTTGCGATTCGCTGATGATATTGCCTTGATTAGTAACTCAGGAGACCAATTGCAATGCATGCTCACTGACCTGGAGAGGCAAAGCAGAAGGGTGGGTCTGAAAATTAATCTGCAGAAAACTAAAGTAATGTTTAACAGTCTCGGAAGAGAACAGCAGTTTACGATAGGTAGCGAGGCACTGGAAGTGGTAAGGGAATACATCTACTTAGGGCAGGTAGTGACCACGGATCCGGATCATGAGACTGAAATAACCAGAAGAATAAGAATGGGCTGGGGTGCGTTTGGCAGGCATTCTCAAATCATGAACAGCAAGTTGCCACTATCCCTCAAAAGGAAAGTGTATAACAGCTGTGTGTTACCAGTACTCACATATGGGGCAGAAACCTGGAGGCTTACGAAAAGGGTTCTACTGAAATTGTGGACGACGCAACGAGCTAACGAAGGAAGAGTGATGGGTGTAACGTTAAGGGATAAGAAAAGAGCAGATTGGGTGAGGCAACAAACGCGGGTAAATGGCATCTTAGTTGAAATCAAGACAAAGAAATGGGCATGGGCTGGACATGTAATGAGGAGGGAAGATAACCGATGGTCATTAAGGGTTACGGACTGGATTCCAAGGGAAGGGAAGCGTAGCAGGGGGCGGCAGAAAGTTAGGTGGGCGGATGACATTAAGACGGTTGCAGGGACAACATGGCCACACTTAGTACATGACCGGGGTAGTTGGAGAAGTATGGGAGAGGCCTTTGCCCTGCAGTGGGCTTAACTAGGCTGATAATGATGATGATGATGATGATGATAATCGTAGTCTTCGCTGCAGGTTCTTCTTATACGTTTCTCTTGTCCGACAAAAATTCCTTGCTTGCAATGTCGCGGGTGATGACTGTTGTAGTCTAAATATTGCTGGCTATCCGTAGGCTTCCGGCAAAGTGTCGTTCTCAGTTTACCGTTTTCTATGTAGACCGTCGTGTCGAGGAAGTTGATCTGACTAGGAGAGTGGTGAGCAGTAAATTTAATACTCGGGTGAAAGCGATTGAAATGGCTAATTAAGTCGGTTAAGGCCCTTGTGCCGTGTTCCCATATTATATAGATGTCGTCAATGTAACGAAGATAGGTGTGGGGTTTTAAAGGGTAGGATTTCAGCAGGTCTGCTTCAACCTGTCCCATGAAGATGTTCGCATAGGTGGGAGAGAAAGCCGTACCCATACTAGTGCCAAAAATTTGCAGGTAGTGTATAGAATCGAATTCGAAATAGTTGAGCGTGAGAACTAACCTAAGGAGCGATAAATAAACTTCAGGAGCTCCTGAAGTTTGCTTCAGGAGCTCCTGACGTTTCAGAAACTCCTGAAGTTTCAGAAACTCCTGAACTTCAGAAACTCCTGAAGTTTACTTATCGCTCCTTAGGTTAGTTCTCACGCTCAACTATTTCGAATTCGATTCTATACACTACCTGTAAATTTTCGGCACTAGCATGGGTACGCCATTCGCTCCCAAGTATGCGAACATCTTCATGGGACAGCTTGAAGCAGACCTGCTGAAATGCTACCCTTTAAAACCCCACACCTATCTTCATTACATGGACGACATATCTATAAGATGGGAACACGGCACAAGCGCCTTAACCGACTTAATTAGCCATTTCAATAGCTTTCATCCGAGTATTAAATTTATAACAAAATATTCTAATGCACTCCCAAACATAAGCAACATCCTAAGAAAATACCACCCAATATTATCAAGTAACGAGCGTCTGCGAAAAGCGTTCCCGGATGTACCCAGGGTTACCTAACGCCGAAACAAGAACTTTAAAGACATGTTAGTGCACGCAAAAGTCAGCCAACAGCATTCCCCCGTAATAAAAGGATGTTGTCGCCCTAGGTACAAAACCTGCAGGCACGTTCAAAGTGACATTAAAATTAAAAGCACCGCAAATAGTTATACCCTTTAAGTCAAATCTAGCTTCACTTGTACAAGTTCGAATGTGATTTATATGCTTGAATGTTCCTTCTGTAAGAAACAATATATCGGTGAAACAGGACAATCAATGAACGTCAGATTAAACGGACATCGCGCGGACACCGCTAAAAAGCTTCCCAAAGCCGTCGCAGGGCATTTCAACCAACCAGGTCATAACTTTGATGGATTTAAACTCTACATCTTACAGTCAAATTTCCGTTCTGAACGAGAAAGGAAATACAGAGAATCATACCTCATCCATAAGTTCAAGACATTGCAACCAATAGGCATAAACGTGTCAAAGGGAGCTTTAGAATCTATTCGCTATGCTAAGCTACAAGCCATAAGCAACAACACTTTGTTTTATTTATTGGCGTATCCCCCCCTTTCTTCCTTTCATTCCCTTTCTTCCTTTTTTTTTTTTGTCGCTGGCTAACGCGCGTGGGTTGACTGACCGGGGGGGGGGGGGAGGTTGTGCCCCGGCTTTGACCTTGTACACAGCGTTCCTTTACTCTCAATTCGACACGCTAACACATTTTCCCTGGTTTCCGCATCCTCCCGCCTCACACCCTCTCCCATTTAGAAGAACCCCACCTATATATACTGTGGCGAGGAAAGCATACGTCGCCTTGAAGAAGACAAGTCCACTTGTCGAAACGTTGGCTCCTGAATTCACCTTGTGCATATTTTGCTGTTCATAAAAAGGGTGACAAAGCTCAAGTCGCGAACTATCGTCCTATATGTATTTTACCTTCAATTAGTAAAGTTGTAGAAAAATTAATACTTCGTCATATTAACACTTACCTTAACAAATTTAGCTTGCTGAAACCCTGTCAGTTCGGTTTTCGTTCAGGAAGGTCGACTAACTTGGCTTTGCTAGCATTAACTGATTATATTCGACATTCACTTGATCTCGGATGTCTTTTTAGATTTAACTAAAGCCTTTGATAGAATAAACCACAGAGTTTTGTTTACTAAACTGCAGTCTGTTGGCATTTCTGGTCCAGCTCTTAATTTATTAAAAAGTTATCTATTTAATCGTGAATTAACAGTGTACGCAGGCGGGGCTTTCCCTGAAAGTAATATTATTATCTAAGGAGTGCCTCAGGGCTCGATTTTAGGTCCAGTATTATTTTCAATTTATATAAATGATTTACCTGACTGCCTTAATTATAGCCTACCTATATTATACGCAGATGATACGACTGTTGGCCACTCAGATAAATCATTACTTTCGCTAACTTTGAAACTAAACAGTGATCTGTCAAAAATTACTCAATGGTGTAACGCCAATTTTCTAGTTATAACTCCTACGAAAACGCAATTCGTGTTATTTAAGTCATCACAGAGACATTTACCTTGCTCTCCGACCATAACTCCGAATGGGCATGGCATTCCTGCCTCCACTTGTGTTTCTTTCCTCGGCATCAAATTAGACCCCCACCTTAAGTTTACTAACCACATTGCACACATCAAACAAAAAAACAGCATTTGGCGTTAGAGCACTACTCAAATCACGTGCATTTTTTTTTCAAAGAAGCATTATTATCGTTATACTTCGCTTTCATTCATACTCATATCATTTATGGCATCGCTTCTTGGGGTAATACTTATCATTGTCATCTTTCCTCTACACTCTAAGAACAGTTTACACCCTTTGGCGTGCCCCTTCTGCCACACTACAATAATCGTCATCTGCCTTGATGCGTTTCCTTTCTTTAACGCCGTGAGCCCGGAACTTTCCAGTAACGAACGGCACGCGCGTTATCAGAAGGGGCACTCCAAAGGGTGTAAACGGTTCTATGCTGATAACGCGCGTGCCGTTCGTTACTGGAAAGTTCCGGGCTCACGGCGTTAAAGAAAGGAAACGCATCAAGGCAGATGGCGATTATTGTTGTATGGCAGAAGGGGCACGCCAAAGGGTGTAAACTGTTCTTAGGGTGTATTCAGCAGATTGAAAATCAGGCTATCCGTATTACAACGCGAAGCCATTTTTTTCTCTAACGCCTCTTCACAACTACGTACAATCCGCATTCTTCAAGTTAACGATTTGTTTAACTATCATTTAGCGATATTATTTTTCAAATTACTAACTCAACAAGTTTCTTACAACTTCGTTAGTTCTGATCTCCTTTTTAATCCCTATAACGCGAGGTTTGCAGCACAAGGAAATTTCTTGTTGCCTTTATGTCATACTAATTACGGAAAGATGGCTTCCTCTTTTTGCACGCTTAAACTTTGGAACAGTGTTCCATATTTCATTGAGTTGTCATCTACCTTGTACTCTATCAAATATGAACTCAAGAATTATTTGCTGTCTGATTAATTTCCTACAATGTTTCTTTTTTCTATTTAGAAGCTGTGTAATTAGCACTGATTGTGCATCTTTCCTCTTCTTTTGCCTTTTATGTGTGTCGTCACTCGGTTTCTTGGTTATATGTTGCTTATTTCATAATTTGTTTATCTGCTCTGTATTCCGCTTTATTTTTTTATATAACTTCTAATCCAAGAGTCCCGGTACAGTCTCTGACTTTGGGACCCTTGTCTGTATACCATTTTTTGTAACAAATCGTTATGAACGAATAATAAACTGAAACTGAACTGAATATGCAACCTCTGGATAACGCCTTTGTGAGTTTACGCGTGCTCGCTTCTACTAGAAAAGACTGAATAATTGCATATTGTCGCAGCGTTGGAAACTCGAGCGACAAACACTAGTCAGCGGCAGCAGTGACAAGAACGGACCGTTTAATACCGCGCACTAATCAGTTTTTCTTGTTCCCAAGTTTCCTTTAAATGACGATACATCTTCTCATGGTCGTCGTAATTGGCGCACTATATAGACGCGGCATTTGCCTCCCTTCCGACGGAAGCACACGTCCCGATGCGCAACTTAAGCTTGTGCTTGCACGAAAAATCAAAACGCACGCGAATCACTTGGATAAGTACGGCTTCATGCACACCACATGAACTTTGCTTGCGGCGCTGCGAACAAGTTTCCCCACCTGGCACGACCTCCGATAGTCCACGTCGCGCAGGCGTCGGATCACTGTGCATGGCCCAAAATGTCGTCTCAGCAGTCCTTCAGAAAGTCCTCGACGCCGTATCGGTGTCCAAACCCACACTCTCCTGCCGGATGGGTAGGCTACCGGTTTGTAATGCCGATTGTACCGCGCTGCATCCCTGTCATGCTGGTGGTGGATGCGTATACGTTGAACCTCCCTGGTTTCTTCCGCACGGTGAGAAAATTTTTCAACATCTGCATGGATGCCGTCACACTCGTGAGGCAGCATTGCATCGAACGTCGTCGCGGCTTCGCGACCGTGTACCAAGCTGAATGGTGTCATGCAAGTCGTTTCCTGTTGAGCGGTGTTAGGCGCGAAGGTTGCATAAGACAAAATCTCGTCCCTGTTCGCACGTTCCACGTCGCCGCACATGCAAAACATCTCTCCTACTGTCTTCTTCAAACGCTTCGTTAGCCCATTCGTCTGGGCATGATGGTCTGTCGTTTTCCGGTGGACTGTTCCACTGATATTGACAACTGCATCTAGAAGCCCGACCGTGAACGCGACTCCCCTGTCAGCAATCACTTCGGCTGGGGCTCCGTGCCTGTATACGGACGGCGTTTTAAACGAAAAATCGAGATGCCTGCACGGCTGTGACCCTCCCAGTAGCTTTCTCTCCTCATACTGGGTTAGTTAATCCGTGGAAACAATAATACACCTGATCCCCGTAGTAAAAGTTGGAAATGGTCCAGGAATATCCATGCCAATTTTGGCGAATGGCGCTTCCGGCACATCTACAAGATGTAGGAGACGAGCTGGCTTGTCGGGTGGCGCTTTGAACCTTTGGCAGTCCAGACAAGTGGGTACGTGATGCTAAACAATGGCTGGGAGCTTCAGCCAATCATACTTGCGCCGCAGTCAGGACACTGTTCGTGCGTAGCCCAGATGAACTGAGGTGCCCTAATCATGACGCGCTGTGAGAATTACATTGCGAGCAAAGCATGCGCGAGCAGTAAGTAGCTGCTGCCCGTCGTAAAAACGTTATTCCTATAGACCAGAATACGATAGCCTCGCACCCAGACTAACCGAACGCATACTCTCGCACCCAGGTTGCCCGCTCGCCAGTGCCATTTTGTACTGGGCTGCCAAAGTGTGTTCGTCGGCGACCAGTAGACATGGCAAGCGCCAGCTCTAGGACTCCAAAGTGCGGGAATTTGCCCGTTCACGCGTATCCAAAGTAGAAGAAGGCATTTGGGCGGCATTGTGTCGTGTTTGGATGCCAAAACAACCAGCGCAAGAGGAGCAGGTTACTTAGCGCTGTTTGCAACGAGCACAGCACACGTAGGGAACCGTGCCGGTGCGGTGTTTTCAGCTTGCACCGATTTCCACCCGCAACGAAGAACGCCAAGCTGCGCCACCGGTGGACAGCTGCAGTGAATAGGAAGAACTAGCAACCTAGTAAAAATGATCGAGTAAGTATCGCAGGTGATGCTCGGCAGTTGCATGCTTTCAAAACATTTTAACTCAAAGGGGACCATTAAAAAATGCATTTGAAAAGTCACGGAGAATACAAAAGGAAATGACCGGCACGAACGAAGGTACTGTTCCAGGAGAGCAGGCCCTGTCTCTAAAACGGCCCCTACTGCTCCCCGGGAAAAATCAGTGAGGTTATCTTGAAGCTAGAGCGCCCGAAGGCGCGAGAATGGTATAATCCGGCATGATTGATACAGCACGAGCGCCGCAGGCGCGAGAAAATGTGTCTGATGTACCACGCCTATGCAAGGAGAATAGGTGACGCCAACGAGGAATTCACCGCGTGCTTCTGAGCACTTATGGGAGAAACACCGCTTTCTGCGAAACTCGTCGCAAAGCATACGCCCGGGCAAAATTTTGCCGCGTGATGCATGTTGAAAAGTACAATTTTCATAAAGCTTTATCGCGAAACCTTTAATAATATATGGCACCAGCACAGTGCTGTATATTCCTTCACAGGTTACGTGCCAAAAATACGGAGGTATTGCAGCTCACACCTGTTCAAGCATATAGCACACGGTTTGTACAAACGTAGTAGCGTACTTACCCTGATGTATTCGCTTCTGCAGTCTGCACGGTACTTAGTGTGGAAATTGAGGACTTGCATGAGGTCTTGAAGTTTGATTGAATCGAGACAGCGAAAATTACAGCTTAGAAAAAACGCGAAACACGACTTCCGACCAGCTAAAACGTTTCGCTATTGCGCCGGGTCGCATCTCCCGGTGTGGCAGCCTGGGCCACGGCTGCCTCCTGCTATTTCGCGGCGCTTGGATTAGATGGCGCGACCGGCGCTCACCAATGTGGCGGCGCGCTTTGAATTCATGGTGTTCTGGTGTATAGACGGACATTGTGCTTCAAAGAAAGTGACGCCAGGTTTCTTTCAAACAGCCGCGGCATGTCTTTAGCTCGGCCTTCCAAGAAGTCAATTATTGGAAGCAGTTCTAGGTGGTCGTCACGCTGCTGCCGTCAAGTGGTAAATGCATCGACGACTCCCAAGAATGCAGCGTCCGTGTTCTTACCCTCGGTGACAGAAGGATGTATTGGTGACCGAGAGAGTTAGTCGGCGCCAGTGTGCGTTTTTGCCTGGCGTGTATCTGACGGTCATGGCGAACTTCTGAAGCCTGAGGCTCCAGCACGCCAATCGACCAGATTAGTCTTTTAAATGAATCAGCCAACAGAGAGAGTTGTGGTCACTGACGATGGTGAATGGGCGACCGTAGAAATAAGGCCGAAATTTAACAACAGCCCACACTACGGCGAGGCATTTCTTTTCCGCAGTGGAATTATTTTCTTCCGTGCGCTAAAAGGTTCTGCTGGCGTAGGCTATCACTTTTCGGAGCCGTCTTGCCACTCCACCAGCACAGCACCCGGATCTACTTTGCTCGCGTCGGTTTTAAGTGCTGTTGGGGAGTCCTCGTCAAAGTGTGCAAGAACTGGAGGCGTTTGCAAATGCTGACGTAATTCGTTCAATGCCGTTTGCTCGCTTTCTCCACACACAAAGAGGACATCCTGTCGTGTTAATCCCGTCAATGGTGAGGCAATACCTGAGAAGTCCGCAATAAAGCGTCGGTAGCAAGGGCACAGGCCCAAGAAGCGTCTCACTGCGTTCTTGTCAAGTGGTGTGAGAAACTTTCTAACAGCACCTACTTTCTGTGGGTCAGGCTGGACAACCGACGTAGTTCATGTATTGAAATTCGTTAAATCAATAAGGACATTTTTTCTGGCTTTGACGTGAGCCCAGCCAAGCGTACGGCTTGGAGAACAGCGAGTAGCCGGGTTAGGTGCTCTTCAGATCTAGCCGAAAGCACGATCACGTCGTCTAGTATACCAAGCGCGTTTATCACTTTACATCTGAGATGAAGGTGTCCACATGACGGTGAAAAGCGGCTCGCGCTGTCACAATCCGAAAAGGAGCACCTTAATTTTGTAAAGACCGTCGGGCGCCACGAAGGCAGTTTTCTCCCAATCTCTCTCATCGACTTCTATCTGCCAACACCCGCTGCGTTGGTCCGTGGAGGAAAGAAAACGTGCGTGGCGCAACCTGTCTAGTGAATCGTCTATGCGTGGTAACGGGTAGACGTCTTCATTCATCCCTAATTTAACTTTCGGTACTCAACGCAGAAGCCTAAGGTGTCGTCTTTTTGCTTTACCAACACCACGGAGGACGCCCAAGGACCCTTCGAAGGCTGTATCACATCATCCTCGAGCATCTTCTTCACCCACATTTGTATTTATTCGCAGTCCTTCGGGGCAACGCGATAGAGATTTCGTCGAATTGGTCTCGTGGTATTTTCTGTAATTATCCGATGTTTGGACAGTGTTGCTTGCTTGACCTTGGACGTAGACGAAAAGCAATCCTTGAAATGCTCTATCAGTTACAATAGGCGCTGCCTCTCAGCGGGCGACACTGTGGAGCTAACGTCGACATAGAATGTTGTCGGGACCGAAATTATCTTTTCATTCATACCCTGGTTGTGCACACACAGCAAAACGGTCCTTTACTTCCACCATGTACTCACAGCATGCAAATGCAGTGCCCTTCGGGACACGGCGCTTTGCATTGCTGTTGCGGCTAGGGTGGCGTTCAGGGCATGGAACCCACCAAGCCCATCGACTACTGCGTGAGGGTGCAGAAAATGAAAGAAAAAGAGCTTATATAACTTCGTTACACGGCTCAAGCACGGAAGACCCTTCCATGCAGGAGCAAGTTAAACGTCTCAGTTCAAATCAGGACCCTCTGTCCTCACTCTCGAAAAAGTGTTTGCTTTTAATACCGTCGTCTTCCCTAGGCAAGTCGACTAGAGAATGTGAAGACTGTTCAGCAGCAAATTACGATCGTCGACTCCGTTGCGATACGACGCACAAGCGCGCAATAATTCACAGTAACTCCGCCTCCGAAGAAACTGGTTTGAGATCTGTGGAAAGAAATGAACCGCCGACACCTTCTTCGTTCGCCGTTGCCACTTCCTTTCTTCATCGCTCAGGCTGCCAGGTGAAGTGTGGGTTGGGGGCTTCTCGTGGAATCCTGCAACAGCCGGTTTACACCCTGTCTTGACGGGTGGATAAGTACCAAGGGATGCATGGTTTCACTCGTCTAATTAACTGCGCCTATCAGTGTTCACGCCGCGTCGTCGTCTGGATAGAAAGTGCGGTGGTTTGACACGTGGCAAAGGTTTATTTAAACCTTTGTGGTGTAGAGACGTAACATTGCTAAAGTTTGTTAGGAACACTGTTACATGGCCACGATTTATTGCCAGAAAGCCCGTTGCCATCGAAAGGCCTTGTGTGAGTAACAGTACACTGATTTGTTCCGCTATCGCATTACGATGGTCAGGCATCTCGCTAGAAATAGACACAAGGCATCAGATTCGCGGCGGTATCCTCACGTCCTCGGCTAGTCGTAAACGCCCGTGCTGTACAGCATTGTTGCCGTCTACATCTAGGCTCGCGAAAAACGTGAGCACACGCTCCAGGATATTTTACAATCCCGCAGAAAATCCATCCCCAAGATGAGTTTCTTGCAGCACTCAGTGAGGATAACGAATGTGCCAACTAAGATGGAATCAGCGCAATGCGTTGGCGGGCTAGTTGGTGCGAATCCATGAATACTTTGTTTAGCGCAAAACGACAAACACAAGAAAGACGACAGGACAAGGCGCTACTCTCAACTGACATCATTTTATTGCGTCACTCCTTTATAGACCGCTCAAACCCGAGGAACATGCGCAGTGAGCACCATGCGGTGGAGCCACCAACATCCGATCCCAAGAGCGCACTCATGCGACAGAATCCAAAAAACCAAATTCAGCGCTGTACAAGGTTAAGGAAGGCACGCTAATGCACTGTGACCCCGATGACTGAATGAAAAATGCTTCCGATAACTCTCGGGCGGTGGTGTCACGGCTCTTTTTCAAAATCGTGGTATCACGAAACATGGGTTTGCACTTGCATGTTTTACAATGCTGAGCCAAATGGGAACCTGTGCCTGTTGGTATGGATCGCTCATGTTCTCTAAGGCGCTCGTTAACACAGCGGCCTGACTGCCCTACATACACTTTCCCACATGACAAGGGAATCTTATAAACCACACCGACGCTGCAATCTACAAACTTCACATGGTTCTTTTCACAATCAGGTTTCTTACTTGTTTTAGAAATACGGCTGCACAACATTGACAGTTTCTGAGGAGCGGAAAACACTGCCGGAATTTGGTATCTAGTGGCGACATTATTTAGATTGTGAGCCACTCTGTGGCAATACGGCACAACTTCAGGCCTCTTCTTTTGTGTGATTCGCAATGCGACCGGGTTGTCTTCGGAAAGTTTCATGTCCCTTCTTGAATTTCATTTAAGTGCAACGTTTATCCAGTTCGAAAATAACCTTTTTATCCAGAAAAATGGTGTGTGTATTGGTTCATGTGTGGCGCTTGTTCTTTGTAACATTTTTTTATCGTTTGTCGACCGCGCTCTTAAGAGTGCCTTAAACAATGACTCGGTTCAAATTTTGAGCTATGTTGACGATTTTCTTGTTGTGATAAAACAGACTAACAACGAATGCTCCGTGACGGTAGCTGACATTTTAACTCTGTTCAATGACAATGGCAAAGGTTTAACTTTCACGCATGAGCTATCTAGGGACGGTAAACTCCAGTTTTTAGATTTGCAGCTGTCCTTACAAACAGGCCACGCCTGTTGGATGTACCTGCCACGTGCACGTAAGGAACTTTTACCTTACGCGTCCGCGCACTCAAAGACTGGGAAACGTGTCATTGCTTTGATGTGTTTAGAATCTTCCTTAATGAAATCTTGTCATCACTCTGCGAACATGAGTTTCATTGCACAGTTAAATAGGCTGCAGGCTGCTGGTTACCCAAGTGTGGTGGTGACGTCAGTCTCGGAGGTATTGCTGCAGAAACTGAAAGGGAAGCGGCACAAAAGTAACTGCATCACACAAAAGAAGAGGCCTGAAGTTTTGCCGTATTGCCACAGAGTGGCTCACAATCTAAAAAATGTCGCCACTAGATACCAAATTCCGGTAGTGTTTTCCGCTCCTCAGAAACTGTCAATGTTGTGCAGCCGTATTTCTAAAACAAGTAATAAACCTGATTGTGAAAAGAACCACGTGAAGTTTGTAGATTGCAGCGTCGGTGTGGTTTATAAGATTCCCTTGTCATGTGGGAAAGTGTATGTAGGGCAGTCAGGTCGCTGTGTTAACGAGCGCCTTAGAGAACATGAGCGATCCATACCAACAGGCACAGGTTCCCATTTGGCTCAGCATTGTAAAACATGCAAGTGCAAACCCATGTTTCGTGATACCACGATTTTGAAAAAGAGCCGTGACACCACCGCCCGAGAGTTATCGGAAGCATTTTTCATTCAGTCATTGGGGCCACAGTGCATTAGTGTGCCTTCCTTAACCTTGTACAGCGCTGAATTTGGTTTTTTGGATTCTGTCGCATGAGTGCGCTCTTGGGATCGGATGTTGTTGGCTCCACCGCATGGTGCTCACTGCGCATGTTCCTCGGGTTTGAGCGGTCTATAAAGGAGTGACGCAATAAAATGATGTCAGTTGAGAGTAGCGCCTTGTCCTGTCGTCTTTCTTGTGTTTGTCGTTTTGCGCTAAACAAAGATGGAATCATCGATGTGGAGTTTGGCGGTGCATTTACCCGTTGGCGTTATTAGCCGAACCCCGCCACTTCTAATGGTGGCACCTTTCACCTTCCTAAGGCGATCAACCAGCTCTTGATGCGTAACCGAGAAATCTGTACCGATGTCCACAAGGGCTGTCACGGGATGTCCACGAAAAAAAAAGGTTTAGGTTGGCGCGAACCGAATCATCGGCATTGGTCGTGCTCATCATGTCGTCTTTTTGTGGCAGTGGGGAGGGGGGGGGGGTTGGTCTTATTTCTGTCCAGACCGTTGGCAACCTTCCTCCAGGGGGTCACGGCCATTAGTTCCCCCGGCGAGGACTGGGGGAACGGCCCTGACAACGTCACCAAAACTTCGGCGGGTGGAGGAAGAGTTGCATTGAGGTGACGGACATTGCGAGGGACGACATGGCGAAGCAGCTTGGTCGGTCATCAAGTGATCCTCGTCCAGGGCACGGCGGTTTTGAAAGCGCGGGGAAGCTGCATGTGAATGGCCTCCAAACGCGACGTCTCGATCAGTGCAGGAACGGGCAATGTGGTCGGCGATAGAGGTGGAGTACGGCGAACAACATCAGCACAGCTCAACGGGCGTGTTTAGGGTATGGCACGGGTGGTGGAAAGGCTTGCAGCAGCTCATGGCGGTCGACTTATGCAGCAGAAGCGACTGCTGGCTCGGTCGAAGAGGCAACCAGGGTTTGTTGTTCCTCACGCATCAGTTCTCACGGAGAGCTTTCGCTGGTGGTGGTATTCTGAGTGGCGCTGCTAATCGGTGTGTTATTTGGCAGGCGGTCAATGTGTAGGCACCGTTGCTAAAGTGCCCGCTCGATTACAGCGGCCTCCATGAAGAATTCGTCTAACGTGATTGGTGGGTTTTGTACCAGGCCTGCAAACAATTGTTCTTTAATTCCTTCCATGAAATGGTGCACTTTCTTAGTCTCGGGCATATCGGGGTTAGCTCGGCGAAATAAACTGGCCATGTCCTCAGCGTACATGGAGACTGTTTCGTTGAGTTTCTGACGGCGGGCTTCGATAAGCGATTGCGCATGATCCAGACGGCCGGAACTCGAGGATGTATCCTGGAGCTGGCGTCAAAAGTCGTTGCACGTGTAGAAGCACACTTCGGTGTTTTAGAACCACGTGCGAGAGCTGCCTTTTAGTGCGCAATAAGCGTGCAAATGTTTTTGTTCAGCGCTCCAGTCGTTGGCCTTAGCAATCCTTTCACACTTATGAAGCCAGTCCTCAGCGTCTTCAAATGCAACGCCACCAAAAATGTCCGGAACGCGAGGATGCTGAAAAGTCACTTGCGAAAGGCTGGCCATCTGTGAAAGAGGGAGATTCGCCGGTGTAGGAATTGCCATGCTGGTTGGTGCTGGGACGGTGGTGAATTAATGGCTCAGGCCTAGCAGGCGGTGGCTGAACAAGCGCACTGGAGTACGGAGAGGTTGATTCTCTGGACTGCGTGTACTGGTCCTAGCAGGAGTTCCGAGCATCAGGTCGTAGTACCCAGCACCTCCATCACTGTCGCGGCGTCGGAAACTCGAGGGACAAACGCCCTAGTTAGCAGGAACAAGAACGCTCTGTTTAATACCACGCGCTAGTTACTGCTTCGTCATCGTCTTGATCGTATTTTGCCTTTAAATGCCTATAAATATTATTTTCTTCGTCCTTGCCGCAGTATGGACGCGGCAGTCTCGTCGCTGTCTTTTAACGCTTTGCGTGGGCGAATCTCTGAAAAACGCAGCGTCGCTTACATTAGGCACATAGAAAGACTGAGTACGATTTCCTATGAGCAGACGACTTTCGTGTCGAGTCTTCAAGCCTTCTGCTCGGCCACCATCTTGTTGGGACAAGAAAAGTACTTTGAATTGTTTTTTACTTCGACGCAGTCTTCGCGAAGCTTGTTTGTGCGCGCTTGACCTTAGCCGGCTTTCTTAGTATTTGAACCAGACTTGAGACGGCTGCTGTTAACTGAGCTGTCTATTTAGCAATCTACGGCGAGTATTGGAACACAGCCACGGTTGCAATCTCTCCTTCGCAGAAATTCAGAAGGGAGGTTTGGTTGCAGAGAACCTGAGTGTCATATCTTGCCTGCAATAGTGCACTACAGATGTGTTGCTTATTTTGTGAGGATGTAAAAAGACACGTACTTTAAGGACATCGTAAGCGCCTCGCGACGACTAACTACACTCTATCGAGTGTACTGGTTTCAGCCGAGCCTGAGATATATGCGCACTACAATAATCTCCATTTCATTGGGTTGAGGTGCTGTTTATTCAAGTAATACCCCCCATGAACCGTGGAACACTGTAAATGTATGTATTTATTTATTTATTTATTTATTATCAGAATTACGCTTCATTCTCCCAATATTTGTTGGTGACATAAGACAAAAACGTATAACAAGTAGCTCGACTAGGTTCTGGTCCCATGGGTACCATATTGTACGACGGCATAAATCCAGGACGAACAAAAGTGTATAATTGCAAAGAACAGTGAAATGAAGCGAAAAACGTGTGAAATAACAAGTGAAATAACGTATTGCGTGTAGTAAGTCCGCTCGCATTAGTCTTAAACATGGTACAAATATGAGCATGCATGTACAGTGTTGCGTTTATTTTTTGCATTTTCGCATCGTTCCTTCCGTCCTGCCAGTCAGCGACGCGTCACGAGTCGAGACCGAATCGAACAGCGCCACGCATCCGCTGGTCTGACTGGGCTACGCTTCCAGTTCAACGCTAGCTGCGCAGTTTGTTCGGTAATCGGAGTAGCAACTCCTTGCGTTTCGTGGTCGAATGGCGTCGTCGCTCGCGTATACTCGCGCGAGCCTGCACATGTAATGACATCTGCAGGACAGTTCTGTTCATATTGAATAAGTTTTTAAGGCGAAGCTCTCTTTTCGAACCCTCCCATATTACCCTGGTCGTGGTTGCTGGGCTCTGCTGCAGTCTTGCCGAATAGCTCATACATAAAAAAAATGTCAGTGTCACGTGCCCAAATTTGGCCACACAGCACAGCCTACCCGTTGCCCTAACCATTCGGCCATAATAGCTCGTATGCGTGCCAACGCCATCTAGCTGTTTGAGATGATCGCCGCTTTTGTCACAGTGTCTACCACGGATGCCGGAGGACAATATGCGAGCGCTTAAGTTTTCTTACCCCCAAAGACGGGGGAACGAAAAGGGGAGCATCTCGTTTATCGCTTCAGGTAGATTCGAAGGTGTGCGTTGGATCAGTTTATACATATAAATGACGTAGTAGTTCTGCGGAAACCCACAAGGTGGAGAGAAGTAATGAATAAAGAGAAAATCAGACATCCACCCTGGATGTCTGATGGATGTCTGGTGGATGTCCGATTTTCCCTTTATTCATTACTTCTCTCCACCTTGTGGGTTTCCGCAGAACTACTACGTCGGACACTTGCCTTTGATTCGTGTTGTTGACAAATTCGACTTCGCCCTGCCATCTGCTAGCCGCCTGGTTAGCTCAGATGGTAGAGTGGCTGCCCCGGAAAGGCGGTGATCACGGGTTCGAGTGCCGGACCACGACGAATTTTGCTTCAACTCTGAGGCTTTTCTTTCGAGGAACCCGTATGGGTTTCCTTTGTAGCAACTGCTACGAACGGGTAGATGTCTGACTTTTTTCTTTATTCATATATATATATATATATATATATTACGGACGGTAAGTAAAGAATAATTTTTTGGTGGCAATAAAAGCCCCCAACATGTGCTAACAATGCTACTGCAACAAGCATTGCTTGCCTCCACAGCGTCGCACGTTATGCATGAAACGCAGTACATACGCAGGTTGGCACTGCAAGTGTGACAAATGGGTTCCTTTATTTAGTTTTGCGTCTTTGCTCATCATTTGCAGTACCGTGACGGACTCATCCGGTATTGACACCGCCAGGGTCATCAAGGTGAGTAGAGGCGTCCCTGTTCTGTGTACAGTTAAGCTGTCGCTTACCGTGGCGCTTGCTCACTGAATGCTTAGCACATCTGGTGATGTTTTCCTCGTGCAGAAACAAGGATTTCTTGGGTCTTCTCGGTTCACATACTAAAACACCCCGCAAAATTTGGTCAATTAGCGGTCAATAGCAGTCTGTACCGCGACACCGTCAACCGAAGCTCCGCAATTTAGCGCAGGTAAAGTAGGCAAAAGTGTTGTTTCTGTGCCTCGTTTTGTCCACGTTCCGTTGCGCTGTTTCATTTGAGGCTGATCTACATTGACACGCGCATAAGTTGTTTGTTTTTCTGTGAACATTTTTCATCGGCCAAGCGCGGTACATGCTTATCGCTCGGCGCAAGAAGCGTGCATTGAAAGTGTCTCGAATGTTTTTGCCGAATGCTCAGCCTCGCGCACGTTTAACTATATCGTGCGAGGACACCACAACATTGCCCTGCGTCGTCCTGAATCGACGCTTGCGCACAAGAGGAGTGCCTCTGCCCGTCTCGCTGTTTATCGCCGCTTTAAGGCGCTAAAATGACGCGCGATGGACGCTCGCGCGACAGGGTCAAAAATGCGGCAGGCTGCACCATCGTGAGCAGTATGAGGACGCGAACGCGTGACAAATAGCCTCGAAACCGAGTCAGAGCGATGCGCGAATGGCGTTGTTGAAAACAAGAGGGCAAAGGCTCCTTGTTAGCAGCGCGCCTGCGCTTGTCTAAAACGGCACCAGCTTACGTAATTTCACCGGCCGCCTACACTCTTAGGCAAAGTTACACCCTTTGGCTTGCCCCTTCTGCCACACAACAATAATCGTTATCTGCCTTGATGCGTTTCCTTTCTTTAACGCTGCGAGCCCGGAACTTTCCAGTAACGAACGGCACGCGCGTTATCAGAAGGGGCACTCCAAAGGGTGTAAACTGTTCTATGCTGATAACGCGCGTGCCCTTCGTTACTGGAAAGTACCGGCCTCGCAGCGTTAAAGAAAGGAAACGCATCAAGGCAGATAACGATTATTGTTGTGTGGCAGAAGGGGCAAGCCAAAGGGTGTAACTTTGCCTAAGAGTGTACAGTCAATAAGAGGGTTATGCGTCGCAGTGAGTTGCAGTGAGCCATTTTTAAAGCGAAAGCTTTAGGGCCCGTGCGTGGTCGATCCGCCCGTCCGTTCCCCCCTAGCCCGCCCGCGTGCGGACGCCCAAAAGGCGGATGGTGTCGCAAAATTTCATGCACGCTCAATCCGCACGAGCGGATCGCACGCGCACTCCTATTGGGCGACGCGGCCTGTTGACAGCTGGCAACCGTTCGGAGGAGAAAAGGTGTTCAAGGTTGGCAACTACCTGTGACAGCAGACAGCTGCAGCAGACGACACTGGCATATTTTTGAAGATATGATTTCAAGCTTCCGCGTCACGGTGAAAATGCGACTCTAGGGTGCTACATTATGTTCTGAAACCGCATTTGTTGCATTGGCACTGTTATTCTTCTTGGAAACACTGCACAGTCATCTTATATGTGCCTCCTGTTAAAGATCTATTGCAATCACATCATGTCTGAACATGCGACGTATACTCGGACGATTACTTTAACCCATTAGGGACCGGTTTCTTTTTTTTTCTTGCTATCTTGAAATAACTCTTATATATTAACTTATCTTTGTACTAATAATTCACATACAAAAAATTATTACTCTTGCCTAATTAGTTTTTGAAATATAGCCCGTGACCATATGGTCACACTGGGCCCTTACGCTACAGCAAAATACGCGAAGTGATAAACATTTATTTCAAGCCATGAAACATCACAAAAAACATACATAGCGAATAGTCGAGCACTTACTTAGTGTGATATGGTTTGAATCATGGAATACACGTGTCTTCGTCATACTTTGTGCATTGTGTGTGCACTGCGCTGTTGCAATTATCTCATGCACACCTCCACCTCTTCCATTACGTATGGGTGCAACGAAGTGGCCCACTTGGTCATACCGTGTACCAGTCAGGACATCACCAGTCTTTGGGATTCTGCGTTGACCAGGACCTCTATGGCTATTGTGCCGTCGCATCAGGTAGCTTTGTGCAATTTGCTTGCGGAATTCCACCTGCGTGACGTTGAACCCTGTGCTACGAGTTAGCGCACAAGCGTTGCTGATAGATACATCACAAAGTCAAGTGAAAATCGGCCACCACCACTTTTTGCCACGGATTACAATCCTGTGGGCGCCTACATTTGCATCAATCTGGTCCGTACCTCTCATAAGACTTGTACTCAACAACAGTGTTTTTTGCGGGCTACCTCGATTTCCTTCTTCTGAACACGAGAGTACCTGTCTGCAGATGACATTGGCTCTACGCCGTGAATGGTGCTTATAATCGTTACTACAGAATTGTCCGTCCAGCGGACAACAATTGTCCCATTGTCGCTCAGCACGGGCTCTTCGTGCCCGCGAGGTTGGCGCTTGACGAATTGGGGTCGAACGATAGGGCACTCTTTGGGAACACGGTTCTGCTTCCCTGTGCCCTTGCCTTCGTAGCCCTGTGCCTTGAGATGTCTCAGTAGCGGCATGCCTGTGAATAAATTATCAAAATAGAAAAAGAAAGGAGGTCGTGCGTCTCTGCTGCGAGTTCATCCACCATTTGAAAAAGTGGCGCCGCTGCTTTTTCGAAGTCCTTTTCATATTTTTTCAGATGTTCAAGGATACCCTGCTTGCCTTGATACACTTTGAAGTTTACAAGGTATCCGTTCTTGGCGTTTAGGCAGCATACTTTATACCGGAAACGGATAGGCTTTCCGCGTATATGCTGTGTACATTCATGACGACCATAATACTCAATCATACTTTCCTCATAGCTCAGGTGACGCACAGGTTGAAAGTGCTCCAGAATCCTTGCTTGCAATAGTGCCATCAATGGACGCAACTTTGCTAACTTGTCACTAAGCGTTGGGCTTGCATTTCGAACAGTGCAGGAATCGCATTATCTGTACGAAGTGATTTTTCCGCATAGCATTGTATGCCATCGTGTTGCACATATCCAAGCCCCTGTCCCGATAGCAATTTTTCCCTGGCAAGCGGTTATAGCCTGACAAAACGAGCACTCCAATTTTTTCTTTGGTAATCTCCGGATTGGGCATATTGAAAAATAACGCATACTTTCTTTTTTGTTCGACTAGCAGCTCCTCAAAAAAAATTTCGAACAACTCAACAGGGGAAAAGCCCCTGTAAGCAGCAAAGTTTGGGTACGGAAATATGCCAAGGCTTTTCTGGAGATCACCGTTTGTCCACTTAGAAGCAGTGGATAATTTCGCAGGAATGGCCGCATCAACTACGGCAGAAGAAACCTCTCATGTTCCTTCACCTTGCCCGCCTGGGGTCGTCATCGTCCGAGTCGGGTCCACCAATGCGGCTTCCGTCAGAGAAAATAGTTTCAGCGCCGGCTCATAGCTGCCGCCAGATTAGATTGGCAATGGGCCGGCCCGAGTCTTCATCGGCCGACTCTTCATCCGAATAAGTGCTAGCATCTCGCGGGTCGATATATATCACTGACACGTCGTCATCGTCTTCCTCGAGTATCTTCGCTATTTATCCCAACATCCACCTATTAAGACAATAAAATAAGGAATTACCACTGCGGGAATGCGTCAGCAGCCATGCAAGAGATGAGAATGCAGTTTAAAAAAAAATAAAAAGTTAGGTAGCCTAAAGGCCCAGCGTGACCATATGGCAACGCGCAAGATAACACGCTCGTTGATGAATAAATCAAACATAAATCTTTCACAAATGGTCATCGAAGGTCACATATTCGAAGAGCAATATGGAGGCAAGGATATCGGACTATTGCTTAAACAACTAGTGAAAAAAAAACACATTACCCCTTGAAGTGATGCTTGGCGACGCTACTCGCACAGCAACACTTATTCCCGCCTTTGCGAGGGGCTCCCACAAAACGACCAACACCTGCTGCCACTTGATATCCAGAAAGGGAACTCTCATCTGTCTAACGGCATGTCAAAGGCGATTTTGGTGCTCTTTTGTTAATCTTAATTAAATGAAATCCACTGTGCAGACTAACGTGACCATATGGTCACGCTGGTCTTTAATGGGTTAACTGCGCGCTGTCTTGGCTGGTTCAGCAAAATATCTCGAATTACCCAACCTGCTGCGTTCTACGTCACGCGAAAATGATAGTGTCGCCGGAAGCGATTCGTCAGAAATCCCCGTGTTCGGCGCGATGGCGCAGTTTCTGTAGGGCTAGTGACAGCTTCCAAGAATACGGAACACACGCACATCTGTCGCGGAATACAGCTGCGTTGGTCGCCAAGACACACCTCTTTACCAATGAGCACGCGTGTGAGGCTCCGAGTACAGCTTGCTGATATGCGTGCATTTGCTTGCTCATGCTTTTTTTTTTCGCTCTGCCAATTTTAAGAGAGTGCTTAAAGCAGTTGGATGAATGAAATGCACTTTCTTTTTTTTACGTATATAAAGCTACCAAAGTTGAGGCATCAAACATGCATATTAGAAATTTAATAATTGCTGCTTGTGAAGGTCCCAAACAAAACATAACCTTAAATGATGTGCTCAGCAATGAATGAAGTTCTCACCGTCTGCAAGAAGGTTGTGCGTAAGTGGTTAACTTCATGCAGCAAGGAACTGAAGGTTAAGCAGTGAGTTTACAATTCGTTTTGACCGGCCTAAAGCAATATGTATGTATAGCGGTGATCTTATGCTGATATATCTATACTCATGAGATGTTTCCAAGGGGAGTATTTATTTGAAAGCAAATAATTTACGTTGCTGATAAGAGAACTTATTTTGAGTGAAATCAAACAATGGCATTCTATCTTGCCAGCCTGGGTGGCCAATTTGTTGCCACCTTACTACTTAACATGCCTAACTTAACATTTCATCAATGTACAAACATTACCAAAGCACACAAAATTAAGCAGTACCCCGACCGGCATGCTCCCTCTCTCACGTATAGCAGCAAACAAGGATGTTCGACTTGAGACTGTTTGATGCTTTCCGCATCATACATGCACGCTCTATTCTGATTGCTCTACGTATAAAAAATAAGCTCACACAGGATGCATATTATCCATGAACTATTGTAAGCTCTACTCAGATTACTCAAGTTAGTTGGGCATCGGCTGCATGTTGTTTATGAATTTAGTTGGGCATCGGCTGCATGTTGTTTATGTATTTATGCAGTGACAACCTAGCTAGCTGATGCACAGTGCCATATTTTGGGAAAACGAAAAATAGATAGCATAACATAAACAGCTGGCCAGTACCTTACTTAGTTGAAAGCAAACAGAGATTATCAAATGACTTGACTTAGTAGTGAGTTCAGTGACCTCTTGTGGTGTGAAAAGGTTGATGTAGTTAGTGGTTTTGTGTTTGTCTTTCTTCATTAGTAGTTACTTTAACATGCACATGACAAAGAAATGAAAGCTCTTAGGGCGGAAGACCTGGCCACACAAGAAGTGAGGAAACACTCATTGCCATTTTTTTTATTAGCATAACAAACCAGCAAATAGTTCCTTAGGTGCAGTTTTGTGAATATGAACAAGTTGTTCTGCATAAAACTATAAGATTGCTGTGCTCCATTATCTATTCACTATTCGGGTACCCAAATGAATGATACTCCCATTGGCACTGTGAGAGCACAGAAATTTGCAGTCAAGAGGCCGTAGTGGCTCAGCCTCTGTGCCAAATGTCAAATTGTTTCAGAAGAAAACATGCATACTAGCGAATTAGGTATGCATTCACATCTGCTATTCAAATCCACACATCACAAATAATCTTTCATTCCTTCGTACATTGCTCACCATTGTACCGACTTTGTTTCAGCGCTGTGTGTTTGCAGTAATATAACTTGGAAAATCAAAGCTGTGGTTATTCAGCACACTGAAAGCAACTTTGTGTGTGGGTTAGATAACATAATGCTCCTACATATGGGTCAGCTTAGTATTATCAGCCGCTTTGTTTGCTAGTTCACTGTTACGCCTGAACTATACGGTGTCACTGGATAATGCTGTATTCCTGCAGGCACGCTAGAACAGCTTGGCTATACACAAACAACCGTTTACATCGCACTTAAATTAAGGTGGTGTAGATTTGCTGTCACAGTGTGCTTATAAGCATAACTGCCGAGCATTCAAACAAGTGTTTGAATTGTAAGGGTGGATGCTCAGGTTTGCAGGTGTGACGTTTTGCATTTCTAGTGCAAGGACACATCGATGGACAGGAAGGATACCACACAAATGCTCGTGTTGTGACCTCACAGTCACAATGCAAATAGTTTTCTGTGGTTTTTAGCTATAAACATGTGAAGCAATCTGTAAATTCAAAACTGTATTAAGTAAACTGAGACACCATGAAAAGCAACATAACGCTAAGGTGTACACATTTCTTTGTCACATCGGCCTTTTGTGGTGCAGGTCATATATGTATACACGCTATTTGTAGCTGAAAACAGCATGCATCACATTTAGAGCTCAGAATGTGCAATGGAAAAGATTTTTAATGTGTCAGGCATACATATAGTACCTTGTCCAATGCTTTGCACACAGATAGCTATGTTTGGCACAACTTGAGTTGCCCATTCATAAGGGACTACTACATGCAAAATCCGTTTTGCACCTCTCCTTCGATATTCTACCGTCTGACACAGAAGTACAGACTGCAATTTTTCTTTATGTCAATATTTAAAAGGCAAACAGATTTTTGGCATCACAGGTCTCAATCTTCCACACAGGGCACTTATTGCATGTTCTGAATGTGCATTAATGGCTGATGGTATATCTTCTAATGTGAAAATAGTTTATTCGACATAGTTTTACCTGTATATTTTTGAACTTACCCATAAGTTCTCTGCCCTGCTTGTATATACCTCTTTGAGTGCTGGTATCTGTGGTGTGCATTAATTAGCGCAGTAAATGTTGTGAAAGCTGTTAATTCATAAAGTAGGAAGCCTATCCAATATAAACAAGAAACTTGCAGACAAGGAAATCGCGACAAACCAGCTGAGATGGTGGTACTATTTTACTTGTTTTCGCTTGTGAAAGCACAAGTGTTCCCACTTGTGCTGTTGGATGGTTGTGACCTATATGCTCGTGAAGGTTTGGGTCATTCGCATTTCAAGGAATGAGTAACTGCTACATTCGTGCAACATCTTTTTCTGCCTATATCAATGACTTAACTATATGTGGCAGTTTTAGCTGTGTAATTATTGGTGTAGCTGAAGTGATGTATCACACATAGTTTCCGCACACTACCCGATTGGCGAAAAGCATGCAGGAATTGGTCTTTGAGCTATTGGTTCAGTGTTGGCTTTCCACTAAACTGACTGCTGAAGAGGCAGATTTCACTTCGAAAGGCCCATGTGAAAATTAGCCTAGAACTCATGACGCCAAGTACAGTCACCATGTGTGACTAAAGAACAACACATGACACAACAATGAGCAGTGGAATTAATTTCACAAGTATACAATGAATTGCAGCTGCATTCAGTATTTCACTGCTGGTATACTAAACACAAGCCTTTACGTGAGTTGTTTGGATGGCATAATCAACAAGATCCCTCTAATAAGCTGTGGCAAAAGTTAAATAAAAAGCTGCTACCTCAGGTACTGCATTGGCATAAAATATGCATACTCACATGCAGTGGATACAGGTCCTAAATTGGTTTGCATACAGGTATGAAATGTAACTGCACCATGCGATAAAATTTCAATAAGATCAGCTGAATACCACATAGCACATCTTTAATGGGTATAGTTGGTACAACGTTCCTTGATATTAGAAGTTGTGCTATTTTATTCACACACATACATGTAAATGCAAGGTACACATACATTTGTGTTTACGCGTTACTGTGTGCATCAAATGAATAGCACCACTTATACAACAAGCCATCAAGACAAATAATTTTTTCGTACCAGTGTAATTCCTATTAGCTACGCAGCGATTTTTTTCTCACATGCAGCAACTCAACTCCATGCATAAGTTAAACTGATGTTGCTAATCTAAGCTAGCCATGGGTGTCATGTCCAGAATAATATAAAATAAAGAAGCGACCATATGTATGGGCCTAAAATTGATGGTTTGACAATACCTGATCTGGCTGGGTAGTAAATTTCTGTCAAAAAAGAAAAATTCAGCACACTGACAAAGCAGTGTGGCTAACATAATATAGGGACCAGACACTCTGCCGCCAGAGTCACTTGAAAATTTTGCCAGCAATTCGTCCTCATTGGCTGGTTTCAATCACATAACTAATGCCGACACAACTGTGAAAATTTGTGTTCAGGGTAAACTCATAGCAGCCAATAGGCACGTTTGATATTGTGATAGCAGCTGACTTCTCAGGAGCAATGCACTGTGGCCATGAACATGCTAAAGAATGACAAGAGGCGAAGTCCCCCTTTCCATAGTCTGGCAGCGCAGCTGAAAACGGTTCAGTTAGTGAGTGGAACCGTGGCCTGTACAAAATAGAGATCAGTAAGATAGCCGCTTATAGCGTCCAACATCCGACACCTACGAATGATGGGTAGCAGTAAGCTTACTGGCAGATGAAAGTGCACCGGAAAAACATTTAATGGGCGTACTTTGCAGGCCCAAGTCAGTTTAATGCACATTATTTGTTAATGGCTGTTGGCAGAATGAACACGAGGAAAGAAAATAAAGCACTTATCAGGCATACAATGCTGGTACTTGTGCTATTGTTCGCTTTAAACTGAAGGCTCATGCCAAAACAGGCGACACGAACCAGATAATCAAATAGGGTGGATAAACAAAGTAACGGCAACTTTCGCTTACCCAATTCTGCCTACATCAGTAACGTGACCATGCCTAGCCAGTGAGGAAGAACTCTGGGCAAAATTTCATTCACGCAGTTCTGCTGGCTGCTAGTAGGATATTATATAACACCATACCTGTGACACTTACTTACTTGTTACAACTCGTCCTACGTGTTCATTTTTACATTCATATTGTTTTTTGTCAGCAAACGTAAAATTTTTACCTAATAAGGTGGAAGTATCCAGTTCTTACCTATAACCTATTCATCTGCCATGCCACTGGTGTCTTCACAAAGAGATTCTGTGCTTAGTCACTAGTCAAAAACAAGCAGCTCGGATTTTTGGGCATGTAAGCCGCTTGCATCACAAAATATAAAACAATTTACTTCGTGAAATCTAGAAATTCTTCCTCTTCACACTAATGTCCACATTATGAAAATCAAGGCTGCCAGAAATCTGCATTTATGACATTAGTACTCTCACGCGCGTCCACATTTCATGACAGCGCTGAACGTCTTGACGTATGCAATTATTATGATGTTCCCTAATTTCCCCCCACCGATAGAAGCATCTTAAACCTTGCAGTAACAACTTTTGAAAGAAACGATAGATGTACGAAGCAGAAAAGGCCGGTGTGATAGGGCTTATCTATCGGGGTACTACATAAGAAAATGCAATCGGCAACACTTATGCTCAGTTCACTTCTGAGCACACAAACATCGCGTAGGTCGACCACTTCTACACCCAGTAACGCTGCAACACATCGCACATATATATCACGATTTGTAGCTTGCAAACGCACTTCATAACAGTAAGAACACAGCTCGAACGCCGCGGTCACCACGGCGCATCGCAGCCGGCAAAACGACTCGCACGTTGAATGGCAGCGATAACGAGGCAATAAGAACTTATCGCTACTGATCGTATCATTACTTCTGAAAGTTGCGAGGGCTGGCGTTCACCACTTCGCGGCAATGATCCGCATAAGCAGAACAGAAACCAATCGTGTTCGCTGGGTGCGCTAATCGGACGCTGCTTATTTCGCTACGCCTTGAACATGTGTGCTGCTCAGAATGCACGTGTGTGTGTGATGGAGTTCTCGTCTACGACGCACATGCGAAGCATGGCACAAGAAATCACGAAGTCGACGGCTTCAAATATTTCTTCCGATGCTCTCGTAAACACAACAAACACTTCCTGCGCTCCATCTGTTTCTGTTGGCGATCGCACGCACTGATTAAGCCTGGAAGGGTACACCGGCTTGCTGCTTTCGATGACTATCTCCGTGGGTGCCAGATAACTCTAGTAAAAATTACAAAAAGGAGAAAAATAGACTGTTTCAGACGCGGCTGTAGCTTAGGCCTTACGTCCCCGCTTCGCTCCGCTTCGAGCATGCGCCATGTTTCCTGTGACGACAGCCGCACCGTCCGCATCGGACCAGCCAATGAGAGACGAGCAGGCGTGCGGACGGGAAAGTTGCGACCGCTCCTCGCTCTCCACTAGAGAGCCATCAGCGCACATGCGGACGAGGGCGAGGCGGATGGGCGGATTGACTATGTACGGGCCCTTACTGGCCGCGAACTTGCGATTTCGCCGTGGCCGTGCTCCGAGGAGGCACATGACGTCACACCGCGTTTCTCGTCGTTGCGCTCGCCTCCGCTCGCTTCGCCAGCTGCGTCGCGTGTCTGATAACCTGACGGAGGATTGAAAAGGAGAGCTCGCGTGCGCCGCAACCACAGTTGAGGCGGGGCAGTATGGACGGCGACAATTCTGGTAACAGGAGCAGGCCTGGAATCGACATCGGAACGACGAACAGCGCGCCGGACGACTGGCTGAACGCCGCAACGTAGCTAGACAACCACACTAACCTGGACTTGCAATCAAGATTAACCAAGGCTAACCATGCTATGCCTTAGCTTTCGCTACGCATATCCTGGCATAGCTGAGCTAAGCCACTGCGACTTTTTTTATTTCATGCTTTTTCTTCATTTTTAGAGCGGAGCTCTTAGGAGGCCGTTCCTGCGTTTAGCGTAAGGTATTTTCGTTCGTGCCCCCTTAGGGCCTTGTGTGTTGCTTATGGAGCGCATCGTATCACGCGTTACAGACAGACGGACAGATTTCCCAGGGAAGCAGCTCTCGAATTATTACGTTTCAAGACACTGGTGCTGTTAGCCACGCTTTGGTGCACAAAATTACCAGTGTGAGCTGGCCATGTGAAGTTCCGCACTTAACATAAAAAGACTCGTGGTGGGAGTGCCAGCTGTTATTAGAACAACGTCCCCCTATCCACTCTGTTTCCGGTGGCTGGCGCCGCGCATCGCTCATAGCTGGGTTCGAGGCCATCTGACAGGCCCTCCTGCGTGCCCGCTCATATTGCTCACGATAGTACAGCCTTGCGTGATGGGACTGCTTGCGGGACCCGTATACTCTTGCACGCTCTCGAACGAACGCGAGCGCCAGCAATTACGCTGGAATCTGGTGTAAATAGCCGACGCGCTTTACTCGTGTGTAACATTTCCAGCGACTGTGCTCATCATTCCCGTCGTGCTATGAGTGTTATCTCTGTTTATGCGGCACGAGTGCGCCAAATACAGAGTTGGTTTTTATGACCCACAGTTGCCATTGCCTAGCATTTCGCCGCCACTACAAAGTCACAACATGCACCGAATATCCCGATGCCATGTTTTATTCCTGCCTACATTATAGTCCATTGACAAAGGACACCTAACCTGCCATCCCTTCAGAAACAATACGTGGGATTGGTAAAATGAATGGCGTACCAATACGCAGCACAGTTAGGTAAAATGTAATAGAGGATGGGCGAGGCCTAAAGTACGTTTTTGTAATTAAATCTCGGAAAGAAAGCCATTCACAATGGAGCATGACCGCAAGCGCACGTTATTTATGCGCACAAACTGAACGCGCCTAAAGGTGACCGGCAGTTCATCTTTCTTTCTTTCTCTCTCGTACAACACTCTTACTATGACGTAGCTTGTGAAATTTAACCTAGGAATTCTCTTGGTCAAATTAACCAAAACAACAAAGTTCACTTTCCCTTATCCCTGAATCATCTCTAGTTATTACTGATTCAATAATTTCGTGCTGAATAATAACATATTCTTACTAAATCTTTGCTATAGCTACGGCAAACAAACACGCACTCTTCAGGCATGTTTTTGTTGAATACGTTACCTTTCTGTACTAGCGTGCGACAGACAGGCAGACAACGAACTTTATTTGATCCTGACGAGCTAATGTCAGGACCCTCTGGCAGGAGGCTATTGTAGCCTCTGGCCGTGCCCACGTAGAGGGCAGAACGCCATGACGATCCTCCCTTTCCTGGGCCCTCTGGATAGCCCGGGCTTGGTTTCGGAGCACCGCGCTTCTGACAGCTTCATCCCATTCGGCTTCGCAGGAGAGAAGGCCGTTAGGCAACGCGAGACAACGCCAGAGCATGTCAGCCATAGAGCAAAAAGTTTCACTGCAGCAGGGACAACTAGCGTCCACATCCGAGTATATTCTACTGAGGAATCCCCTTTCATAGTAAAATATTTAGCGCGCACAATTGACAAGGACAGAGTGAAGGGGGACACACGAGCTCGTGTATCCCTCTTCACTGTGTCCTTGTCAATTGTGCGCGCTAAATATTTTACGATGAATTCGTACCAACTCGCCCAACTATCAGTTCTGCTGAGGGATCCCCGCCACGGAAAAGATCCCGTCTGCAACATTCTGAGAGTAGCTGACTGGCCTCTACTGGCCTTCGGATGAAGAAGATACTAAAGTTCGAAAAGCTATTTTTTAGAACTAGAATATTTTCTAATATGTGTCCTGGAATGAAAAGGTTAATGTTTTTCAACGCCTAGTTTTTACTACATGCAGTACGAATGTAAAACATTTGGAAGACGCTTAAGCTACGCCTTTAAGAGTGGAACGCGATAGCATTCAAAGGTCCCTCACAGCTTCTTCCCGTCAAGTGCAGCGTACGTAACCGCAATGTTTACCGGGAAACGCTGGTGGCGAACGCTGTGCTCGAAGGCGGGATTCCTGGCCGAAGCGCGGCCTCTGGCAGGGGCCGCGATCGATGGATGCGATGACCGTCCAACGCCGCAGCGGTGGGTTCACCACCAAGCTCTTGGTATTATCCTGCCTACCTAGGTTAAACAATAAAAAAAAGAAAAAAAAACACTATGAAGTCTCACAACCAAATTTTCTGACCCCCTATTGAGAACACTGCTTTTGTACGCCTCCGTTATTTCGCCGTTTCCCTACTTCCACCAATCTTTTATTCGCCTCTTACTAATCTTTATTGCGGACATGTTTACTTTTTCCCCTGTTCTCGTTGAACTCAAAGGCATCCAGGAGGCCAGTTGTTCCTAAATTTACCGCTGGGCAGACGTCTTCAGATTATAATAAAACATGCTCCAACGTTTCCCGAGCTTTGCCGCAGCACGCACTTGCTTCTTCCTTCTGATATACCGCTTTATGGGTGCGTGTGCTAAGGCGTCCCGATCTCGCTTGGAAAAGTAAGGAGCTTCCGTTTGAGTTATCCTAAATTGTTTCTTTCTTTATTTTGTTTTTTCCTCTGAAGTAGTTACTCATGGCAGGTTTGTTTTCCATTACCGCCACCCATGGGATTATTTCAGCCTCTCTGACTTTCCGCTTGACGTTCTTTGTTGCTGTGTTGGCCACCCTACAGGCCGTATTCTTGCTGGTAAGCTTCCTAGTTCTTTTCCTCCACTGTGAATCAAGGTTTTTTTTTTCCTGTACAGATACCTCAACACTCTCGCAGTCAATTTACTTCTTCCACATTCCTCAATCGTTCTTCGTAATTAATTTTACTGCGAGCTTCCTTCACTTCAAAACTAGTCCAGCCCATATCACCCTGCACAGCTTCATTTGTAGTCTTCCCGTGAGCGCCCAATGTGAGGCGTTCCACTGACCTTTCGTTCCCATCGAGTCCTGATTGCACTACTAATTTAAAGCAAACAACCACTTTTCCAAAAGTAACTTCTGGAACCATTACACCTTTCCACAAACCCCGGAGCATCTCGTATTTATTGTATCCCCATAGCGCTCTGTGCTTCCATTGTGGCTGCATTTCTCTTCCGCTTCACTCTTATTGTTCTTTCCTGTGTTTCCATATATATGTTGCGTTCGTTTATCCATATACCAAGATATTTATATTCTGTTACCCGAGTTATTTCCTGACCCTGTATCTCCGCTGTATGTTCACTGTTTTCATTGAATACAATAACATCTGATTTTCTAACACTAATTTTCCAACCTAAACTGTTGCCTTCCTGTCCACAGATATCAGCCAGGCGTTGCAAATCAATTTGCTTGTTAGCTAACACCACAATGTCGTCCCCGTAAAATAAACCTGGAAGCTGCTACTCTACTACTGTACCCGCATGTCTTTATGAGAGATTAAACCCGATATTACTTCCTTCTAGTGCCTTCTGCATCCTCACCATGTGCATCATAAACAGCAGTGGGGATAAAGGGCACCCCTGCCTGAGTCTCTTGTTGATATCAACTTTCTCCGCGCTCCTCATCTCTTCCCATTCAAAGCAAATGGTATTTTCTAGGTAAATCTCTCTCAAAAGCTGTAGACAATCATCACCTAAGCCTTCCCCTCACAGAATGTCTCGCAAGATGTTGCGGTCTACGTTGTCATAGGCCCCTGTAATGTCAAAAAGGCCAAATATAATGGTCTGCTTTCTACTTTTCATATCTCTATACACTGAGTAAGAACAACCAAGTTATCATCAAAACGCCTACCTGTTCTGAAGCCATTCTGAAGTTCTCCCAAAATGCCATTATTCTCTGTCCATGCTTGCAGCTTTGATTCGATTGCCTGCATTGCTAGCCTGTATATTACTGATGTAATGGTCAACGGTCTATACGAGCGAATTCTATCTTTCTTCTCCTTATCTTTATAAATTAAATTCATTCTACTTTGCCGCCAACTGTCTGGTATTTGTCTATCTTTTAAAGTTTCTTCAACTGCTCTCACCAGAGCTTCCTTACTTTTTGGTCCTAGTTCATTAATCAGCCGAACTGGAACCTCGTCTAGCCCTGTGGCTGTGCGCTTAGGAATTTTCTCTTCGGCTTTCTTCCAGTCGAAATTTGTCAGCACCAGCTTCTTTTCGACCTGGGATCTCTTCCATGCTCTTTTTTTTTTCTTCAAATACAACCTTGGCATTGTCTTGGAAAGATTCGGCTGTTATTTTTCGGGCGTAATGTATTGCCGCTTCCGCTTCCAGTTTGTTTCCATTTTCGTCTAGGTTATGTTGTTGCATTGTTGTTGACTTCCTGCCTAATAATTTTGTGGTTCCAATATATTCTAGGTGCGGCCTTTGTTTTCTCACATATTTCTGACAACCAACTTTCACATTTATCTTTTATCTTTGCTTGCACCAGTATTTGCACCATAGAGTTTTTCTCCCGGTATGTTTCCCATTTAGTGGTTAGTTCATCCTGCGGCAACTGCGCCTTCTTTGTCTGCTTGTGCTCTTGGGATGCTTTCTGTCATTCGGCGATCGCTTCTCGTATTTTCCTGTTCCAGGTGCTTTTCGGTTTTTTTTTCCTTTCCAACGAACATGTTTCTCTTTCCGTATTTCTGTCGTTATTACACTTAAAAGCTCACTGTATTCCCACTCTTTACTCGGCCATTTGCCAAGTTCTTCCTCGACTCTAGTGACTATATTTGTTATTTGTACAGCGTTAAAATTTGGACTGGCGATTTTGCACTCCTTGCTCTCTTTCCCAACTACATATCCCGTTTTCAAAATGATGCGTTTATGGTCACTCCATATGCTATACCCTTCTTCATCAATGACCATTTCTCTCAACTTATCATGAATTCCTTCTGTCATCAGACAGTAATCAATAGTTGATTGCCGTTTTCCCACTTCCTACGTGATCTGTCCTTCTCACTTAGGCCCTGTATTCACGATAACAAGGTTATGTTGCTCACAAAGGTCTAGCATTGGCTCCCCGTTGTTGTCGGTATAGCCACTTAACTCCTGTATGTGGGCATTCATGCTGCCTATTATGATAATTTCATAATCATCCCGAAACCTTTAATATCAGCACTTATGCATTCCACTAACTCGTTATTCTTCTCTGTGCGATTATTTCCGGTCTACAAATACGTAACGCCCAGCCAAGTTTCTTTCCTACTCATTGTACCTGATAACCAAAGATGCTCTTGACATATTGAATTTACTCTTTTTCATTTGGCTGTCTGATGGATGAGCATTCCGACTCCCCCTCAATTTGTTTCCGACTTAGTTCTGTTGCACACTTCCCAAACATAGTTCTCAATCACTGCCGGCTCTTCCGAGTTTCTGAGGTGCGTTTCTGTAAAGCCCTATTCTTTATTTAACTTCATTAAAACTTCTATCTGGGCGAGTTGGTGCATACTTGACATAAAAATTGTAACAGCGCAAACACATGCAACCACTAAGTACCAAGGACGAGACGCAAGCGCTCTATTTAACTGCTCCTCAATCTCTGCCCACTTTTCCGTTATTCTGCCGCCCTGCATGTTTATGTAGCCTATTGCATGGCGAGCTCTCTTTCTTGCTTTCCTCCTTTTGCTGTTATTGACGGCGATGTTATACTGAGGTTCCCTTAGGGGGCCTTCTTCATTACTACCTACTCTGGCCCCCTGAGCGCCTGTGGGCCCCATAAAAAAGCAACAGCGCGACCACCAAATCGCCAGCCCTCTTCTCGTGCAAGTCTCCAATTGCAGTGAATCCCGTCTCATTTAAAACAGCCACGCCTTCTCACTTCCCTGTTTACTTCGACAACCTTGAAACCTTTCTCTCGGCTCATTTTTCATATCGTCTCATTAGCAGCCACTATAGCTCATTGTACGTGACTGTCTTGTACAGGCACCTCCGGCACCGCGCACACCACGATCTGCACCTGAGGGGACAGCTCGCGCAAGTCGTCCATCCCTTTCGGCAAGCGCTGGGCTAGTCCTGTCCTTGTTGTTTAGGACGTCATTTAGCCCATCTGCTACTATGTCAAGGTTGCGCACGTGGGCATCTTCCGCGAGCTTTGCTTTTGCTCGCTCCATGACAGAACACAGCGTCCGCCTTCGAAATGTCCCACCGCCACTATTTTATCGCGTTTCACCCTCTCCACAATTGCTTCTGAGCACCTACCTCGGTTTGAGTCGCCGGCGATAATCACCATTTCATTCTCTCCTACCTCTCCCTGCTTCCCTTTGTCCCTTTCCGCGTGATTCCAACTTAAAAAAATAAATTATGGGGTTTTACGTGCCAAAACCACTTTCTGATTATGAGGCACGCCGTAGTGGAGGACTCCGGAAATTTCGACCACCTGGGGTTCGTTAACGTGCACGTGCACCTAAATCTAAGCACACGGGCGTTTTCGCATTTCGCCATGATTCGAACTTGACAAGGGGCATTGACCCATGCGCTCCTGCTTTTTCCGTATGACGCTCTTACCATCTGACCCCTAACCACATTGCACGCATTCCACGTACTTTGCTGGCCTTCCCTCTCCACTCACGTCCGCGGCCTGCGTTCCACTTTCACAACCATTCTCGTTAACAATGTCGGCCCTGTTCGGCTTTTCCTCGGCTGCTTCAAGTCTTTTTTTCCACTACCTTCCGTGCATCACGCTCCCCATTTAGCTCATTTTGAGCTCTTCAACCCTGTTAGACAAGCTCTTCCTGGAAAGCCTCCATTTTCTGCGTGTGTGCGCATTGGCTCGATTCCTTCTCCATTCTCATCGGTCGCCTCATCTGCCTTGAGCGACTCCACGCACACCGCCCGCTTTCCCGGCTTTCTTGCCATGTATTGCACGGCTTTTTCTAGTGCCAATACTATAATACTACAATATTGCAGAGCACGTACCTTCTGGCAAAAGCCGATATGCACAGGATTAAATCCCTAAAATGTCGCAATGTAACTCTCACCAATGTTTTAAAATCATTCAATGCCACAGAGACTTAAGGGATGACACGTTCTCGCATATGTTTAACCGCGCGGCCGCGCGCTCACTTTGCTACCAACGCACACAGTAAGATCACTAATAGCTATTAGTCTTGCCATTCCAAGCTAGTATTTAAAGGCTATAAAGACTCAATATCCCAACCGGTTGCACGTGTTGGAGCACGTGGCGCGAAAGGACGCTCTGGCTATATTGCAAAACCAAATGTACATGAAACACACCCGCGCACACGAAAAAAAAGAGAGGCTAAAAAAAGAAAAGAAACTACCCAATGAATATTTAAAGGCTAAAAAATCTGCAAATCAAAAACAGAAGCAAGCTCAAAGCATGCACAAAAGCTTGATTTCATCGCCGCCACGGAGCGCTAGAAAGCACGTCCATCCGCCACAATATCTGAAGCCACTCGCATGCGATGTGGCGGAGGCGAGCGCCATCTGGAACTCTTTTAAGGAAGAGGCCCGGGCGCCCTGCTTCGTGGACTCTGACACATTTACGCGCCGGCGTGCGTAAATGGCGGATGCTGTATACGATATGTGCTTTGTAGAAACGCTGGAAAAGGGGCTTGTTTGAGTTTTCGCCTAGCAGGATTATGTTTTCTCGTATAGTGAAATTACAATGTCAGAGCTATGATTTCTATATGTAGTGTGTAGGTCGTAGCTTACGATTTTTCAACGTGTTTTAGCTTGAGAAATTGAATTGGTTCATTGGATTGCTTGCGTCATATGAACAGCCTGGATATTTCTGGTCCGAAAATACTCTTATCGATGCGACGTCAGACGCCGAACGCCGGATTTTCTCCTACACGAGCTTCTTAATGCTTTCGCGTTAATAAGCGTTTATACGCTGTATTTATGTACATTTTTTTCATCTTGTTGCTGCGCCTGTATTGCCGTTAAACATGGTTTAGTTTCTGCCTTTGTTATTTTTTTATTCAGATTAGCAATGATTTCGTACTCGAGGAATTTTGACGTTGTCTATCCATCTATCTCCAAATATGACAGATATATATATATATATATATATATATATATATATATATATATATATATATATTGGTCATTCTCTTTTGCCTAGTCTCCTAGTCTATCCGGCCTATTATGCCAACACAGCGGCCCAAATTACCTGATCGCTTGGGCCGCTGTGCTCTTGGTCGTGATGCCTATCCTTGTCATTCGTGCTTTTTAATCCGACACTCGTGATGCCATCGTCGTCACACAGCCACCGTAATACCATTACGGTCATGCCGTCGTCATACCGCCTTCGTCGTTCCAAATACGTCAGTTTTCGTCATTCTATCATAATTATGATCTCCTCATTCAGCGGGGAGTATGTCGCCGTTGTCTTTCCATTGTCACCATAGCGTCGTCGGCAGACATTCCAGCACACTGTAGGTGTCGTGAAAGATAAGCAAACCGAGCTTCGAGCTTCTAACTGGTGTCGCCATGATCTACGGATAAGCGGGATCTTTTTCTTGTTACTGCCTCGTGTCATAAGCGCTGGTGGAAAGAACGCTGGAGCGAACGTTTCGACAAAGGTGCTTGTCTTCATAGGGCAGCTACTGCTTTCTTTGCAGCTTTTCTATGTACGCGTGGCTCGCTGTTTCTCAATTGGGGAGCAGGGAATCAAACCGGAATGCGGGATAGGGCAAGAGAAGCCCAAGTGTTAAAAAAGTAGCGCTAAAACTAATCTCTCGATGACTGTGGACGGTAATGCGATTAGCATTTGAGGAATGTGGCGACACGCCGTATTCCTCAGGTCACGTTTGTCTATTTTCGGAGACATCCGTTGCTTCCACTATATGTGACGTGTTACGTTATCGTAGCACTTTGCTGTGGCCCTCGCTTGCCAGGGTCGCCCAAGAGCATGGCGGCATGACGCCGACGCAAGGAGGACGATTCAATGACGAAGAAGGAATGACGTTGATAGAGCGACAAACGCGCTATGACGACGAGGCAATAATGACATTGAGATAACGATTGCTAAATGATTACAACCGGAAGACGAAGCTGGAATGACGATGGCACAACCATGACGACGTAATATAGGGTGTATGATAGCGACTGTCGACGACTGCGCAATGACGACGATGACATGACAACGGCGTGATATTCATGATTGAGGGACGGCAGAATAATTACGATGGCGACGAAAAAAGGAAAGGTTTCAACAGAACGACGAAGGAGGTGTGACTGCGACGGCATGGCCACAATGCTCTGGCGACGACACTGTTACGCCGATGGCGTGACGAGGACAGCATCACGAGTGTCGGATGACAAAGCTGCAATGACGATGCAGTGACCACGGCGGCATCGCGACCGCCAGTACATGCTTAGTGGCCCAAGCTATTGGACAACTTTGGCTTCTTGGACGGCGCAGAAGGCGGGAGAACGACGGTATGGCGATGACGAAGTTAGGATGACGACGATAGAACGGCCACAAGCCACTTGGGCGACTGGGCCGGCATGACAGGCAAACTGCAGGGTGTTTCGGCGAGACACTTCCAGAGATTTCGAAATGTTGCATGTGGCAGAGAGCACAATTGTAGTCCATGAGCTGGTATACTCGGAGGCGGACATTACTTGTACAACAAATAGAAATGCATAATCAAGTAATGAACAAAACTTAGCTAATAATATTCTACCTTATTACCTAATGGCGCATATGGTAATTTACAAATTCTAGCCGGGGCGTTCGCATTGCGGATCCACTTGGTACGAGTTGTCAGGATGACACCAGTTTCGAGCTATTATATACCGAACATTGCAGAGAAATGAATCGGCGTTCCAGTTACTTCCTTAACAATGCCTCGCTTTATGGATTGAAGCGCAAAGTAACTGGAACGCCAATGCGTTTCTATGCAAAGTTTGGTATTTGATATCTCGAAACTGGTGTCATCCGATGAATTCGTACTAAGTAGATCCGCGTTGACAACTCCTCAGCGGGGATTTGTAGATTGAAAAAGGTGCCATTAGGCGATTAGTTAAAAACTCAATTAATGAATTTTTATTGTTTAGTCGGTTATGCATTTAAATTTATGGGCAAGTAATGTCCGGCTCTTCGAGTAGACCAGCTCATGGGCTAGAATGGTGCTATCGGCGCCAGCCAATCTATAAAAGAAATGCTGGAAGTGTTCGCTGAAACACCCGATATACAACGTGTCTCATGTATCTTGTGCTACCCGCCGTGGTTGCTCAGTGGCTATGGTGTTGGGCTGCTGAGCACGAGGTCGCGGGATCGAATCCCGGCCATGGCGGCCGCATTTCGATGGGGGCGAGATGCGAAAACACCCGTGTACTTAGATTTAGGTGCACGTTAAAGAACCCCAGTTGGTCAAAATTTCCGGAGTTCCCCACTACGGCGTGCCTCCTAATCAGGAAGCGGTTTTAGCACGTAAAACCCGATAGCTTTATGCAACTTGTGCCAAGGATTTAAAAAAAAAGTGGGTAGCTGCAGCTCAATGAAACCAACGGCATATCGTTTACCGTCATATGGCGCTCTTTAGAGTATTTTTTTATATTCCGCCTAATTAGTTAAATAAGGTGTATTATGCAAAACCTTTATGTTGACTTTAGGGCACCGCGTTTCGTTGTGTTGTAGAAGGGGTTCAGAAACGACATATCCAATATTTTTCGCAACGTACATGCTGCGTAAGGATTTTTTTTCGGTGTTTAAAGAAGGCCCGCAAAATATGAAATAAAACCACGTGACTGCGCTCGTGCTGTTGAAAAATGTGCTTACTGCTCTCTACTGTGTGTTTCGGCACTGCGGTTGGCACGGAACGCTGCAGAGCTGATTGCGGATAGCCGCCTGCTCAAGGGGTGCGTGTGTGCAATACAGTTAGTCGAAAAGCTACAGCGAACAATCTGGGACATGATAGAAGCAGCGCTTTGCACAAACAATACCACGCGGTTTCAACCAAATCAACTTCGTCGCTTTTCTTTCTACGGCAGGTAGTACATTCGATCCAACGTTCGTCAAACGGGCATGTAATGCCCTCACCTCGCCCGTACATATCTTGCAGACAATTTCGCTATTTTTCAGTGGCTATGGTGTTAGGCTGCTGAGCGCAAGGTCGCGGGATCGAATCCCGGTCACAGCGGCTGCATTTAGATGGGGGCGAGATGCGAAAACACTCGTGTACTTAGATTTGGGTGCACGTTGAAGAACCCCAGGTGGTCGAAATTTCCGGAGTCCCGCACTACGGCGTGCCTCACAATCAGAAAGTGGTTTTGGCACGTAAAACCCCATGATTAAAATTTCGCTATTTGCAAACATCGAGTGTGAATCCTTCCCACCCCTGGCATAGACCGCTAAGTTGAGCGGGCAAAAAAACAACGACTATATTGTTCTAGCACTGTGTTACAACAGAAACTATAAAGAAACTCAGAACTTTACCTCTTGACGCAGTCACGGTTCTATAAAATTTGCCGCAAGTTATGCGACAAGTCATAGTAGCGTTGTGCTATTATTCGAGTTTTTTTTTCCTGAATATGTAAAAAGACACTTTCCGTACATCTCAACAACTGAAAGACCCACTTTTATTTCGAGCTTCGTATATGGACAACGCACGTGGCCAAACGTTTTTTGGGGCTCACTGCTGTTGCCGAACCGCCCATTGAACAGCAACTTCCGTCGGAAAGTTGGGCGCGACCTACCCAGAGGCTCAGGTGGAAGGAGCGATGCCGAGTTTATGTTTCCGGAATGGCAGCAGGGGGGAAGCCAGTGCTGGCACCTATTTTGGCCCGTAAAGACGTGTCGAACTGAACTGAGATTAAGCTGATCTTTCTCTGTCAATATTAGAAAATAAAAGCTTGCTCTTTCCGGCAAAATTATTGTCATTGTCTGAGTGTGGACATCATGATCTACCACAAAGTTACCAAGGCGTTAAAGTTTCGTCATGAAATTTGTGGCAAGAAGAGACATCAAAAGAAACGTCTCTGCGGCAAAATTGGCTGCATGACTGGAAGTGGGAAAAAGAACTGTTCTTCTTCACCACATGCTAACGTTATTCGATTGTTCTTGCAAGACGACCGTGGCCGGCTTCACCTTTAGGACGTCATCTGTGCACCAAAGTGCTGTTTTTAAAAACTCCTCTATTTATTTAGTAAATTACTGTTTTGCGAACCGTCCCGAATTTAGCAGGGCACTGCTGACTTTTTCTCGGTATATGCCTGACGACCTTATTCGCGCTACTTATTTATTTCAGATACTGTCAATCCCAGTGGGATTATTACAAGTTGGGCATACATTATTTACTCAGAAATAGTGATAAAACAGGTTTACATAATTTCAACAATGATATTTGCAATTGACACGAAGCAGATATACACATATGGTAGGAAATAAAACATGAATGGTCCATTGCATTTGACAAAAAAGGGGTGAAATTGCATAGGCAGATACAATGCTCATACAGATATTATTTTATACAACGACGTGAGTGGTGTGTTATTTTCGGTTAATATAATCTAATTATTGCGCAGCAGTTCTTCTACAAGGGATACAAATTTCGGCAACGATGTGTTAGTCGTTATGCAGGGGTCCAGGCTATTCCATTCTCTTTTTGCAAGAAGAAAGAACGAATATCTAAGACAGTCAGTGCGAAATGCATATTCTTTAAGTGTTAGTGAATGCTTATGGCGGGAAGGTCTGGTGTCAGCTAGGGATATATACAACGAAGTATTTATTCGTAATGCATTGTGTATTAACTAGAACAATAATTTTAGTCTTGCTAGTTTGGCGCGTTTTCGCAGAGTAGGAATACAGGCTTGTTATAGCAGTTGGGTAGGTGAACCGCTATTCTTGTATTTGTTAAAGATGAATCTAATTGCCTTTCGCTGCACTCCTAGTTTGTTCTAGGTGTTTGTTCTAGTTTGTTCTAGTCTTCTGGGTGCATCACGACTAAGGGCCGGGAGAGTTAATACATGGACGACTACGATTCAAACCGGCGAAAGAAACGCATGCAAAAGAAAAAAAAAAGAGTGCACAGGACGGTACTGTAATCTTGGCATCGTCCTTCGTACTACTATAGTGTCTTGTGTATGCGCTTGTTTTTCGCCGATCTTCATCTTAGTTGACTTCTGGTCACATTGACGTCATAGTTGTGAAACAAACAGGGAAGTGCGGCCATTTTCTGAAAGAGTGCATGCAAGCGAATTCACGCAGCTGCTCATGGCCCTCTTACACCCCCCCCCCCGCAGCTCTCCGGGCAGCAGCGCCAGACGTGGCACGCACCGCGCGGTGACGTCATGGACCGACACCACAGCTCCAGGTGAGAGTGTACGCAAGGCACGTGCGACTCGCTCAGTCTGTCCGTGGTTCTGTGTGTGGAGTGCCCATCACCAACATTCTTCTTTATTTGGTCTCACAATATTAGCCTTTAAGGAATTTTAACAATGGTGTGATATGTGCAACTTATTTATAGACACGTAATAAAGGTAGGGTAGCCAACCGTCTCACACTTTTTTTTTCTACTGCATAGTAGTCAGTAAACCTTATTGGCTTAGAATGTCTGACCGCTCGTTTCCTCGGTACTTTTTTGTCTTTTGAAGGGCTGTCGTTAACGTAAAGGCTGTTGAATTTTTGTCGTCGTTCTAGTTCTATTGCAGACCCCAACCGTGCACAGTGCTTTAGACTCCATAGGTAATCAAGTTAGCTAGGCAAGGACTGAACGTTTCCGAATGTAAATGGTGCCACTGTAGAACCGAGAAGAATTGTGCAACTGTCTTTCACATACAGACTGGCCGCTGACAAGGGTGAAAAATTCCTACAGGCCCCGTCATAATTTCGTCCACGCACCCCCCCCCCCCGCCGAAAGTTGGCAACCCCACACATATATTCCTAGGGGTGGATGAATGAATGAATGAATTGAATTTATTGATAGGAAAGACAGAGAGGTCGACCTGAGCTAGTGCGCTCTAGTCTGCTACTCTGCACTGGGGAAGAGGGAAGGGAAGTGAAAGTATTGGAATGGATGATGATGATAAGAGAAGTGGTGAGTGCTTATGTACATGAGACAGTTGCCTCGCTAGAGCCGCTCGTCGAGCTTGGTGTCCTGCAGAAACTCCAACAATACTTTTGTTGCACGCATCGAAATTGCAGTGTCAGGCCATGGGCCGAGGATAGCTTCCTCCGACAATAGTTGCCTGCCAACACTGGCTAAGAAATTGTCTAACGTCCTTCGCTCCAGCATATATGCTGGGCAGTCGCACAGTACGTGTTGCAGTGTTTCGGGCATCTGGCAGTATACACAATCAGGGCTGTTCGATTGGCCGATGAGGTGTGCGTAGCGACGGGTGAAAGCAACGCCGAGCCGAATCCTGTGTAGCAATGATGTTTTGCTCCGTGTAAGCTTCGGGGGCAAACAATTTACCGTCTGGGTCAATCATATGTAGACGTCTGTGAATGTTATCAGAGTGGGCTCTGTAAGCCTTTGTAAGGTCCTGCATGAGTGCCTTGATCATGGAGTTGGTGTCAGGTCGCGAGTAGGCAATCCGTACTTCATCAGAGGAAGAGGAGGCCGATCTTGCCTCACTGTCAGCGAGTTCATTACCAAAAACACCACAATGGCTAGGCACCCATTGAAAGGTGATCACGTGGCCACTTAACTGGGCACTGTGATAAAGTTCGACGATTTCCAGCACGAGCAGATAGTATGGTCCTTTGTTTAAAAAGTATTTTAGCGCCTGTAGCGCTGATTTGGCATCGCACAATATTGTCCATTGATGGGGTGTCTGCGTTCTCATAAAACGGACAGCCTCCCGTATTCCCGCAAGTTCCGCAGCCGTAGTCCTAGGGGTGGGCAGCGCATATATTCCTAGGGGCTCAGTTTGCATGAAGTAGGCTTCCACAATCTCGTGGTTGATTTGATTTCTATTTTTATACAATATCTCGTTTTTTCGAACAAAGGTTTGCATGGGCAGTTTCGACATTGCGCGGGCATATTCGAGCCTGTTGCATTCCTGATCGCACCTTGGTGCTCCCTAAGGCGGACGTTAAAGCAGCGTCCCGTCTGCACTGTTAAGAACGGCCAGCTGCAGTGCAAGTTTGCCAGCCATTTACGCCAGCGGTGGCAACCTCATCTTGGAACGCCGCCGCCAACCTCTAGCCATGGCGTGACTAAGTGGACTTTGTGTCGGGAACAATACGCACGTCCTCCACTCGCCGTCGCTTCAGCTAGGATGCGTTTGACGAAGCAGGCTTTGTGCTGAAACCGCCACCGTTACGCTCTAGCCTCGTCGCCGTTGTCACGGAATGAGTTCGGCGGGCGCCGACCAAGGCGCAAGACAATGTGCTACTCGGCAGTGCTACCCGGGTAGGCTCCGAGTTCTACGAAGCCCCTCTGACATCAGCTCCGGACCATGCTACCTGTGGGTGTGTGCGTGTGTGTGTGCGTGTGTGTGTGCGTGTGCGTGTGCAAGCCGTCCCGGGGAGAGGCGGCGTGTTTACAATGACTAGACGAACGTTTCTGTCCCCTTGGAATCAAGCGGGGGGGGGGGGGGGGGGCGAGTGCGTATAAGCCGCTGTTGTGCGGATGATCCACACACTTTCTTAAGCGGTCATGTTACACTGAGACCATCTGTCAAGCAGTCGTGTTAGACTGACGTACTTTCTCTCGCAGTCATGCTAGACTGAGGAACTGCATGTAAATAATGTATATAAACCCATATTCCTCGTTCTCGATGAGAAGCAGTCCTTCCCTTCATCAACGTGCTCAGCGTGGATAAGTTGGACGACGGCATGGGCCAGCTGCGTTCTAATTCATGCCGGACTCCAATCTTGACAACGGATCACGAGCGATGTGATTGAGCCCCCAATCCTGACAGCACGAAGTACTTTTTGCTGCGCGAAAGTGGAATGACGTAGACCATTCCTAGCGAGCATGCCATGAGCTTCCCCGTGTGTTTGACGCTCACTTGGCCTTGGACGCCTGTTTAGGTCTATTGACACGATTGCAAATCTTCGTTAATGAGTTTTTAGCTGAAAAAACGACTTGAACACCAAATTTCACGGCTGTCTATATTTAACCTAAGCCCCATTTAATATACATAAGGGACGGCTGCAAACTTGTTTACCGTTTCGATCTGTTTCCGAGGTGCTTTTCTTTTATTATTTCCTTCACTAGCCCTTCGCATAGTGATACCGACAATACATTTTGGAAAACCGGCCCTCTCTTGACGATTAAGCTATTTCGAAACGCTCATATTGGTGAGGTGGTGGCATGACTTTCTAAGTACGGAACCTAAACAGGCCAAAGCAGTGCATCTTTTCACTAGTTTTGAGTGTTCCGACGCGTAGATTGGTATTGGTTTCCTTGTCTTGGGGTTATATTGCCAACAAATATGTTGTGCTGTTAATCTTAACTGTAAATGCCAAAATTGAATTTCAGTATAAATCGGCACTTCATTAGTAAATCTGAGACCCATTCGTTTTTTATCATAGGCTGCGAGAATAACTTCAATATCTTTGGAACTTGTTTGAGAGCGGATAACTATCAAGTAGTCATCAACAAACCTAAAGCACTTAATGATTGTTCTGCCAAGACGCTTTCGAGCGCCATACACACATGGCTGGCAGACACGGCTATATGTGTCGCAGTGCCTTGTTCATGTCCTCTTAGTAAATTTAATCAGTGTGCTACAGTATTATTTAGCTATACTTTAACCATCACTGTATTTAGGACAGAACGCAAACAGCAACGCCGATCACGACATTCGGTGACTGACGCCCGTGTTCAGACCAGCATGTACCGGAAGTTTCGTTAACACTTCCTGAGGAGCCGAGTATTAGAAAGCTTGTGGCCCTCAGAAAAGCTTTATGCCTGCAGATAAGGGTGTGTAATCACGAAACGCAATAAAAACTCGCACTGTTATGGTAAGTGGCGCTTCACGTGCCACCACTGGTGCTCGTAATTACGTATGAATGGAATTCAATTCAGTTTGACGGAACAGTTCTTCGGAAAACCGCAAGGTGGACAGAATTAAGTAATGAATTAAGGAAAAATGAGGCATCCACCCATTCGTAGCAATTGCTACAAAAGGAGCCAATAGGGGATTCTAGGAAGAAAAGCCTCGCTGGTAATGAAAAATTCGTCCTGGTCCGGGACTTGAACCCGGGACCACGGCCTTTCCGGGGCAGCCGCTGTACCATCTGAGCTAACCAGACTAACCAATTTTTCTTCAACTGCGAGGCTTTTCTTTCTTGGAGACCGTATTGGTTTCCGTTGTAGCAATTGCTACAAATGGGTGGATGTCTCATTTTCCCTTAATTCATCAATTCAGATTGTTTTGAGTTTTGGGGCGCAATTTTGCAAATGCTTTCTCGGCGAACAACTGGGGCCTGGAGCTTGACGGGGGCTCGGAAAACAGAATTAAGGGGAGAATACCTGTGCACAATGGAACATGCATCAAACTTGCTCCTTTTGTGCACAGCATTTTTCTAGATAATTATGACACATCAGGATTTTATTTCAACCTATGTGGTTTGACAGACACTAGTGGGCGAGGAAATTTCTTTGAAAATATTATATCGCCAATATTCAGCAGCAGATAAAAACGCTTCAAGAAAGTGCACCATATTGTTGTTTGAATTACATCAGTTTAGAGCGCTCAAAAAGTTCAATCACAACAATCGCAAAAGCAAATAAATTTACCTCACCCAGTGCACTCTGAGGAACATCTGTGCAAATTTTGATCGCTGTACGACAACTGCACGGAGAACAAATTCGGTGCACAAACTCGAAAAGCAGTCGCATACGCCGTTCTAAGAAAAACGCAATAGAATATTTCTTTTGAGGCAGATTACAAAATTATCACTTAATACCGATGAAACCTGGTGGCCATGTAGTTAAAATGTGTCCAAGCACACCGCTTCTCCAGAGTTGGCTTCGCTAAATCTAGGACACCCCAAAGCCTCGACAGCTCATCATGAGCAGCGGCAGTCGCTTGTGCAGGCAGCGAACGCATTTTTTGCGCAAAACTCTCCAGGGCGATTTCACTGCGCTAATCCGGGTCGCAGTGAGCCTGGCCAGCTGATGTATGAATGTGCAACTGCCGCAGAACATGTCCTATTTACACACATGAGGTCGAGCAGAGAGCAAGGCTCTTGTGCTTCCGCAGGTAGTACGGGCATCACACGATATATTTTCGCTCGCGGTGAAGCCCGGTCGGGATCGAATTTCCCGATCGCGATTGACTAACTGCGCAGGCTGCAGAAAAGAGGTAATCGTGGTTTGAGAAATCCAATCCTGACCGTGCTTGAGTGCAATCGTGAATGCAGCCGGTCACACCAGTTTAAAAAGGAAAGCTCGCGCTTTCCGCACGTAGCACACACTGATGCTGCTCACAAGTTGCTTCAGTGTTTCGACTTTGCAGACGACTGCACTAACACCACCCCCGCACAAATCGATAAATTTAACCCCTTGTCAGAGTACTTCTCCGTCACTATTGGGAACGCTGGCTAGCTATTTCAAAGCCCATAGTTTGCGAAACAGATGGTCTACTATGCTGTTATCGTCAGCTCTGTTGAAACCTGGAAAAATAGTGACTAATTTCTGTGATAAACTATCTTCTTCAAACGACAAGAGAGGGAACGTAAGCTTATTTCATGGCCCACCATGCCATCGATTTGTCCTGCCCTAGCTTTGCCTACCGAAAAGTGGTCGGTCGAAATTATCGAGTCGAGGAAGTCAGAACTGCTTCCTTGGACACGTGGAGGTTCTTTCCTTTCTTGACGGAGGTTAAATGCGAGCACCATGTCTATAAGAACATTGGAGCATGCGCCTTTGCTTTCCGTACTGGGCCAGTTTATAGCGGGCAGGTTGAAGTCGCCAACTGAGATTAGCCCAGCTACAAATAAGTAGCCCAGCTACAAATAATGACTGCATGACCTCGACTTCGGAAGAAGGGCTTCGATAGACTCAGCCGACCACAATTGGTTGAGGTCTGAAATGGGCCTGCAGAAAATGGATTCCACGCCTTTTATGTTCGACAGAGTAGTAAAGGGAATTTTCTTGTTTATGCGCATTTAAGTCAGCCAACTTTATTTCTCGGTGTGTTTCGGGTGGCGGGATGGCAATGGTCTGTGTTCTTTTCGTGTTTATTTTTGAACTAGACACGTCAGATGGGCTTTGAATTGGGGTTAATCTCGTTGCTTTGAGCGGCCCATGCGTAATTGTCGCCATTTATGCGAAGTTTATCTAATGCAAGGGACTTTATTTCTCTAATTTTTCTTTGGTTTGCAAGTATCCTAGCTTTCACCTGATGTCACGCACATTGACTTAAAGATCTCCTCCAGTCGAAGAGTTCGTCCCTAAGAATTTGCAACATTTGTTCGAGACCTTCCATTAATCACGGAAGTCATGTAATTTCAGAATAATAGGTGTATCCTTTGCCAGCTGCTGGCTTTCCAAGCCTCTGGATTCGCTCTATAGTTATCGATTTATCTTTTAGAGTGGTCTTGAGGATTCTGTCAATTATAATTCCTTCAAGGGAGTGCTAGTTTTTACTAACTTCTGGGATGCCGTAAGCAATCAGGTTGGAATTGTTCTGTTTTCTAGGTCGTCTATCTTGACTTCTATAGTCCACATGCTACAGGCTGTAAGGGTGCGACCTGGTTAGCGCAGGACGAAATGTTGCTTTCAAGAAACGTTAATATTTCATATTTCGCATCGATATAATTTAAATGGTTTTCTTTAATATCTTCAAGGGCGTCAGCAATTTGTAGTAACTGCTGTGCCGTGTCAGGACCAGGTTTGGTCTCGACATCCACAGCCAAAAGCAGTATTTCTTTGGAATACAGCGACAAATCACAAAAAGCAGCCTATAGGGCATGGCAGCACAAGCAAGCAAAGACCGCTGGAGCGGAAGCGTTCGCTCGCCTCCACGAGGTACAGGAAAGGGTTGCCTGCCCTGTGACGAGCTCCGGCCGGCTTCCAGGTTTTGTGGTTCTGCAAGGTGCCCGCAGCTCCGCCGTTGCACCGTCCGATGTCCATGCACAGAGCCGTCGAACTCGGGCCGCCAATACCGCGAAGGTCGGCTGTGCAGACGTGTCACGCCATTGTCCGTTGTGGAGCCACGCTGTCGGTATCGGCAGGAGTGTGTGCCGATAGGCTGCACGATGAAAGGGTTACTGCGCATGCCCGCCGTACCACCTTGCATGGTGGCATTCAACCACTTCTTGGCCAGCTGAGCTTAACCGAGTCACTTGTGTTTCCGGAGACAGCGATAACAGGGCATGTGGAACGCATGCTCTTCACCGTTGATCGCTCGGGTCGGTCGCTACTGCTATCTGAGCGTAAAGATATGGGCGCGTTCGCGCCAATCTATGGCAACTCATTTCACTTCGCGGAAAATTGCGGAATCTTCCCGATAAGAACCTTTGGTTGGAGAAGGCTTATCTCACAGACTTGTGGAATATTTATGCTCATAGTCCATTGGACGCGCCGCCACCGGGCAGTACTACCGGGCCAAGAGTACGCAAAGGAAAGATTTCATGCGCGTTATATGGCATAGGTGCAGTACTCAACGAATGAAGCGAGTGCAGCTAAGCGCGTGGATATTGCGAAGCGTAGCGAAACGCAATGGCCGCGAGTTATAGGAGCAACTCGCCAACACCGCTAGTGAATAGCGACACACACACCAACTTTTCCGGTCTTAAAATGCCCGATTTTCACCTGTTCTTTACGATTGTCATATTAAGACAAGTATGTTCTGACTTTTATTTGCCGATAATTCAAAGCAAAACCGATATCAAAAAAGACGAATACAGTCACTGAGCGATCTACACAGTCCATTTTTTTTCAACCCGTCAATCATGCGGACAAACTCGCGTGGCCGCGGCATCAGCTCGTAGAATCGAAACATAACGGCAGACGAATCATCGACAGCCGTTACGTTAATATTTAAATACAAAACATCTTAAAAAGTGCGCGCTAGCCTACAGTGCGGATCGTTGTGGCAGCGACTATAGCGCAGAGCGCCTGTTCACAGCACCCTTACAGAGCAGTCGGCGAATCTGTAATGAAGAATCAACATTTTGAATATTCGAGTATTTCATTGTATATTTCAGTAAAGCATTGTTTTTTGTTGATTTCACTTCCGAATAGTAACACGATCTAACGACAACTTTGTTGTAATGTATGTGATTACTAGCGCTTGTATATAGCCTGTTGTACTCCTTTGTATTTGTACTATTATCTGTTTAATGCTGGTCACATTTTACATCACGGTCGCTAGGGAGTGTTTGTGACTTTGTTTACAAACTCATTGCGGTGTGACTTGCCTTTGCTTTGTGCGTGTGTGTGTGCGCGCGTGCGTGCGTGCGTGCGTGCGTGTGTGTGCGTGTGCGTGCGTGCGCGCGTGCGTGCGTGTGTGTGCGTGCGTGCGTGTGTGTGTGTGTGTGCGTGTGTGCGCGCGCGTGCGTGTGTGTGTGCGTGTATGTGCGCGCGTGCGTGTGTGTGTGCGTGTATGTGCGCGCGTGCGTGCGTGTGTGTGTGTGCGTGTGTGTGCGCGCGTGCGTGCGTGTGTGTGTGTGCGTGTGTGTGTGCGTGCGTGTGTGTGTGTGTGTGTGCGTGCGTGCGTGCGTGTGTGTGTGTGCGCGTGCGTGCGTGCGTGTGTGTGTGTGTGTGTGTGTGTGTGTGTGTGTGTGTGTGCGTGCGTGCGTGCGTGCGTGCGTGTGCGCGTGCGTGCGTGTGTGTGTGTGCGTGCGTGCGTGTGTGTGTGCGTGCCTGCGTGTGTACGTGCGCGTACGTGCGTGTGCGTGCGTGTGCGCGTGTGTGTGCGCGTGCATGCGTGTGTGTGCGTGTGTGTGTGTGTGCGTGCGTGGGTGCGTGCGCGTGCGTGCGTGTGTGCGCGTGCGTGCGTGCGCGTGCGTGCGCGTGCTTGCGTGCGCGTGCGTGCGTACGCGTGCGTGCGCGCGTGTGCGTGCGCGTGTGTGTGCGTGCGTGCGTGCGCGTGTGCGCGTGTGTGCGTGCGCGTGTGTGCGTGTGTGCGTGTGCGCGTGTGTGCGTGTGTGCGTGCGCGCGGGCGTGTGTGTGTGTGCATAGTACTATGTGCTGTGGTTTTCGGGCTTTATCATGTAGTTTCTGCTGATGTTCTTACTACTTATATTTTCTCTTATTGGGGGCGAGCTCCACCACTGGAAAAGCTGGCGCCACTGTCAGCGGCACGTGGCATGAGGGATCACGAGGACACAGCGGCCGCGTCGGCTGCTTCAGAAGCGCTGAAGCGAGCTGAAAACGAAAGTTTAAAGTCTCACCTGCGCCGCGGTTCTGATTAAGTGGTGAGGCTTTACCGCCTTGGGTGTCTGCTAGACAACATTTGAAACTAGCATAATACGTAGTGGCTGCCTTTTGAGGCGTCCAGCATAGTAGGCTACTGCTCGGGGCCGAAGTGCCGGACGTAGGCAACGGAGCCCGGTGTCAGCCTTATTCAGACGTAGCCGCAGGGCAAGGAGCTGCGTGAAGCTTGGCTAGTGAAACTTAGAACCGGCAGACAGCCATCGGCTACAATTCGTGTATGCAACAAGCACAGACGCGAGGAACATTTCTGCTACGGCGCCGGGACTGCGCGACGTTCGGTGAGTAGCAGAGAACGCGCACTGATACGCTCGCCTGCGCTCGCTGCCCGGCTAATGTCATGACGCTTTATTAGGTCTATGAAATTGTTGATACTACATTCTGGTAGGTTCACTGGAATGGAAAGGGAGCGGTAAGAAGCGCATTAAAAAAGGCATATGGCATATGGTCATGTTTGTGTTGTGAATTAACGCACTGGATTACGAAACAGGAGCTGAGGGAAATCGCTTGCTGAGAAGACCTATAAACATACAGTGCGACGCAACTTCAGAAATAATATTGAAGTGTGCAAGAATTAAGAAGACAAAGAAAGATTGAATCGTCGCGACGGCACATCACAGGCTCCGTAGGCATCGAAGTCTCTATACAGAAATTATTTTTGAGCAGTTCTGATAGCGTCTACGCAACAGTGGTTGCCAGGGTACTGTAATATGCTCATATGGTGCGGCCTAATTAAAGCTCACGGCACGGTGCGAAACCGCGCTCACAGCGAAAGCAAAACATTGTGCGTGGATATGCATGCAGACGCGCAGTCGGTCGCTGCGAACCCTTGCGAACCCGTGCGAACCCGTGCATTGAGGCTTCATTCTGTTATGCCCCATTTGGGTATACAGACAGCCCACTATAAGAACATATTTCACATAGTTTGCTCTCAGCCTTTATCTACCTTTCACGCAAAAAGCCGGTTCGGGAGACTCCATCGCGGCCACCGTGCGCACTAACGTTCACTGTGCGTATTCGGTAAAGAGACAGCGTCTGTAAACGATTCTGTGCTTTCAGTTTGCCCATGATTATTATATAAAGAGTGAAAAACTTCCCTCGTTTTCAGAGTATCTACATAAATGCCCAGGAGGGCTGCCGCATAGTGTTTTTATTGAGTGCCGTAAGCGAAACCTATGAGGAGCGAGCCGCGTGATCCCTCATACTACGCAAGGGAGGTGCTTCCGGCAGATGTCGACTCCGTAACTCCTCGCACCCAATATTGTTGTTTCCGCTATGCGAAAAGGAGCAGCCGTCACCATTACAAGGTGGTTACACCTCTTTGCAGGGAAAAATAAAAGATGAGCATGGTGTCGACAGACTGTGCCGTAGGTCATGCATCTTCGCGCCCTTCGCTTTTCGGTAGGCAACCCAAAAAATGCACGCAGTTCTCCGCATGCTGACAAGTTCCTCAAGGAAACGAGGCACCTGGTCCAGCACCAGCGAAGACACAGAGGTCTGCTCAATCACGGGCGACGATTCATCCGATGACATCTTCGTGTCCTTGAGGAGCCGAAGGGCTAAAAGGAGGCTTATCAAGGCGTCATCACCAACGAGTACGTCAACCATGCAGGCAGGAAGTGAATGTTGGCCACCCACCATCCTCTTCATGTCACTGGATTCTTCCAGCAACCTTCGAGTATTGAACACACAAGCTCTCTCTCTGTTTTTCTTGAGCGAAAGGCGCCAAACGACATCAAGGAAGTCCGGCTGAACACACGAAAGAATGTTCTAGCTGTCGACACAGCCCGTGGAAGCACGCTGTTGACGCTACGGCAGATAACAGATTTGGGCAACATAAAAGTACGACTGGCCATACATATGAGTGGGGCCTGCACTGCAGGTGTGATCTACGATATTGACTTGACAATTTCAAACTCTGACCTGCCAATTCTGATAAAAGCGGCATACAAAGGAGTGGTCAATATATATCTACCCGCGCTGCTCATCCAAACATTTAACACTAGGTAGCGCCTGTGGCCGCCCGATTCTAAGGCCTATATTTGTATTTGTCTATTCCTGAAATCCCTGTGTTGCTGTGCTACTGCTAGGGTACAGTGAACTAAAGCTTACTCTAACTAAGGTTTATGCTAGCGTGTGATGCTAGCGCTAGGTTTCAACGCACGTATAGTTATAAGAAGTTTATACAGACGGCACCGGCTGTTCTAGCGGAGGAATGTATTTACCGTGGGAAGTGCGTGAAGAGCAACGCCGGGCCACCGGCAATGCGTCAAGTGGCCGGCCAACACACGTGCGGACGCTCCGCTCCTGTTGCGCAGGAGCGGAGCGTCCGCAGCTGTTGCGCAGTATAAAGGCGTTTATGCTTCATGAAATCACTGGCCTAAGATCCACCCGGGACTTCGCCGGCAAACCACATCGCCATTTGGTTAATTTGGCGGTAATTGTTTACTTGTGTTGCTTTTTCGTAGCGTTTGCCGCAAATGCCCTGATTCTTTTTCTAAATTCAACCGCTTCACGCTGTCGCAATGAGCAGTCAAAGCAAGTCGACTCCGAAGGGAGATGGTGATCCAGACTGTTCCAAGGCACTAAAAAGAGCCCGTAAGTCCTATGAATACAACAGGAAGTACCTCGAATTCTGGGAAAAAGAATTCCCATGGCTGACAAGTGCGACATCACAAGGTACCAAGCTTCAATTCTGCAAGTTATGTCGAAAATTTATTCGACCACACCACGGTACACTAACCAAACATGCACAGGGAGCTCAGCACAAAGGAGCTGTCAAGTCTGCATCAGTTTCTCAGACGCTGAATTTCCCAAAGAAGCCGAACCTATCGGACGACCTGAAACGTGCTGAGTTGGAGTTAGCGCTTACAACCTGCTGCCACTGCCCTACCATGGCGATTGAGCATTTAGGGGAAGTGATGAAAAAATAGCAAAGGAAGCTTTCTTGAGCACCTACGTCTTCACCGTACCAAGTGCACTGCTTTAATCAACTCTGTCTTGTCCCCCTCTCTTCGAGACGAAGTTATTGCTCATGTCAAAGGCAAGAAGTTCTCTCTGATGCTGGATGAGACCACGGATGTCACGGTGGAAAAGTATCTCGCAATCTGCACCTGGTATTTTAGCGAAAAAACTGGCGAAGTTGTGACTGCGTTCCTGGGGCTTTATCCAGTGATTCATGCTACTGGTGAGGCACTTTTTCAGATTGTCAGAGATTGCCTTTATCAGTATGGGATGTGCCTTTGTGATTGTGTCGGCATTGCCTGTGATGGAGCTGCTGTAATGGTTAGTGAACACAACAGTGTTTGGTCATGGATCAAGGAAGAGTCGCCTAATTGCATCCTGAACAAGTGTGTGCCATTAATTGGCCCTCTGCGTGCAAAAGGCTTTTGAAACGTTGCCTTCTAGTCTAGGCTACCTCCCGACTGAAATCCCAGCATGGTTTTCAAACAGTACACACCGACGTCATGCTTACAAGGAACTTTTTGAAACCATGAAAGAACAAAAAATAGAAGCACAAAGTGACAAGAAGTCTTGCCACATGCCATTTTTGAAGCTATCTGGCACACGATGGCTTTTTTATTTATTTATTTATTTATTATACATACTTTCAAGGCCCTAAGGCACTACAGAAAGGAGTGGTACATACAAAGCAATGTAATATGCAGACAATGGTATGCAGGCAACGTTAAGCGATAGCGTGGTAGACTGCTGTTTTGAATGAAGTTACATCTGTGATCTGAATGATGGAAGCAGGAAGGTGGTTCCAGTCGACACTTGTGCGGGGTAAAAAAGAATCATGATACTTGTTCGTTCGGGAGGATGGGACGGCAACTTTATATCTGTGGTCTGAACGGGATGAAGTGTAGGAAGGTGGGGTGATAAGTTGATTCTTGAGCACCTGGTTTGAGTGATAAACCTTGTGAAATAGGCAAAGACGAGCACATTTGCGGCGTAAAGAAAGATCTGGCAGATTGAGGGTTATTTTCATACATGTAACACTGGAATGGCGGGAATAGTTAGATAAAATAAAGCGAGCTGCTCGATTTTGAATTGCTTCAAGCGTTACGGTTAGTGATGCTTGATTGTTATCCCAAATGGCAGATGCGTATTCAAGTTTTGAGCGAACTAGGGTTTTGTAGAGCGTTAGTTTTACCGAAGTAGGAACGGTAGAAAAGTTACGACGAAGATATCCTAACATACGATTAGCATTAGCAGTAATATAATTAGTATGCAAATTCCATGAAAGATCATTAGTTATGTGAAGGCCAAGATATTTGTGAGCGTTAACGGATGCTAATGAAGTGTCATTCAGTACATATCGACACTGATTGCTATTGCTGCTTTTACGTGATATGCGCATTGATTTACACTTGTTAGCGTTAAGTTTCATGAGCCATTTTTTAGACCAGAGTGATATATTGTGAAGATCTCCTTGCAGTTTATCTGAATCATCAGGGTTAGTAATCTTTCGGTATATTACGCAATCGTCTGCGAACAAATTAATTGATGATGACTCTACACAGTTAGGGAGATCATTAATATAAATCAAGAAGAGTAGAGGCCCCAAGACGGAACCTTGTGGCACTCCGGATGTAACTGTTAACAATGCAGATGAAGAGTTATTGGTTGTGACATACTGAGTTCGATTAGAAAGAAACTGTTTAATCCAAGACAACACATTTGGGTCAATATTAAGCTGATTAAGTTTATGGATAAGTAGGTTATGACATACGGTATCGAAAGCTTTGGCAAAATCTAAAAAAATACAGTCAATATCGAATCCTTGATCTAAGGCGGCAAACAAATCGTTAGTGAAGCAAAGAAGTTGAGTATCGCATGAAAAAGTTTTTCTAAAACCGTGTTGAGATGGATGGAAGAACGAGTTGCTTTCCAGGAAATCGATGAGGTGAGAATAGATTACGTGTTCTAAGAGTTTGCATGGAATGCTGGTTAATGAGATGGGTCGGTAGTTCTCGGGACATAATGCGTTACCTGATTTATGGACTGGAACCACCCTCGCCGTTTTCCAGTCTGAAGGAAGCGATGAGCACTGTACTGACTGAGTATACAGTTTAGATAGAATAATAGATGAAAATAATGCAGTACATTTTAACATTTTTGAATTAATAAGGTCAGGACCTGCAGAAGCTGAGATCTTTTGATTATCAATCAAACGGTTAATACCAACTCAATCAAATAATATGGGATCCATAGCACAGAACAAGGAATCAGGAATATTTGGTAAATCGGCAAAGTTATCATCACAAAAGAATGAGGTAAACACTTCATTTAACACAGTGCAACACTCGTTTTCGTCAACATCACTGCCATCTACATGAACTAAATGAATGGAGTCAGCTTTCTTGTCGCCAACAATACTCCAGAATTTACGTGGGTTAGTTAGTAAGAGGGATGGCAATGTGACATTAAAATAGGTTTTTTTGGCATTGCTAGCCGCATAAATGTACTCGGCTTCTGCACGATGGTAAGCATCCCAGCGATCGGCAAAATTGGTTTCTTTGGCACGACGGAAGATACGTTTCTTTCTGTTGCGAAGTCGCTTAAGGTAATTATTGAACCAAGGTGAGCGTGAGTCATAAGGAATCTGCCTTCGAGGTACATATCGGTTAATTAAATCGAGCAATTTATTTTTGTAGAGCTGCCAGTTTTCTTCGACAGATCGTTCATCGAATTTGATAAGGTAGTTGCTGGTAAACGTTTCCAGTTCACTGGTCATTGAGGGTATGTCAGCGCGGTTATAGTCAACAATAATTTTAGATCGTCTCTTGGTAGATACATGCATTTTCAACGTGAAGTTAATAATGGAGTGATCACTTACACCTTGGAGGTAAGTTAGTTTACAAACAAGGTCAGGCACAGTGGTGAAAATAAGGTCCAGGAGGTTAGATGACGTAGAAGTTTTAAGGGTGGGTTCATGTACTAACTGTGACAAGTTAAAGTCTGAACAGATATTCAGAAATTGTGCGTCCTCGGATGAGCTTTTTGCCAGGGTATGGAACCCGAAATCACTTCTCCACAAAATATTAGGAAAATTGAAGTCCCCCAGAATAAACAAAGGTGACGTAGAGTACCGAACAGTTAGATTGTTGAGAACATCATGTAAATCATCGCAGAAAGATTTAGGTGCTGTTGGGGGTCTATAGCAAGCGCAAAAAATGCAGTCACGATTATCAATAACAACACGTACGCACACAAGTTCTAAAGCAGACACTACTGGAACATTAGATGAAGAAAGTTGGTCATTCACAGCAATTAAAACACCCCCGCCAGCACGAACATCACGGTCGTACCGGTAGATCTTGTAGCTTTTTTCACATTCGAAAATCTCAGCGTTTCTTATTTTTGCCGAAAGCCAGGTTTCTGAAAGTACAACTATGTCAGCTGAGCATGCGTCAATGCGAGATGATAAAGTTGTTCGTTTATTGAGAATACTGCGTGCATTGGTGAAAAAGATTGAAGCACCATTTGGAGATAGGGGAGATAGCTACGCCGATCTGTCATGCGCTGGGTTAGCAGGTGCTTTGCGAGTGGAAGTTGCACGCGCCTCTCCAGGGGATACCAGTTCACAAACAGTGTCAGTGACTGCGCTGTATATGTAGGCTTTATTGTTAATGACTAGTTTATTAAAACGAAGTGAAAAAGGCTGGCCGCTAGACTTGCCGAATTCGAGAAGTTTTTTTCGTGTCAATCGCGTTGCCCTGCAGAAATCTTCGCTAATGGAAACACCTGTACTTTTCAATTTAGATTTCTGTGAGAGAATACTTTCCTTGGTTTTGAAGGAAGAAAACTTCACGATGATTGGGCGTGTCTTATTTGCAACATAAGCACCCAACCTATGTGCTCTCTCCACCATGCCATCTGTAATACGCAAATTTAAATGGCGTGAGAGAAGCTCACAGATATGCTCTTCCGACTGTGTCCAAGTCTCGGAAACGCCGTCCGGGATGCCAAAAAACAGTAAATTATGTCGCCGTGACCTATCCTCTAGATCATCAAGACGCGAGGCCAACGCAATACTTTCAGACTTAACGGCCTGGGCAACAGAACTACTGATATCTGCTGTAGGTAGCGCTGTTTCAAGACATTCGACAGTAGATTCAAGATTTGCCAATCTGCATGCAAGATCTGCGACTGTATGTGAAAGTTCCTCTTGGTTTTCTTTTAGCTCAGCAAATGCATGCATCACCTCTGAGTGGCGACTGTCGATTTTCGTTGAAAGGGCTCCTATGGCGTCAAGCAATTCTTTGTGCGATTTGCTATAGTCAGCGTTTGGCGGACCGGGATTTTCTTCTATATCCCCGCAAAGCAGTAAAAGTTTCACAACAAAAATGCATTCGCACAGAGTATCGTAAAGCATACTGGGGCACGGGAGCAGCAGCAGGCAAAGATTGTTCGATCGTTTAGAATTAAGAGATGAAGTACCACCAACCTGCACATGAAAGGAAAACGGATTCGTGAGCGACATCATTTTTGCCGCTCTCCCGTGCCCACTGAAGGCGGACAGCCGACGCCAGTCCTTTAAGGGCTCGCTGTGGAGTGATGGCGCTGGTGTTGCCGATGTGCCGCTTGAGTGCAATGCAAAAGCACTGCGCAGGTCACGTAGGGCAAAGCAGTCATCTTCGCTGATTGCAGTCGTGACTGTCAGGGGTGGTCTTGAGTTCAGCACAGGTGACGATAAAGGAACACTTGGTCGACCGGGAAGCAGGGAAAGCCACACGCCGGTTAGGGCAACAAGCTGCACATGAAAGGAAAACGGATTCGTGAGCGACATCATTTTTGCCGCTCTCCCGTGCCCACTCTTAGAAGGCGTGTCATTAGAAGGCGTGTCATTAATAGATTTATCGAACATTGAAATGAGCTGAAGGCTTACTTTACATTAGCCATGCAAGAAGGTGCTCAAGAAGTAAGGTACAAAGCTCAATTGAGCCATGATATGCTCCATGTTGATGCGACCTACATTTACGTCATATTTTTGTCTCCCATCGTCGAAGAATTTGAAAAGGTCAATGGCTTCTTCCAGTCAGTGAACATTAATCCAGAGAAGATGTTCAAAGAGCTTGATCTGCTTCACCGAACGCTGAAGTCAAGGATTATTTAATTCTTAAATTTTTAGAATTATTAGAAGCAAGGGCACAGACTTTCTTTGGGAATGACAGACTTTGGATCTCACTTTGTCAGTGAACTCCTCTGTTGCAAGCACCAGGAGACCAACCTCAACGAAGCTGCTGTGCAAGGTGTGAAGCAACGCTGCCAAGATTTTGTCGGTGACTTGCTGAAGGAAGTGGAAATGCGTCTTCCCACCAATCAAGCCATTTTTCAAGGCATGAGTGGACTTCACCCTGCACGAGTCCTGTCTCAAACTGCACGACTTTCTGTTTTGCAACTTCCCCTTCAACATCTGGTTTAAAAAAACATGGACATTATTGAAATGGAATACAGGAGGATTGTTATGGATTTTGGAGTGAGGAGGCCGTCTGCGACGGGAAACTTCCGGAGGATTCTTCAGCATTCTGGGCTGGAAGGTTAAAATTTAAAGATGACATGGGGGAAAAGCCCTACCAGGAACTTGCATTGTATGCACTGGCATGTCTTTCTTTGCCCAGTGTCCAGTGCAGTGCTGGAGCGTGTGTTCAGTCAGGTCACGTGTGTGAAGACGAAGTACAGGAAGAACTTGTCACTGAAAACTTTGGATTCCATTGTACGAATTCGCACAACGTTGGCCTCTAGGGAGGGGTGTTGCGTCAAGTTCATTATCACAGACGATATGCTACGCAGGTTTCGTTCAGACATCTACGATGCTCCAAGCGATGATTAAAGGCTCCTCATCATCACAGACGGTATCCTACGCTGGTTTCATTCAGACATTTACGATGCTTCAATTGATGATTAAAGGCTTCTCATCATTTTATATAAATAATAAAATGAGTGCTTGACGAATGTTAATTATTGGTAATTTTTGTGCATTTTAAGGCAAGTTTAGTTTCTGGTAAAATCTGGGGAAATTTTAGCCAGTTTCTGGTGTCGTGCGGACTTTCCAATCTGGCAACGCTGGTTCGCGCCAAGTGATATTGTGTGGTCGCCATCTCTGGCAAGGCTACGTTCATTAGTATGCATGCATAGTACGTGCGGAATAAAGTAATTCCCAGTACATAACATTGGCGACGAGCCGGATCACCCGTAGCAGGGAAGCCCAGAAGGCATCGTGGAGCATCCAGTGAGTCATGGCTGAGCGCCAGCAGAATTTTTCTGCATGTTTGGAGGAGTTTACTGGCTCCAACTGGGGGAGGGGGGGCATCGTGGTTCGGCCTGCTACAATTTTTCTTCGAGGCCAACGATGTGACTCACCCTGTCAAGCAACGAGCACACTTGCTTGCACTGTGCGGTGCTCAAATTTGTGACGTGGTTTGTGCGCTGCTTCAACCGAAGACGCCCGACCAAGTGAGCTATGCCTAGATCATGGCCGCACTTCAGGCACACTACGACCCTCGACCGCCCGAGGTCTACAGTCGTGCGATGTTCCAAAGGCGAGATCAGTTTCCAGGCGAGTCGGTAAACGACTACATTGCCACTCTACGCAAGTTGGCTATGAACTGCAATTTCGGCAGGCAGCCGACAGCAACAACAGATACGGCGACGCCAGTTGAGGGAACGGCATCACCAACACAGCCGGCAGCTACGGGCTGCAATCCAACGCTTCTGCCATTAGATGTGATGTTTGTGATCGCTTCGTGTGTGGTCTCCGTGACCAGAATCTTCAACAGCGACTGTTTGCAGAGAAGGATCTGACCTTTTGCAAGGCTTATGATTTCGCCATTCGAGCGGAAAGCGCCGTCCAGCAGCAACGACAGATAAAAGCTGATCACGCGGAAATCAACAGGGCGGCAACGCGCACCGGCGACAGCGCTTAGATCTTCAAGACGCATTCTGACCAAGGGCAACGCTGCTGGCGTTGCGACGGTTCGCACAGTCCCAAGACGTGTAAGTTCAGCACAAATATTTGCAATTACTGCCGGAAACAGGGGCACATTGCCAAGGCTTGTATTTCCAGGAAGAAGGCTGAGAAAAAGGCATACCAGCGTAGCATATCCATAGAAACTTCACGGACTGCGGAAGTGACTAACGAAACCAAAAATGAGGTTTCAACGTCGCATGACCTCTGTGCAGTGGCAGACGGATTCAGCGCCCCGAATTTTACTCTGACGCTTACAGTGCACGGCAAACCTGTGACTTCTGAGCTCGACTCCGGTGCAGTGTGCACCATGGTTAGCAAACACACATTCCAAACCATATGGCACGCACACTCACTCTCTCTGAGGCAGGACAACATACATCTGCGCACCTGGTCAGGTCAGCAACTACAGGTTGTCGGAACCGCGACAGTAATGGTTCGTCACCACAACACAGCTTGCAAGCTACCACTTCTCGTTGGGACGTTGAGCTTGTTGGGACGCAATTGGTTTGACAGGCTGGGCATCGAGCTTCACGGCATTCACCAGATAACGGAGGAAGGCAGTTTGACCGAGTTGCTACAGAAGCATGAAGACATTTTTAGTGAAGACACCACAGGACACACGGGTGTGCCAGTGAATCTGGAGCTGAAGGAGGTGGAAAGCCCAAAGTTTTTGAAGGCATGGCCTGTACTCTTTACCATGCGCGCATCATCATAGGCGCAGACTGACAAGTACGTAGAGACGGCATTTGGGAGCCAGTCCAACACTCAGACTGGGCTACACCGCTAGTATGGGTGCAGAAAAAAGACGGAAGCATGCCCGCCTGCGGTGACTACCGCTGTACAGTGAATGAGGCTGCGAAAAAGGCTTCATAACCCCTGCCCACAACAGAAGAAGTGTTTAGCACTTTGAAAGGCGGCCGGGCTTTCAGCACATTGGACTTGGCTCAAGCTTACACTCAACTTCATGTGACTCCAGCGACAGCACAGATTCTCACAGTAAACACTACAAAAGGGCTGTACAAGGTAAACAGGCTTTCATTTGGTGTTTCAGCCGCCCCAGCAATTTTCCAGCGCCTTATGGAGAACACCTTGAGCGGCTTGCCGGGAGCTTGTGTTTACCTAGACGATATCATCGGGAGTGGAGCAACAGCAAAAGAGCACAAGGACCGGTCAGTTCTCCAGCGGCTGGCTCAGACAATCCTACGATTGTGCAAATCCAAGTGTCAGTTTGGTGTGGCGGCGGTTAAATTCCTGGGTCACAACATTGATGCAGCAGGGATTCATACATCTGAGGAAAAAGTGGAAGCTATCGTGAAGGCACCAGCGCCCACAAGTAAGCAGACATTGCAGTCATTTTTAGACATGTTGGCCTTCTATGAACGTTTTCTGGAGCACCGTGCTACAGTGGCAGCAACCCTGTATGAACTTCTGGCAAAGGACAAGACTTCGAAGTGGGAGCAAAGACATCAAAAAGCGTTTGATGAGCTCGAACAGTACTTGTTGTCGAGGACTCTCCTGTCACACTATGACGAAAACAAGCCTCTTGATTTCATGTGATGCTTCACCTTATGGTGTAGGTGTCGGGCTTGCTCAACAAGACAGCCAAGGCAGAGAGTCACCGATTGCGTTTGCATCCCGGACATTAGGTGCTGCTGAACATAACTATGCACAACTTGACCGTGAAGGACTCGCTGTAGTTTTTGCAGCCACCCACTTCCGCAAGTACATTGTTGGTTGAGAAGTCACGTTCGTGACTCACCGCCAGCCGTTACTGGGGATGCTCGGACCACGGAAGCCGGTACCGAAATACTTTCACCCCGAATGAAAAGGTGGTGCCTTAAACTTTCAGCATGCAACTATGACCTCCAGTATCATGCCGGTAGTTGTCATCAAAATGCTGATGCGCTGAGTAAAGTGCCTCTGCCATACCGCATTGAAGAGCCTAACCCACCTGGAGACGTCTTCATGTTCGAGGCGTTACCACGACGGCCGTTGACAGCTGAGGATGCGGCCACGCTAACGCAAGAGGATCGAATTCAAGCAGAGGTCTTTTCAGCAGTACAGAATGGCACCGAGCAGCGTCTGCAGGGAGACAGTTTCACCCCATACCGCAGAAGAGCCACCGAACTTACTATCCATCGAGGGTGCATCAGCTGGGGCTCAAGAATTGTCATACTGGCGGGAGGGCGAGAACAGGTCATTTCATTGGTGCTGTCAGGATTGGGGGCTCAATCCCATCGCTCGTGATCCGTTGTCAAGATTGGAGTCCGGCATGAATTAGAAGGTAGCTGACCCATGCCGTCGTCCAACTTATCCACGCTGAGGACGTTGATGAAGGGAAGAACTGCTTCTCATCGAGAACGAGGAATATGGGTTTATTTACAGTATTTACATACAGTTCATCAGTCTACCATGACTGCGAGAGAAAGTACGTCAGTCTAACACGACTGCTTGCGAGATTGTCTCAGTCTAACATGACCGCTGAAGAAAGTGTGTCGAGCATCCGCACAACAGCGGCTTACGAGCACTCGGTCCCCCCTTGACTCCAAGGGGACAGAAAACGTTCGTCCAGTCATTGTAAACAGGCCGCCTCTCTCCGGGACGGGTGACACACACGCACACGCACACACACACAGGTGGAATGGTCCGGAGCCGACGTCAGAGGGGCTTCGTAGAACTCGGAGCCGTCCCGGCTAGCTGGCCCAGGTAGCACATTGTCTTGCGTCTTGGTCGGCGCGTGGGAAGGAGCCTAAGACGACGTCCCCGCGGCAACTCCCCCACCCGTAGCAGATCAGGTCCGCGTTGGGGAGTTTGGTAACAATAGTTGGCCCGCCGAACTCATTCCGTCACAACGGCAGCGAGGCTACAGCGTAACGGTGGCGGTTTCAGCACAAAGCCTGCTTCGTCAAGCGCATCCTAGCTGAAGCGACGGAATGTGGATGACGTGCGTATTGTTCCCGACACAAAGTGGACTTAGTCACGCCGTGGCTAGAGGTTGGCGGCGGAATTCCAAGATGAGGTTGCCACCGCTGGCGTAAATGGCTGGCAAACTTGCACTGCAGCTGGCCGTTTCTAACTGCACGCAGGCCATCGTGGAATTGTAGCCATGAAAGCTTGTGCGCGCAGTTATCTTTGGTGGCCTGGCTTGGACGCCGAGATCGAAACAACTGTAAAGTCATGCGACCAGTGCCAGCGCACCCAGAACGATCCAAGAAAGGCTCCAGTTCCAAATTGGATGCAGCCAACGACACCATGGCACATATTGCACGTGGACTTCGCAGGTCCGGTAGAGGGACATACCTATTGTCGTCGACGCTTTCACCAAGTGGGTGGAGGTACGACCGATGAACAGCCCGACATCAACAGCAGTCATTAGTGTGCTGCCCTCTTTGTTCGCCACATTTGGCATACCACGCAAGGTTGTGTCGGACAGTGGGGCTGCATTTGTGTCTTTCGAGATACAAGACTTCTACCAGGGAAATGGCGCTCGAAGCGTAACGTCAGCCCATTACCGCCCTGCTACAAATAGGCAAGCAGAACGTTATGTAGGAGAACTGAAGAGGGCACTGGCCAGAGAACCGTCCGATTTGCTCAGTGTTCACTTGTCACGTTTTCTGTTTCGGCAGCATACCACTGTGCATCAATCAACTGGGCTAACACCGGCTAAAGCCATGTTCGGGCGGGAGCTGCCAAACCAGTTGGACCTCATCATTGCATCGGAAGGACACGAGGCTCCACAAGCTGACCTACCCAAGAGTCGTGAACTCATGCAAGGAGAAGACCTATGGGTAAAACTATTCAGCAAGAGGCCAGACTGGACAGAAGGAACTCTGTTTAAGAGGATGGGCCACAGATGTTGGCTTGTGAAATGCACAGGAAGAATTGTGAGACGCCATCTAAACCAGCTCAGAATGCCTACCGGCGAAGTTAAGCTGGACAGACAAGCCTCAGCAACGCTCACGTGGGGCATGGACAGTCATCCAGCGGAAAGCACACCAGCTGTGCCATCTTCACGTCCACTCGAATCGGAATCAAGCATACCGAAACGACCAGCACGGATCAGACGGTACCCTACTTGGTACAAGGCATCCTTCTAAGGGAGAAAAGTGTTGTGTCCGTGAATAGTTCGGGTTTTGGTCTTCAGATGTGGACGGGTGGAGCCGCGTAGTGGGAGTGTCTAGAACTACACATGAACGTTCCCCACTGTGTCGATGGGTGGCGCCACATCCCTGGCAAGCCCTGTTGCGGGACAGTCACGTGGACAGTGTGTTCGCGCCAAGTGGTATTGTGTGGTCACCAACTCTGGCAATGCTACGTTCATTATCTATACTACGTGCGCAATAAATTCCCAGTACATAACAGACGTCGTCATCGACGTAAACGCACAAGCCAGGGTGAAGTTCCTGCACCACTTGTGCCAATGCCATCATCTTCAAATAGAACTCCCGAGAGCACAAGGAGACCTCAGACGGAAAAGGCTTCCCCCATGGAAGAGTGGCCGGCGCTCGCAAGCTCTCAGTCTTCTAAAGAGCATCCACGCTTGATGCTCCCATCGAAGCCATCTTCTGTTGGTGAGGCTTCAACAATGGACTGCCAAATGATTCCGGTGTTGCGATCCATTGTGAATGTCATCGGGGCTATGCTGGCAATCATTGACACCCCATCTGATCGACGTGTACTACAAGTGCTCGACGCGCTGAGCCCAGTCCTAGCAAGCCTTGAGTGAAGCCATGACTAACAATCACCAGTCATTTCGTAAGGAAGTCAGGGAAGCGATGATCCTTAAGTGGAACGTCAGGGGTCTAAGATCATGCATCGCTTATTTTCATCAATTTGTTCTCACTAGCCGATTTCCAGTCATTCTCATCTGTGAACCAAGATTCTCACATCCAATAAGACTATCCAGTTACTACACAATATCCTCATCAAGCGAAAACAAAAGTAGCAAGGTCGTCGTGTTTATTCGGCGTGAGCTCACGTCGTCCAGCCAGTGCAACCTCATGACGAGAATCAGTATGTGTACATGACTGTTAAAAATATAAAAAGTCACCTTTGCACTCTTGGGGGGTGTATCTGTCTCCATCAAGTCGATTTGCAACCAAAAGACTAGAAGACATCTTAAGAACACAGCCAGGTCCGTGGGTTATCACCGTGGACTTCAACGCACACCATACCATTCGGGAAAGCTCAAAGGTTAACGCGACGGGACGACGATTAGCTTTATTAGTTTCTAACAATGGTCTCCACCTGCTGAATGACGCGAGTCCAACGTTTCTGTGGGTAATAACGTACCAGCAGCTGCCTTGATTTGACTTTCGTCTTCCACTGCCTCGCCACACATGTTAAGCGGTTTTTGGACATTCAAACGCAAGGAAGCGAACACTTCCCCACTAACCTCCAGATCAAGGGGATGTCTAACACTTATACGTCCACCACGGCACGAATAATAGATTGGACTATCGTTAAATCCCATATTGAGGACGCTTGTGACAAAGGCCTCTCTTGTGGACTTCAACAAGCTATCAAGAAAATGGCACAGACATGCCCGCGCACACTCACGTGTTCTCCAAGGTATTATGAATTCGACCTGGAGAGGCTTGGTGCTATACGTCGTCGTGCTGAAAGAAGATGTCGACGCACTAAGTCAATTCAGGATCTAAGGACAGCCCGGCGAATGCAAAAGAAGATACGCCGCATGGATAAACTAGAGGCACAGCGGTGGTCAAAATTTTTTGCGTCGCTAGATCCCTGCAAACCGCTATCTCACATATGGAAAACTGTGCGACGTCTAGGTTCTGTTCCGGAACAGCGTTTTCCGTTTAAGGACCTAGCACTATTCCAGCGCCGACAAGACATTGATGTGGCGGAAGACTTCTGTGCTATGACTGCGGGCCAGCCAGCCTTGCACAGGTTCGCTTACATTGAAACGTATTCCAGATTCACGAGATTCACGCATGGCTCTGCCTTTCATGGCGCAAGAGCTTGACGCGGCGCTCGCCCTATGTAATCGGTTGTCGTCACTTAATCCGGATGACATATCTTACCGTAAGCTATGTCACCTTAGTTAGCGGGCACGAAGGGCGCTCCTTAATATCTATAACGAGTCCTGGCAGGTCAGCAACGTTCCTCGAGATTGAAGATCAGCCGCCTGGTATCGCTTCTTGAGCCTGGCAAGTCTCCCTAACAGATTACTCATACCTACCAATTTGCCCGCTGGCAAGTTGTGTTGGGAAGGGAATGTAGTGAATTATCCTCGCCATACTTGAGTGATACTTTGAACATTACGAAATCTAGCCAGAAGCTATGGCTGGCTTTCGACGTCACCAATGTTCTATTGACAATTTTATCGATCTGGTAACCTATGTTCAACACCAAAAGACGTATAAGATGTTATCTGTCGCAATGTTCTTAGATATAAAGGCAGCCTATGACAACGTTCTTCATGGCACCTTTCTTGAAGCATTGGAATCAGTGGGCCTAGGCATTCTATTATATCGTTGGAGGCGCAGTTATTTGCATAGGCGAACTCTGTTAACACTGAAGCGGGCCCAACCTTGCAATATTACACGCACCATGTAGTGGCACAAGGCGGTGTCTTGAGTGCCACGATTTTTAACCTTGTACTCAGTGGTATCATGGAACGACTTCCGAACACAATTTAAATATCAATGTATGCCGACGACATCTGCGTCTGGGAATCTGGTGTGACACGGCCGCAGGCACGCGCAAGGCTTCAAAAACTGCGACGTCAACATCGACGTACCTAAATGAACAAGGCCTCAAGATCTCGCCAGAAAAATGCGCATTGGTCGCGTTTAGCCGAAAGTCAATGAGATCAACGATGTCTTTATAGACGGTCAAAGCATACCTTATGTCAGGATGCACCGATTATTAGGCGTAATCATTGATCGTGAGCTCTGCTGGAGTCCTCATGCGGCCCACATAAAGAAGTGCCTGACGGATGTTTGTAATGTGTTCAAGTTTCTTGGAGCAAAAGCCTGGGGTACTTCGGTACATGCAATGATGCAACTATACAGGACACTCTTTCTTGGGTGTTTGCAATACAGCTTGCCTGTGCTGACCAGCATCTGTAGAACTAATATCTGTACATTCGAAAGCGTCCAGGCTCAGGCACTTAGAGAATGCCTTCGATTGCCGCGGTACTCGTCAACAGCTGAAACAATTGTGATTGCATACGATTTCCCAGCCAAGACCCATATAGTCATGGAAGCGCTGAGAGCACACGTGAGACACCTTACTCGAGCCCTTGCCCATCATCTAGGCTTACTGCCAGAGGATCGACCACGTGCCTCCATTTGTGAAACAGTCCTGCCCTATCGTGCCTACCTTCCATCAGGTTATATAGTTACAGCGAGAGTTCCGTTTCCCCCATAGCTCTTGGCACAAGCAAAAGTTCCACGAATGATACCAGGAATACGAACAAAAGCCCAACTCTCGTCTCCAACACTCAAGCAGCTTTCACTGCTCTTGCTGTACGAGACATACAACGAGCATCATCATCTATATACTGATGCTTCAACCACGGTGAATGGGTCTGCAGGATCGGGGACCTTTCCTGCGAAAACCTCCACCATCAAGATTCAACTATCTCACAAGACTACATCGACTGCCGCGGAGCTCGCTGCTGTTCGTTGTGCACTTCGTGTAATTTCTGATGGACTACCCAAGAAATGGAGCGTGTTCAGCGACCCCAAGGCTACTCGTCATTGTTTGGTTTCTGCCTTACGCCACGGACCCACGAACAACTAGTTCTAAAAATCAGACTGCTGCTTCACCACCTCGTCGACCAAGGACACGACATAACATTACAGTGGATTCCAAGCCACTGTGGCATAATCGGCAATGAACATGCCGACACAGCAGCACTATCTGCACATGGGGTAGGCTTCCAAGACTCCATTCCATTCTCAAGAACAGACGCTACAATGAAAATTCGTGTGCTTGCAAATGAAGCCATCAGAACTTTAGGGAACACAACAAGCTTGATGCATACACGTCTACACCGACTGGACCCGTCCCTTCGACTTCGACCCCCATGTGGACTCTCTAGACTCGAGACAGCAGTACTTTGCCGACGGGGGATTGGCGTCGCTTACCTCCACCGCGGGTCGTCCCGGTATTGCAGTATTTTCTGGATCGGCCGACGTATGGGGGGTGCTTAAGCCTGCTTCACCTCTGCCGCGGGTCGGCCCGGTATTGCAATATCTTCGCGATTGCCCACGTATGGGGAGTGCTTAACGCCTGCTGCACCTCCGCCGCGGGTCGGGCCGCTATTGCACTATCTTCGGGATCGGTCGACGTATGGGGAGTGCTTAACGCCTGCTTCACCGCCGCCGCGGGTCGGGCTGCTATTGCACTATCTTCGGGATTGGCACCCGTATGGGGAGTGCTTAACGCCTGCTGCACTGCTGCCGCGGGTCGTGCCGCTATTGAACTATCTTCGGCATCGGCTCACGGATGGTGAATGTTTAAGGGCCCCTGAAACGGTTCGGACAAATTTTGTAGACGCGAAGGATACAGCTTAAGTAGAACACTCGCACCACAATTTAAGTGAAGCGTTACGTATTAATGGAGCTACAAGCGATTACAAGTTACCCTCCTCCCTAGCCACGCTTTTCCTCCTCAACTCGTTCGCCGTGCGGTCGGGGCTTAGCTCCGCCTTCACTGGTTCTGCGTCACGATGCGATGTCACATCGTCCACTTCCGGTTGTTTTGGAGCCTGCCCCCGCCCGCGCGAGACGTCTCCGCTAGCAGCTTGGCCGTCAACTCCAAGCGAGAGCTATCGAAGCAGTGTGCGTTGCGAGCACTCTGTCGTAGCGCCGAACGTGTCTGGTATTCCGGTAATCACACACTAGCAGAACGTTTCGACGGAATGGTGAAGGCATAAACTCAAGCTGATGAAGGAACTTTAGCGTAGACGTACGTGAGCTGCCTGATCGGTCTCCACGGTCCAGCCACCCGTTGGAGCAGAGCTTAACCAGCCAAAGAAAGAGCTAATATGGCTCTAACCAAGTGTAGAACATTCAAAACTTTTGCAAAAACAACGTGTTAACGATTACACTCCCGCGAAAAATTTACACCAGCAGCAAAGAAGAATACAATTTGTTACTGCTACTGTGTGTGGTTGAGCTCTATGCCACCAGGTGGCTGCACCGTGCAGACCATTCACATTTGCGCTTCTGTGCCTCCCCTGAAACGACACGCAAGGGGACACGGCCAGGCCCTGTCCCCTTGCGCTTGCGTTTACCCTAATACCGGACTCGCGAAACGCTATTGCGTTAGTCATCTTCCGGTGTAAAGTGACGGCCGCAATCGCGCAGATCCTGGCGCCCATCGGATAGCGGCTGTCCAATGCGCTGCAGCCAGTCCGCTCGTCTACTGGCTTGCAGAAGGACACGATGTCGCAGCTTGAGATACTGCCAGTCGCTACGTTTGCAGTCCACAACGCAACAAAGTCGAATCATAGCGCTCGCGAAAAGACAGACCAACACTGACTGCGGAGCTCTCGTCAAAGACGGAGCACGTTGTAACACAAGCAGACGACACTTGCTATGTGCCGGAAGTGCTTAAGTGTACTGAAAAAGCGTTCTTGTGCATTCTCTTTATGTTACTTTCTTTTTATAAAAACAAATTAACTAACATTCCAACTATTACAAACACCATTTGTTTACCATAAAGTTGGAAAAATTATCGACCACGCGCCCTGGTCAGCCAATCCGATAGCTCACCCCACTGACGTCATATGGGAGATTTCCGTCATATGGGTAGGGGCGGCTTAAAATTCCGCCAAGCAGTGTGCTGCGATCGGCAGCGATGTGCATTTTTAAAACCTTATAATAAATTACACGCTTTACGTGGAGCACTTAGATGTGTCAATTAATGATCAGGAGGACATACTCTAACGACTCAGTACGTTTGTAGAAAATCGTCGAAATCGTTTCAGGGTCCCTTTAACGCCTGCGTCACCTCCACCGCGGTCGGGCCGCTATTGCACTATCTTCGGGTTCGGCCCACGTATGGGGATTGCTTAACGTCTGATTCACCTCCGGCGCGGGTCGGGCCGCTATTGCACTATCTTCGGGATTGGCCCACGTATGGGGAGTGCTTAACGCCTGCTGCACTGGCGCCGCGCCGGGTCGCTATTGCACTGTCTTCGGGATCGGTCCACGTACGGGGATTTCTTAACGCCTCATTCACCTCCGCCGCGGGTCGGGCCGCTATTGCACAACTTCGGGATTGGCCCACGTATGGGGAGTGCTTAACGCCTGCTGCACTGCCGCCGCGGGTCGGGTCGCTATTGCACTGTCTTCGGGATCGGTCCACGTACGGGGATTGCTTAACGCCTGATTCACCTCCGCCGCCGGTCGGGCCGCTATTGCACTATCTTCGGGATTGGCCCACGTATGGGGAGTGCTTAACTCCTGCTGCACTGCCGCCGCGGGTCGGGTCGCTATTGCACTGTCTTCGGGATCGGTCCACGTACGGGGATTGCTTAACGCCTGATTCACCTCCGCCGCGGGTCGGGCCGCTATTGCACTATCTTCGGGATTGGCCCACGTATGGGGAGTGCTTAACGCCTGCTGCACTGCCGCCGCGGGTCGGGCCGCTATTGCACTATCTTCAGCATTGGCCCACGGATGGGAAATGCTCAACGCCTGCTTCACCTCCACCGCGGGTCGGGCCGCTGTTGCAATATCTCCGGTATCGGCCCACTTATGAGGAGTTTTTTTTTTTGCTTCCGACGACAGGAAAATTTCCTTGGACGGTAGAGGTAAACGTTTTCGCTGTAACAAAGATTGAAGTTGTTCAGATGAAAAATGAGAAGACACTACTGAACGCAACAAATTAGGTTAGTTCCTTGACCCTTCCACAACTACCGGAAGACCGATAAATCACCCTCGGACAAGATACGAAAGACTCGACTGTCGCAAGTTTTTCTTGCCTTTATTTGGCAATTCTCGGTCCATATAAATTGCTATCCTTTGTCCCTTTCCATTGATTGAGCCTTCGCAAACAGCACTTTGTTTTCTCTGGTCAAATGATCATTAATATAAATGGGAACATGATTTGCACCTGCAAAGCCGAGTTGTTTAGAATTTAGGCGAGCCTTTGGTGCCTTAGTAACAAATCCTGCTTCTTTGTCCTTGAACAGAACCAAGCAATAATGTTTTTATTGCCCGTGCCTGACCTAGTTCGGACGCGGTGTACAAACTCGATGTCATCGTCAGAAATTGGACAGCATATCTTTTCATCAACAGCTTTCATGATCTCAAGACAGGTCTCGCCCTGTGCACATGCTATTTACTCTTTTGATTTCCACGTTGTTTATTCTTAAATGCTGCTCAAGTTCTGATAGTCGTTTGCCGAGTGCTTCATTCTCGTTTTTAGTTTTTTTGTTAGCTATGGTCAAAGTAAGGTATTGAGTTCGAGCTTCTTCAGCCATTCACTTGAGCATGTCGACACTTTTTATCAGAGATAACATTTCACGTTTCAGTTCAACAATGTCTAATTCTGTTTATAGCTTCGGCGAACACTTTTTTACGAGATCAGCGACTGCCTCGTCATATCGACCCTTGAACATGGCTTCTAACTGATCAATTCGTTTCGCGAGCTCCGCACAAGTAGCCATAGTGATGTCTTTGCAGTCTGGGCTTGGATCATGGCTCGTCGGGGGCGTCCGGTACATGAACGTACCAACCCCTCCATCAGATGTCACGTGGTAGTGACGAACACAGTAGCAAAACTGTAAATGGTGAAGCTACATCTGTATTGGGCGAACTAGCGCCCTCAAAAACTGGCTACACTCAAAGAATGGCGACAGCGGCGAACACAGCTGGTGGTCGTCGAAAATATGATCAGCTGGTCAAGCTTGTCGGCTTTTATACATTAGTCATCGAAGGTTCCAGAGTAATCGCTGGTGCTCGCGTGTCTTCCAGAAAGTCATACACCATTCGCGTAGCGCGATGAAATCAGATTACACAAGGTTCGGTGACAACAGATAGCGAATAGAACCATCGATAACTTTCGAGAAACTTCCGTTACGTGCAGGCGCGTCCTGCGCTGTGCGATAACATTTGTTATGCGGTGAAACGTGGTCATCTGATAAATATAAACAAGTAAATGCGTCAATATCATCTTCATAATCAGTCTATCGTTATGCCCACTGTAGAACGAAGGCATCTCTCAAGGGATCGTCAATGACCCCTCACTTGCGCCAACTGTTCCAACGTGCCCCTGCGAATTTCCTATATTCATAACACCGCCTTATCCTCTGTCGCCCTTGACTGCGTTACCCTTCCCTTGGCACGCACTCAGTAACTCTAATGATCCACCCGTTATCTGGGCTACAGATTATAATCATGGCATGCCCGGCTCCATTTCTTTCTCTTATAGTCAAATAGAATACCGGCTATCCCCATTTCCTCTCCGATCCACACCACTCTCTTCCTGTCTCTTAACGTTACGCCTGACGATTTTCATTCTATCGCCCTGTGCGTGGTCCTTAACCTGTTCTCGAGCTCCTTTGTTGACCTCCATGTTTATGCCTCCTATGTTAGCACCAGTAGAATGCAATGATTGTACACTTTTCTTTTAAACAACAGTGGTAATCTCCCAGTGAAGAATTGGTAAAACCTACGGTATGCACTCCAACCCATTTTTATTTTGTTGCACACCTCCTCATCATTAGGTGTCCTTGTGAATTATTCACCTAGATAAACATGCCCGTGCACATACTCTACATGCAGACAGGTGATCATGAATTCCTATTCCCTTGCCAGGCTATTCAACATCATCTTTGTGTTCTGCAGAATTATCCTCAACCGTACTCTTACATTTTTGGTTATTTAAGGTCCTCTATCATTTTTCGCAAATCATACAAGTGTATTGAAAGAATGAAAAAATTCTGTGACATTACTATACGCCAAAGAGGGTGAATGCGATAGCTTGTGTGCTCAATTGAGAGATTGATTAAATTGCTTCAGATCATCATTCGAATACGTTACTTATTATTACTTTTCTCCCAGCGAAGGTCGTTGCTTCGAGTGCCTTAATTGAGGTTACTTTACCTGGGCCATAATTAACGCCAAAGGTGGTGACGTTCGAGTGCCTTATAATTACCTATAATTATTAACTGTGCCTTAATTAACTCTCTCCTTAACACCAAAGGTCGTGGGTTCGAGTACCTGAATTAACTCTACAATAATTAACCTTGCCTTCTTTCTGGGGTGGGGGCCTCGTGGTGAGCGGCATCGGAGCCAGCTGTGGAAGAAGACGACGCCGAATGCGCGAGCATTAGTGGCACAAGCGCGTGTCTGTGCGAGACGAGCTCGCTTGACTCTCTGTAACGCACGCCGCAGTTTTCGGACCATCGTGTGTATATTGACACGTGTACTTATATTTAACGGGCGACCACGTTTCGCCGCCCAACAAATGTTATCGCACAGCGCGGGACGCGTCTGCATGTATCCGAAGTTTCTGGAAAGTTATCGATGCTTCTATCCGCTGTCTGTTGTCGCCGAACCTTGTGTTATCTGATTTCATCGCGTGACTCGAATGTTGTAGATCTTTGTGGAAGGCATGCGGGTCCCAACGATTAGTCTGGAACATTCGATGACTGCTGTATAAAAGCCGACGCACTTGACCCGCTGATCAGATTTTCGACGATCGCCGACCGCGTCCGCCGCTGTCGTTGTGCTATAAGTGTAGCCTGTTTTTGTGGGCACAGGTTCGCCCAATAAAAGTTAGTTTTGTCTTTCACAGCATTTGCTACTGTGTTCTTCAACGTCACCACCACGTGACATCTGGTGGAACATCAACACCAACACCGACACGAACACCAACGTAGTCCCGGAGCATCGAGCAAGCCGCCGTCTTCAACAGCTGCCCCCGGAACACGGACTTCTACCTGAGAAGACCAAGACGATTGTGGACAAGGCAACCCCGATGGCAGCCCCAGCGTCGCCCATCGTGCTGCAGCAGCCCAGGGAACCTCCGACGTTCCGCGGATCAACACTCGAGGACCCGGAAACCTGGCTCGAGACGTATGAGAGGGTCACTACGTTTAACAGTTGGGACAGCGACGACAAGCTGCGGCATGTCTATTTCGCACTGGAAGACGCCGCCAGGACCTGGTTCGAGAATCGAGAAGCCACCTTAACGACGTGGGACCTGTTCAGAAGCGGCTTCTTGCAAACGTTTACAAGCGTCGTGCGAAAAGAGCGAGCCCAAGCACTGCTAGAAACCAGAATGCAGCTGCCAAACGAGACGATCGCGATCTTCATGGAGGAGATGGCCCGTCTTTTCCGGCACGCCAACCCGGAAATGTCAGAGGAAAAAAAAGTCCGCTTCCTGATCCAGGGCGTCAAGCAAGAACTTTTCGCCGGACTTATTCGTAACCCGCCGAAGACCGTAGCTGAGTTTTATGCAGAGGCATCGACGATCGAGAAAACTCTGGAGATGCGCACCCGGCAATATAACCGGCAGGGGTTCACGCCGCAGTACGCCGTCCAAGGAGTGGATTCCGGCGACCTTCAGGAGACCATCAGGGCCATTGTGCGCGAAGAACTGCGCAAGATCCTGCCTTCGTCGCAGCCCCAAGTGGCTTCGATCGCCGACATCGTGAAAGAAGAGGTGCACCGATCCCTTGGAGTTCCCGAGCTGCAACCACAATTACTGCAGCCCCAGCCAGAAGCGATGACATACGCCGCCGTCGCACGCCGTCAAGGTCCCCCTTCGCGACCACGCCAGGGCCCTGCAACGACGCAATTCCGTCGTCCACCGCCGCCGCCGCCAGCACGCCCACCCGTCGCCCAGCGCACCTACGCGAGGAAGTCGGACATTTGGCGAGCCCCCGACCAGCGTCCGCTCTGCTATCACTGCGGAGAAGCCGGCCATGTGTATCGCCGATGCCCATACCGGGAGATGGGACTGCGAGGTTTCGCCGTCAACGCTCCGCGTCCGCAGCAAGGTGAACGCCCTCGAGATATCGCCGACTACCTCGCCGCTACTCAGTGGAGCTCTCGACGACCGTCGCGTTCGGCGTCACCAGGCCGCTACCTCTCGCCGCAGCGCCGACCATACACTGGCCCAACCCGGGGCCAGTCAGCAAGCCCATCTCCAGAAAACTAAAAGCAGCAACCGATGGAGGTGCGGTTGCTGTTCGTCGAACTGACGAAGATCCTCCGCCGCCGACGAAGACGACAAAGAAACCATCTCGACGACCTAATGACGACACGCCGCCGTCCCGACAAAGTCAGGAAGCCAAGACTACACCGACGAAAGACGGCTTGACGACGCGACGTTCCAGCTTCAGTTCAACACGACGCAGCCATGATCCGACGCCAAGACCCAACTGCAACGCCAGACAAAGAACCACCGACCTCGACGTACTTCTCGACGGCCACGCAGTCACTGCCTTAGTCGACACAGGGGCCGATTACTCCGTAATGAGTGGACACATCGCCGCCCAGTTGAAGAAGGTTAAGACTGCATGGGAGGGCCCCCAAATTCGGACCGCTGGAGGACACCTCATTGCGTCGACTGGAATCTGCACGGCAAGAATAACGTTCATGACCGGACTTACCCTGCCACCTTTGTTATCCTCCAACAGTGTTCAAGAGACGTCATTCTCGGCATCGACTTCCTGAACCATCACGGCGCAATCATAGACCTGAAGTCGAAATCGATAACGCTGTCGGAAGATCAAGCGATACCGCCGGAGAGCTTTCGCAGTCACCACGCCTTGAGTGTTATCGAAGATCAAGTGAGCATTCCGCCTCGCTCGAGCATTGTTATTTCGGTCGGCACCATAACACCCGCTGACGTAGAAGGTGTCATCGAAGGCGACCAAGGTCTACTGCTAGACCGTGAAATTTGCGTCGCAAGAGGGATCGCTCGACTGCATAGAGGGAAAACTGAAGTGTTGCTGACAAACTTCAGCCAAGAGTTCAAGCACATAAACAAGGCCACGATGATCGCGTACATCGCGGAAATTCTGGAAACCAGTAATGCGTTTGTCCTCTCGGATTCCGCCGCATCTACCCGGACAACGATTGTTCCCGAACCAGACTACGACATTTATTTTATTTTATTGATTCCGTACTGCCAGCCTGTTTTAAAGGCCCTAGGCAAGAGTGGGATATACATAAAGGCTTTAAGAACCTAATAACATGTGAAACACACGAAAGGAAAAAAAGAGAAAAAGAAAATAAAAAAGGTGGAAATAAGCAAAACGTCAGCTTGGTACAATGCAAAAGAAAGAAACAACAATAAAAAGGAAGGAAGATGTCAAACAATTCTGCACTACAGCACATGTTTACACAATGGCTTACACACACACACACACACACCCACACACACACACACACAAAGAAATTAACGGTCCCCTTAACATAATATGATCTATATCACATAGTGTATGCAATAGGATAGAAATCGTGGGAAACCTTTCGGTTCATAGATTAATGAGTGCGTGCATGAAGGACGATATGGTTGAGCTTTGAAGAACGTTTTTAGGCAGGGCGTTCCAGTCATGGATGGTTCGGGGGAAAAAGGACTGCTTAAATAATGTGGTATGGTTCGAATACTCGTCTAACCGGAATGAATGTGATGAACGCGTTGGGCGCCGGCTACATGGGGTAATATACAATTTATCTAGTTTTACATGCTCCTGATGAATTAAATATAACATTTTGAGCCTCTCTCGGTACCGTCTTGCCTCTAGGGTTTCCAGGGTTCCTGTAAAAGAGCGCTAACTGATGTATGACGGCGGCAGGAATTAAAAATAAACCTGACTGATTTCCGATGTATCATTTGAATCATATTTAGCTTGTTTGGGTGTAAGGATCCCAGACAGGAGTAGCGTACTCTAACAAATGTCTGATGAAAGTCTTGTATGCTAATAATTTTATATTACTTGTAGATTTAGCCAAGGTCCTCCTCATGTATCCGAGCTTATTCATGGCTTTCTTTTTAATGTGAGCTACATGGCTATTCCACCTAAGGTCCGACGTAATTACTAAACCAAGGTATTTAAATTCTGTAACAGAGGATAAGTTATGGACATTAATGCTGTATAACAGGGTAACGGCTTTTTTTTGCGTGTAATGATCATTGATACTGTTTTTGTTAGTTTAATGTTCATTTGCCACTCTAAGCACCAAGTCGCTATTGCTGATAAAGATGAATTTAGGATCGTCTGATCTGCCTCGCTGTGAATTTCATGATAAAGTACGCAGTCATCTGCAAACAGCCGAATTTTAACCGGTATATTATTCACTATATCATTGATAAAAACTAGAAAGAACAGAGGGCCCAAGACTGATCCCTGTGTGATTCCAGATTGCACATCGGATAAGTCTGATTTCGCATCATCAACAACGACTGTCTGTCGCCTGCCCGTAAGATACGCCTCAGTAGTTGGTCGTTTTTGAGAATAGGTTTTAGCTTAGATAACAACTTTTGGTGGGACACACGGCCGAAGGCTTTCTCAAAATCTAAGAATACCATGTCAATTTGGCCTTGACCGTCTAGTGCTGCCGCGATTTCATGCACTGTTTCTAATAGTTGTGTTACAGTGGGTTTCCCACGACGGAAGCCGTGTTGTCGCGGGTCACAGAGGCCATTACTTTGTATGAAGACTGAGATGTGCCTAAATATTATGTGTTCTATCACTTTTGATCAAGGGCAAAGTAGGGAGATAGGACGGTAAGATTGGAGGAATGAATGGTAGCCTGATTTAGGGATGGGAATTATTTTTGCATGTTTCCAGTCACGTTGGATTTCTGCACATGAAAGTGGTTTATTATAAATAACGTAAAGATATTTGGCGCACCATTCGGCGTATCTCACCAAAAAGTCGTTAGGTATTTCGTCGACGCCTGGCTACTTCTTTATATCAAGATCAAGAAGCAAGGACAGTACACCTGCTTCGTTTACGTCGAGATCACCAATGGGTGGAATATCATTTAAAGCAGCTATGTGCGGTGTCTTTCCATCATCCCTCGTGAACACAGAGCAAAAATACTTGTTAAGTGCATTTGCAATTTTCAGTTTATCTTTCACTATGAAACCATCCACACAAATATCGGACACGTCGGTTTTTCTTGGCGATAAGTACCGCCAGAACTTATCCGGGGATGACAGAAGAAAATTTTTTAAAACAACATTTTGATAATAGTCTTTCGCTTTCGAAATCCCAGTTTTTAGCTGTAGACGCAGGTTGGTTAGCTTTTCGGCGTTAGCCTTTGAGGGTCGTGCTTCATGTTGCTTTCTTACTTGCTTTAGTTTTCGCCCAAGTCGTACGAGGTCTCTTGTCATCCACGGATTTATTTCACATACAACTTTCCGCTTTATGGGCACAAAAGTGTCGATACAGTTGTGAACAATATTTTTAAAGAAACACCATAAATTGTCAACGGACACAACGTGAGATTCTGAAAGAGATGCAAATTCAGAAAATTTACTGTCTAAGGCATCAAGTACGTAGACATCACTAGCGCGTAAGAAGTCAGGAATCAAGTACTGGTTTTTAGAGGGTTTTAACCTGAAATTTAGCTCTAGTGTAAGGCATATCATTCTGTGATCTGAAATTCCCTGGAATATGTCGACACTCGGATTACGATTGAGGACTTGGTCGTTTACAAGAAAGAGATCTAATGTGCTTTGCGCGCGAGTCGGTTGTTTTACCAGTTGAGTCAAAATATGAAAAAGAACGATGTCTGTTAAAGGCTCAGCTGCCGCGCAAAGGGCATCAGGGAAATCAGTTGACCAGTCCACTGACGGGACGTTGAAATCACCAGCAAGCAAAACATTCTTGCCATGTATGCCAGTTGTACACAAACATTCATTCAGAGCGTCGAAGAATACGTCACAGTGTTGTGGGCGGTAAAAACCACCAATTATAAGATGGAAATCGTCCAAAAACACTTTCGCGATGATGCATTCAGTGCCGGCAATATCAGGTAACCTTTGTACTTGCAAGCAGTCTCGAAACATCAAAGCGACTCCGCCTCCGCGGGAATCTCGATCTTTCCTGTATATTTTGTACCCTGGTGGTGTTATCTCGAAGTCCAGGATGCAACAAAGTTTCAGTTATCATTACATGTGGCTCATGCGCCACTGCAATGCTTTGAAAGTCGGAAAGTTCGTTTACGATGCTGCGAGCGTTTAGATTAAGGCAACGGAAGCTTTTTTGAGTGCCCGAAGAAGTTCACTGTTTCTTCCTAGGTTTATTGGTGGGTGCTAAAATGGGAATTCTTTTCATTTCAGTAGCGCCCCAGGTATACATTTCTCCCTTTATAACGATTTTGTCATGCACAAGCCTCACTTTTTCGCCGCCCTTTCTGATATTTGCCGTGCTTTCCCATAGATACCTTCTTATTTGCCTAGTTTCTGCAGAAAAGTCTTCTGCAATCGAGATTTATGTTCCTTTTGGCTTAGAGCAGTTTCTGAGCACTCTAATCTTTTCACGGTGGTCAATGAGTTTGAGCACACTGGCCTGTTTTTGTTTCGCTTCTTTTGTCCGATTCGGTGAATTCTTTCGACTGTCGACACCTTTACACCGAGCATATTCTCAAATATTTCGGAAACCACAGAATTTGTTAGCGATTGAAACGTTTCACCAGGACGTTCCGGTAAACCGAACACGAGAAGATTATTGCGCCTGCTCCTGTCCTCGAGGTCGATCAATTTACTTTGCATGGTATTTATGGTTGTCTCAAGATTAGAAATCTTGGCCGTAAGTTCTGTAAATGTTACTGTGGAATGTTCGACCTTGGATTCGATAATGTCAAGTCTTGCTTGCATGGTTTTTTGACCATCAAGTATTTGACGCAATAGCTCCTCTATGCTCTGCCCGGGGTTCGATTCTATGTCACCGCACAGCATGAGCAATGAAAATGCAACGTCTTGCACAAGAGAACATAACCCGTTTAAACAAGTGGGGCACGTCAGCTGGATGAAACAACGGTTGCTAGTTTTGATAGTCGAATAGCTCTTACTAACCTGCACAAAATACAGAAACGGGTTCATGCTTGTTGGGGAGCCGCTGACGTGCCCACTGAAGAAGCTGTCGTGCATCCCACTTCTTATGGTCCTCGGCTCCGATGACGTCGAACTGGGGGGCGGATGCTCCCGGTCACTGCTGCCGCCAAGGTAACAAAAAGACCATCTGCGCAGGCGCCTCCATTAGTGTCTGCCAATCGGGTGGTGTCCTTTCCTGTTACTGTAGATGCGCCGGTCAGTCCAGCCGAGCCGAGAAGTTCAATCTGCACAAAATACAGAAACGGGTTCATGCTTGTTGGGGAGCCGCTGACGTGCCCACATTAATCCAAGTCTCCCCGTGATTGAGCAACAGCAGCTCAGAAGTCTACTCCGACGATACAAAGGCTGCTTTTCGACGTCATCGAGGATTCGACAAACACCAGTCGCCAAGCATCGCATAATCACCGAGGAGTGCGCTCGACCACTCCGCCAGAGCCCTTACCGAGTTTTGCCGCGAGAACGTGCAGATATAACAGAACAAGTCGACGAAATGCTGCGCAACGACATCATCCAGCTGTCCAAAAGACCGTGGGCATCCCCTGTTGTCCGGGTAAAGAAAAAGGGCGGAACCCTACGTTTCTGCGTCGATTATCGTCGTCTGAACAAGATCACGAAGAAGGACGTATACCCCCTCCCACGAATAGACGACGCATTGGATCCGCTCTGCAACGCTAAATACTTCTCGTCGATGGACCTCAAGTCCGGCTATTGGCAAATAGAAGTCGACGAAAGAGATCGCGAAAAGACGGTCTTCATCACCCCAGACGGCCTCTACGAGTTCAAGGTTATGCCATTCGGACTGTGATCGGCGCCTGCAACGTTCCAGCGCGTCATGGACACGGTGTTAGCAGGGTTGAAGTGGCAGACCTGTCTCGTTTATTTGGATGACGTCGTCTTCGCTGGAAATTTCGACGATCACCTCAGGCGGCTTGCGACAGTACTAGATGCCATCAAGTTATCAGGGCTTACTCTGAAGCCGGAAAAATGCCGCTTCGCTTACGATGAGCTTCTGTTCCTAGGCCACGTAATCAGCAAATCTGGTGTCCGTCCAGACCCGCAAAAGACAGCTGCCATCGCACAGTTCTAGCAACCCATCGACAAGATGGCAGTGCGTAGATTCCTTGGCATGTGTGCCTACTACAGGCGCTTTGTCAAGAACTTTTCACGCATCGCCGAGCCTTTGACACGTCTAACTAAATGTGATGTTGACTTCAAGTGGGAAACGCCGCAGGCCGACGTATTTGAAGAACTCAAACGATGCATGCAGTCGCCGCCGGTATTTGCGCACTTAGACGAGTACGCCGACACAGAAATCCATACTGACGCCAGTAGCCTAGGCCTCGGTGCCGTTCTAGTCCAGAGAAGAAACGGAGTCGAACAGGTGATAGCTTACGCTAGCCGGTTGCTGTCAAAAGCGGAAGGCAACTATTCTACGACCGAAAAGGAATGCCTCGCCATCGTTTAGGCTACAGCTAAATTTCGCCCTTATCTTTATAGCAGGCCATTCAAAGTCGTCAGGGACCATCACGCGTTGTGTTGGCTAGCGAATATAAAGGATCCTTCAGGACGACTGGCGCGGTGGAGCCTCAGACTACAAGAACACGACATCACTGTCACCTACAAGTCCGTACGAAAACACTCCGATGCCGATTGCCTATACGCGCACCCACTGAACCGCCGCCGCAAGATGACGAGAATGACGACGCCTTCCTTGGAATTATAAGCGCGGAAGACTTCGCTGAACAGCAACGGGCAGACCCGGAGCTAAAAGGCCTCGTCGAATATTTGGAAGGGCACTCCGACGTTGTCCCCAGGGCATCTAAGCGCGGATTATCTTCCTTCACGCTTCAAAACAATCTACTCGTGAAGAAGAACTTCTCACCAGTCCGCGACAATTACGTTCTTGTTGTCCCGTCAGGACTTCGTCCAGAATTACTGCATGCCCTACATGACGATCCGACCGCTGGACACCTCGAATTTTCCCGGACACTATCGAGGATACAAGAAAAGTATTATTGGCCGTGCCTGACTGCCGACGTCGCCCGTTATGTCAGAACATGCCGAGACTGTCAGCGACGCAAGACACCGCCGACAAGGCCAGCCGGGTTACTACAGCCAATCGAGCCTCCTGGCCGACCATTCCAGCAGATCGGGATGGACTTGCTGGGACCGTTTCCGACGTCAATAACCGGAAATAAGTGGATCGTCGTGGCGACGGACTACCTCACTCGCTTTGCTGAAACAAAAGCACTGCCGAAAGGTAGCGCAGCCGAAGTGGCGAAATTCTCTGTCGAAAACATCCTGCTGCGACATGGCGCCCCAGAAGTCCTTATCACCGACAGAGGAACGGCCTTTACAGCGGAGCTCACCCAAGCCATTCTGAAATACAGTCAGACAAGGCAGAGGAGGACAACGGCCTACCACCCGCAGACGAATGGTCTTACGGAACGGCTGAATAAGACCCTCGCCGACATGCTAGCGATGTACGTCGACGTCGAACACAAGACCTGGGATGCCGTCCTGCCGTACGTAACATTCGTTTACAACACGGCGGTGCAAGAAACAACACAGATCACGCCGTTCAAGCTGGTCTACGGCAGGAACCCGACGACGACGCTCGACGCCATGCTGCCGCACGTGACTGACGAAGAGAACCTTCACGTCGCTACCTACCCCCAGCGCTCCGAAGAAGCCAGACAGTTCGCCCGCCTGCGGATCAAGAACCAGCAGAGGACCCACAGCCGACACTCCAACCTCCGACGACGCTTCGTCGAGTACCAGCTCAGCGACCGTGTTGGGGTGTGGACCCCGATACGCCGACGAGGACTCAGTGAAAAACTACTGCGACGATATTTCGGACCCTACAAGGTCATCCACAAGATATATACAAGAAAAGTATATAATAGCTGTGTCTTACCAGTACTCACCTACGGGGCAGAAACCTAGAGGCTTACGAAAAGGGTTCTACTCAAATTGAGGACGACGCAACGAGCTATGGAAAGAAGAATGATAGGTGTAACGTTAAGGGATAAGAAAAGAGCAGATTGGGTGAGGGAACAAACGCGAGTTAATGACATCTTAGTTGAAATCAAGAAAAAGAAATGGGCATGGGCGGGACATGTAATGAGGAGGGAAGATAACCGATGGTCATTAAGGGTTACGGACTGGATCCCAAGGGAAGGGAAGCGTAGCAGGGGGTGGCAGAAAGTTAGGTGGGCGGATGAGATTAAGAAGTTTGCAGGCATGGCATGGCCACAATTAGTACATGACCAGAGTTGTTGGAGAAGTATGGGAGAGGCCTTTGCCCTGCAGTGGGCGTAACCAGGCTGATGATGATGATGATGATGATGATGAAGGTCATCCGACGTATTGGCGCACTGGACTATGACGTCGTGCCAGACGGCATTTCGCATTCACAGCGACGCCGCGCACGATCTGAAGTGGTCCATGTGGTGCGTCTTAAACCCTTTTACGGACGCTGACGAACTTCCTTATTTTGTTGTTTTCTTTGCTAGGAGTGCTTTTCTTTTATTGCTTTCGTTTGTTTACAGCATCGGGTCGATGCTTTCTAAGAGGGGGTATTGACACGTGTACTTATATTTAACGGGCGACCACGTTTCGCCGCCTAACAAATGTTATCGCACAGCGCGGGACGCGTCTGCATCTATTCGAAGGTTCTGGAAAGTTATCGATGCTTCTATCCGCTGTCTGTTGTCGCTGAACCTTGTGTTATCTGATTTCATCGCGTGACTCGAATGTTGTAGAACTTTGTGGAAGGCATGCGGGTCCCAACGATTAGCATGGAACATTCGATGACTGCTGTATAAAAGCCGACGCACTTGACCCGCTGATCAGATTTTCGACGATCGCCGACCGCGTCCGCCGCTGTCGTTGTGCTATAAGTGTAGCCTGTTTTTGTGGGCACAGGTTCACCCAATAAAAGTTAGTTTTGTCTTTCACAGAATTTGCTACTGTGTTCTTCTACGTCACCGCCACGTGACAATATGCTCCATGGCCAAAAGGCAACAGCCCGCGCCAACCTACAATCGTCGCCTTCGCGTCACTAGCTTGTTCATCATCGTAAATTCCGGTCCGTTGCAATATAAACACAAAATAAACAAGACACAGCGATATCTCAAAAGCGCGAAAAGACACGAGAGCAAGTAGGTGCAGCTTGGATTACGTTATTCAGGAGGTAATACCATCGTACGACGAATAAAAATTTACAGTGACATTCACTTTGTGAACACGGGTAACTCGCAAGCGTATGAGTCCTACAGCGCACACGACGCTATCGGCCCTTGGTGCGCCTAGACGCCTGTACTGTCGGCGTAGCAGATCGTGTTCAGCCCGTGCGGCGGTGCCATACGCAGTGGCCGCTGGAGTAGAACGTGCCCCTGTGAACATTCGCTTTGCTGACGCAAGTTCACTAGCATGATGTCAGTGCGCACAGCCAACATGAACATTTGACCCTCAGAGACCGCGAACACTCCCTGTCAAAACGCTGCCGTGAGGAATCGCGGCAGCGGCCGAAGTGACCTTCCTGATGTCTACCGCCTCAACGCAACCTGAGAGGTGAGAACATTGGGCACGCAAAAGCAAGATTCGTAGGCGCACCTAGACTGAGCCCCCAAAATAGATGGCTTTCAAGATAATGCCTCTGCGACCGCGCGCAGCCGGAGTACAACGCGCCGCCTCTATCCCCCGTTATCATAAGCGCGACTGAATACGGTGCGCTTCCACCCTCGCGCATGCGACATCGAGCCGCCGTCGTCGGCTAACCGTTGCGCAAGTTTACTCGCACAGGCAGCATACGGCGCGCGAGGATGATGTTATCGCCAATACGTCTATTATCAAAATAAAAAATTTGGAGCACGCTTAAGCTTCGCCTTAAGAGTGGAACGCGATAGCATTCAAAGATCCCGGACCGCTTCTCACGCTTTTTAGCAATTGAAGCGTACGTAAGCGTAATGTTTACTGGGAAACGCTGGCGGCGAACTATGCGGCGAACGCTATGCACGAAGGCGGGCGTTTTGGTAGATGTGCGGCCTCATGCGTGAGCCGCGATGAACGGATGGATGGATTCTATGAGCCTCCCGTCTGAAACGCGCTGGGGGGGTTGCCCCACGAAGCTCTTGATATTATATTGCCTAAAGTGGCAGTATTAAGAAATAAATAAGTAATACAAAGCGATATCTCAAAAGCGCGAAAAGCCATGAGAACAAGTAGGAACAGCTTGGATTGCGTTATCAAGCGGTTAATACAGCATACGACGAAAAAATTGACAGCGATGCGGTGGAGGCGACCGCCATCTGGAGGTGTTGCAAGGAACCTGGCGCGCCGCTTCGTGGCTTCTAGATATTCGCGCGCAGGCGCGCGCAATTGGCGGACGCCCTGGCTAGTCTATGTAAGATATAAACGCTGGAAAGGGGTTTGTTTGAATTTTCACGCAACAAGGTTGTTTTCTCGTATATTTAAATTACATTCCGACGCTATCATATCTGTAGGTTGTCTAAATCGTACTTTACGATTTTCTACATATCTTGGCTTGACAAATTCAACTAGTTCAGTAGCTTCTTACGTCACATGGAGTGCCTGGGTATGGGTGGTTCGAAAATCTTTTTGCCGAAACGACGTTCGGCGCCGGATGCCGTCGCTGGATTTTCTGCAACACGGGACCGTTAAACCTTTCGCGCAATACCTGTGCCACAGGAGGTCAACGTCGCGCGCCTCGGCCTACCGTCGTCCTCTGAGACGCTTCGCCTCGTTTGTCATTCCCGCCTTCTCTCAACGTTACCTACACTTTCCTTTCGGTGGCCTTAATTTGCCGCGCTCACGCGCTCCGAACTTTCCCGGTGGCGTGTTTTTATTTACGCCCAAGCCTAATCAGTGCTCGACCACTGCGCCGCCATGCGTCGCTCGCGTGTACCTCGTTTCTGGGTACTTTTTTTCCCGAAGCGCCACGGCGAGCGCCCTAGATCCTTCTAGGTATTTGGTGGAACTAGGGAGACGTTCTGCCTGGGCGCACAATCTGCTCAGCCAGCTGTAGCTAAGAGAAAATACGTTTTTGAAGCATGCCGCCTAGGTTATCTTGTAATAAAAGTTGCGTCCGGAAGCTGAAGTAATACTGGGTGAAATTTTCCAGTTTTGATAAGAGGATAAAGGGACGTGATATGAAGTTGGCCATGGTGTGTGAGGCGCTTCGACCTACAAAAGCTGGGATAATCGTGAGGCATGAAGGGTTTCTCACCCCATGAGCCTTATCATCGCTCCAATCAAGTCTCCTTTCCTTCTTGAAATCACTATCCCTCTTCCAGACGAAACAATTAAAAATTATGGGGTTTTACGTGCCAAAACCACTTTCTGATTATGAGGCACGCCGTAGTAGAGGACTCCGGAAATTTTGACCACCTGGAGTTCTTTAACGTGCACCTAAATCTAAGTACACGGGTGTTTTCGCATTTCGCCCCCATCGAAATGCGGCCGCCGTGACCGGGATTCGATCCCGCGAACTCGTGCTCAGCAGCCTAACACCATAGGCACTGAGCAACCACGGCGGGTCAGACGAAACAATAGCAAGGTGAATATGGTGTTTGCTTTGGCTATAGTTCATGATATACAGCGCAGTGTGTATCGTCCCTCGCAGTCCTTGTCCTTCTCGCTGTACGTCGTTTTTATCAGTAGCAAGGCGCAGGCGCTACACACGACGCACATTAGACAAACTATCGTGCGACATCGAGGAACAAAAGAAATCACGCACAAATTCTTCTAGGAGTTGTTTAAGTATGCGTAAACACTGTGCCACTTACTCATCTCCACGCACCCGGGTGTCATTACTAATCTTATGTAACATTGTTAGGCCGGTACTAGTGTGACATCGCAGTGACGACACGAACTAGTTCCGGCGGCGGCGGAGGAGCTTTCATGACGCATGCAATGTACTGCAGGGGGAGGCACCAGGTGCGCTGATGAAGTTCCGATCGTTATAGGCCGTTATTACGCGCCTCATCCATCCGCGTCGAACCACTACGAACCCTGAACGTACTCGGGCGGCCGCTTGGTACGGCACCGCCGCGCGGGCCACACCTCGACAGCGAGCTGCGATGGCCGCAGGGAGTGGCGACTGCTTCGCGTGTTGTGCTCTCGCCGCTGGCTCGGTGCTGAAGAGACGCGCGCGCCCGCAGCACGAGAGCGATCTGCGAAAGTGGCCGAGTGAGGCGTGCGCTGAGAGCACCGTCAGAGCTGTGTTCTCGCCGCTTCGTTCGCGTTGAAGCGAGAGGCAGCGCAGATGCAAATTCTCTCGCTGCTGCGGGCACTGTCTCGAAACGGTCGTCTTATTACGGGACGGACGGGGGGACCGTTTTATTTATTTATTTTATTTACAAAATACTGCAGGCCCATGCGGGCCCAAGCAGGAGTGGTAAAATTACAAAAAACTAATCATACATGCAGTCTAAAGAAAACAAAACGCTCACATTGCTGTTAGCAGATCAAAAATTAATCAGATCAAATGAGTCAGTGCTCTTTAAGAATGATAATGGTAGCTTGTTCCATTATTCAATAGTGCGGGAGAAAACGGAAAATTTGAATGCATTAGTTCTTGTTTGATAGGGAGTTATGCATTCAGATTGGTGATGTCTAGTTTGTCTTGTGGTTAATGGTGGGCACATGGAGCAGGAAGGATCGAGAGTTTGTTATTGTTGAGTAGAAAAAGAAATTTAATACTTAGAATTTTCCGCCCAAGTTGTAATGTCCGTATACCATGATCGTGCATGTTGGTTGTTGGTGAGTCAATTATACGGTACTTGGAAAAAAATAAACCTGACTGCTTTCCGCTGAATCATTTCCTGCACATTAATATGGTGTTTATTATGTGGATCCCAGACGGTGCATGCGTATTCCATTTTCGGCCTAATGAGGGATTTGTATGCGTGAAGTTTGGGGTGCTTGTTTTAGTTTACCCGCCGTGGTGGCTCAGTGGCTATGGTGTTGGGCTGCTGAGCACGAGGTCGCGGGATCGAATCCCGGCCACGGCGGCCGCATTTCGATGGGGGCGAAATGCGAAAACACCCGTGTGCTTAGATTTAGGTGCACGTTAAAGAACCCCAGGTGGTCAAAATTTCCGGAGTCCTCCACTACGGCGTGCCTCATAACCAGAAAGTGGTTTTGGCACGTAAAACCCCAAATATTATTATTATTATTATTATGTTTTAGTTTATGACGCAGAATACAGAGTTTGTGAAATGATGCAGCACATACATTTGAGACATTAGAATTCTAACTTAGGTTGCTAGTTATTGTTACACCCAAATATTTATATTCATTTACTTCAACAAGAGGATCAGTAGGAAGACTGTAGGGAAACAGCCGCCTACGTCTTTCTTTTTTTTTTTTTGGTTATCTGCATGTACACTTTTTTTTCATTTAGCTTCATGTCCTATTCTTTACACCACGAACAAATGTTATGAAGCTTAGTAATCAAAAGTTCCTGATCCTCTTGGCGAGCAATCTCGTCAAACAAAATTCATTCGTCTGCGAACAAACGTATTTGTACTGGTTCAGTAATGGCGCTAACAATATCATTAATAAATATGAAAAATAACAATGGCTCCAGTAAGCTAACTTATGGTACCCCGGAAGTAAGTTTGCGAAGTAGACGGAAATCTAGTTTATTATGAAGGAGGGCAGGTCAGTGTATTTTAGCTCGAAGATTAACAAGATCGAACGCTTTTTGAAAGTCCACAAAATGACGTCAGTTTGACCAGACTTTTCAATAATGCTTGCAAAATTGTGAATTACTGTGGTTAGTTGTGTGACCATAAAAAAGCTGTCCCTAAAACCATATTGAAGACAGGAGAGAATGACGTCATCTGTTAAAAACTTGATTATGTAATTAGCGACAATACATACGTTCAAGCATCTTACAGCTCGAAGAAGTCAGAGATATAGGACGACAATTTGAAATCAGTGGTGTGTCACCTTTCTTGTGCACCACACTCGCCGTTCGCCAGTCAGCTGGTAGATTCGCTGATGACACGGAGGCGCGAAAAATGCATGCAAGGAATGCAAGTTTTCTTTTAGATACAAGACGTGTCTCGTTATCCAGGGATTCGATTTTGTTCATTTTCTTAATTTTGTATGGCACGAAATTACCGAGAGAGTAAGCGCATATCTGTTTAAATTGATTCCAAAGCATATTAACATCTGTATCTTGAAAGCTGCTGAATTTTAGTTCAAGGTAATCTAGGACACTCTCATCCCTTTTCTCGTTGGGTAAGCATAGAAATGCTCACGAATTTAAAATTAAAGCTCACCTGAACTCTGTGAGCGCCGGCTGGGCTGAGCAGACTGCGCACCCAGGCACAGCCAGGGACGTCAAACCAAACACCTGGAAGGTTCTAGGGCGCGTGCCGGGGCGCTTCGGCGAAAAAGTGCCTAGAAGCGTCGTACGTGCGGGCGGCGCATGGTGGCGCAGCGGTCGAGGTTTAGGCGTAAATAGAAGCACGCTCCCACCCGGCGCGCTATTTTCTTGACTACAGGGAGCCTTCCCCGTTCGCTTGCTTCACGGCTTCAGAAAGACACCGTCGATTGGAAGAGCTGGACAATTGGCTTGTGCGTAAAATTAATAAGGAACATTTACACCGTAGACTAAGCAGTTTTAAAATAGCGCAACCAAGCGCCCTTCCCTATCCAAACGGTAAGAACCTTTTTTCGTGTCATTGACTTCGCTATCACTATTACTGTTTCGCCTTGCTCGCTTGCGCGCTTGGATATCTATACCACGGCGCTTATTCACTGCGAGGGATTAGCCAAGAAGCTGGCGGATGAATGGAGAATGGTTATAGGAAAACGTGTGTTTTACTGCGAAGCTGTTTATGCGGTTCCTGTGCTGCCGTCGTCGGGCTTGGCTAAAACTGTCATCATCAGCAATGGATCGAGCGTCGTCGTCTTCTACAGCCGGCTCCGTCGCCGCTCGTCGTTCCCGCGTATAATTTCATTTCTGTTCTGTCGTCGTAATGGGGAGGCCGCGTTTACCGGAGTATGACTCGTTACTTAAGGGGGTATGAGGAATTTGTTGTGTTACGTGACGGACAGATTTAATTTTGAACCATACTGCAAATATTGTCAGCTGCTGACTGGAAGCTTACCAATATCATTGAAAAGGAAGGTGTACAATCAGTGCATTTTACTTGTGCTGACATATGGCGCAGAGACTTGGAGATTGACAAAGAAGCTTGCGACCAAGTTCAGGACCGCTCAAAGAGCGATGGGGCGAAGAATGCTAAGCATAACGTTAAGAGATAGAAAGAGAGTGGTTTGGATCAGAGAGCAAACGGGTGTAGATGATATTCTTATTGACATTATGAGAAAAACAGGGAGCTGGGCTGATTATGTAATGCGGAGGTTAGACAACCGTTGGACCATTACGGTGACAGAATGGGTATCAAACTAAGGGAAGTGCAGTCGAGGATGGCAGAAGACTAGGTGGAGCGATGAACTCAGGAAATTCACGGGCGCTAGTTGGAATGTGTTGGCGCAGGACAGGGGTAATTGGAGATCGCAGGGAGAGCCCTTCGTCCTGCAGTAGACATTAGACATAAAATAAGCTGATGATGACAGCGGTGATGAATTCAATTTTGAAGGATCGCAAGCGGCAATGCCGAGCGGATGCTGCTAAGCACGCCGCCCAGCAAACTCAAGACTCTGAACGCAAGCGACAACGGCGGACTGCAGCCATACCGTCACTCACGTCGTTCTCTCCGTCATATCCGAACGTGAGTGTAATCTCATTAAGAAAAACTTTATTGAATCGTCGGGATTTACCCAGTCAAACACCGGGGCCTCACATTTCACCTTCGCTGGTTAACCATCTGTACGGAATGTTAAACAAATTCTTTGTAATTTTGTAAAATAATAAATAATAAATCAGTAAGTCAACATGAATTCCAGCTTTGAAATGTAATAAGTACTCGTTGCGTAAATTAACTAGGTATTCTGTCACCAAGGAACTCGCATACGGCCATGCATTTGTTCATGTGGATAAAACCAAATGTAGCTGCCCCAAATGAGGGAATATTTTCAGTGTTTATAGCAATGCCTAATTTTCGGAATTTCAAAATATTTCTTCTTCTGCATTGTGAAACGATGACAGGGTTATAAAAATGATCGATGATTTCAGGTTCTTTGAAGAAATCGCATCGAGGAGACAGCGCCGGACGAGGCCTGTGTGGACAAACCTTTCGTGGTGGAATACGGCATCGTAATTTTGTGAGGGAGATTTCTAATTTATGTGTGGGACACCATTGATTTTCCCAAGGGTACAGCAAATGGTTTAAATGTTTTATTTGGAATGTCTGTCTTGCACAGTATTTTAAGAGACAATTTTCTCAATCTAACCCCATTAATATTAAGCAGAAGTCGGCAGAACATACATGACTGGTCCATCTAGGTATGTACGTGCGTGTGTGCCAGTCATTTCATTTTCAAAAAATTACGGGGACCTGGTACCAATATCAAGCGCACCAGAAGTAAGGTCGAAGGGATGAATGCTTTTAGTCCATTCAAAGAAGTACTGCCTGAGTATGAGGTGAGTGCTGTGCAAAGTGACAACAAATAGGCCACTATTACAGCTGCCAGAGAATATACAGGAAGTTTTTCGAAGGGCTAAAAGCTGCTTGAAAAAAAAGGGCTAATTCTGCTTGAAATATAGGCGCAAAATCAGGAAGTCGCATTGAATACGACCAGGATAGCGCCTCCAAAAAATGCCTACAGCGGCTTTATTTCCACACGAGGATACATCCGTCGCTATTGCATGATCGATATTCAATTGCACTAAATTATTATGGTAATAAGCCGCTTAAATATCTAGTTGGCAGAAGTTTAGCATTGGAAGAATATATGTCAATATTGTTTAGCACAAAGAAACGCACAACACGGGAGAAGGCACACAAGACACCAGCGCTGTGTCCTGCGTGCCTTCGCTCGTGTCGTGCGTTTCTTTGCGCTAAAAATATTAACATACAATACCAACTAGCCCACAAGTCTGTTTTGTTGAGGATATATGTCGTTAAATTTAATATTAATATAGTATTTACGGCTTTCTTTAGGGGAATAATCTCCCGTATCTGAACTTTTAATGGTTCTAGCTGTGCTTGCACAAAAAGAACATGCGGATTGTATAGAAGGGACCACGTTTCTTCAAAGAACACAGATAATTCCTTAATAAATACATACTGCGATCGCCTCAATCGAGATACGTAAATGTTCAAGAAGGTTGTTATCGTAAGAATGCAGAATATGCAAATAAATTTGGGAATTGTGGCATCTGATGTAAAACATTATCAAAAACAAATTTTGGCAAACCAAGACAAATCCATAGAGTCTCTCGCTTTAGAAGAACGAGGGGACTAATCTTTTACGCTGGCCCAATAGCGAATAAAAATCGCCCAGATTCCAATATGGGTCGAACGTACATAAGACAAATCATAATGAGTGTCCCTGCGTAGCCCAGAGCGGCGGTGACCCGGTTTACCAACCATGCGAACCTCTCTGGCGAAACTGGAGCCCCTTGTTTTTTTTTTGTTTATTTATTGTGAGTCCGAGAATAAACGCTGCTCCGCATGACTGCTATTGATTCTGATTTCGAGTGAATCCTGCTTGGCCCGTTTCGGTTATTGAGTGAATTATATATATTCTTGACCTCCGCATGCAATTGGCGATCTTTCCATCCTTAATAAATGTTCTAACTCATTAGGTGAGTTCTTTTTTCATGTGTCCTTGGCATTTCCCACTGGAAAGAGAAGAAATACTGATACATATAATTCACGTGCATTTCACGCGCCGTGGATAAATATTTCAGCCGAAGGGGTAGCTGAAGTTTGCAGGTTCCTTTCTTCTTTCATGTTCAAAGAGGCACGCAAACCCATTTGAAGCGAGGTGGCCATAGAGCAAAATATTCAATCTCCAGGCATAAGTTATCCATAGCTAAGTAGGCGGCTACCTACTTCTCTATAAAAACATAATAAGCTTTGTCCTGAGTATATATTTAAATCTATTATGTTTCCGCATTCTTTTCACAGTGGAAAATATTTTGAAAAAATGTTAAAGTGAAAAAATGCGCATAAGGTAGCCGCCGCTGTTGCTTCTAATGCGCTTGTCCTCCTATTGTCAGGATTTGCAGAAATACAGCGAAAGTATGAATTAAATGTTGTTAACGTCCGCGTCAATAATGATGCACTACGCTATAGCCGCAATACAGTCTTAAGTGAAAAGGTGGAGGCAATCCGTGCACGACGGGTGCAGAAAATGGGATTCAGTAGTTAAGGCCTTAAGTTTCTAAATGAAATTTTTTCTCAGCGGAGCTGCCACACGTCCAAGCTTAATTACATTTCATCCAATAACGTTTTCTGAAGCGAGCCATTTTAGGTTGTAGAGAAGGATTGGAACGACGTAGTGGGTCGTCCTCTCCGGCGCTTTCTCGGGGGTCGTCCGTTTCAGGCATTTTGTTCGTGAATGCTGCTCGTGCTGGGAATCCGTGCCCTGCTCTAACGGTCGGACCCAAACGCCGGTGGCTAATAAACGCCTTTACAATTAGTGGAAGGTGCTTCGGCTTACACCTTCAACCCTGGAACTTCGATGCAGTACCCTACGCTCAACCATGCCTGAAGACACATCCCAGCAAACGCTGCCTATTCCATCCCAGCACCTCCACCGTAGGTTCTGTGATGTGGCGTGTCTCGCCACAGCGACACTGCCATTTTCAGCGATGCGGACCACATCGACGTCGAGGACGGGCTGACCACATATGAAAGGGTAAGCGCCCACAACAAATAAGACGAGCCCGCCAAACTGAGCAACGTGCTCTTCCTCTCGCGGGTGTCGCCAGTCTCTGGTACAACAACCATGCGACCGACTTTCCGACATGGTCCTCGTTCAGGACCTCTTTAGTGGCTGTGCATTTTGTCGCCCTGCAGTGTGCAAGCCGCCAGCGGAATCGCGTTTTTGAGAACGTGCACAGCAGCCGGGTGAATCATTCCCCAGCTACGTTGAGGATGTTCTGAACTTGTGTAAGGAAGTCCGTGCGACGATGTCGGAGTCCTACAATATCATAAATATCTTTACAGGGATGTTAAATGTCTCAAAAGAACGATGCTTTCAACATGCTATTTGCCAAGAATCCAGTCCGTAACAGACATAATCACTCTGTGCCAAAACTACGAGGAGCTACACAGGCAGTGCTCGTCGACACGTCGCCCTTCCTTTTGCGACGACCTGATTGCTGGTTTGGCTATAAACTCCGGCCAGTCAGCGTTGCTTACTGAAATGAAAGCGTTCGTTCGGCAGGAAGTTGCACGCCAGCTCTCCTTCATATCCTTGTTCAGCCGCCGCATGTCCAACAGCCTGCATGGAATTTTATGCCTCCACTCCGTAGCGCGATCGAGCAGGAAATCCCAGTCTTGCCAAACCAGAGCCAACGTCTTCTTGCAGCTGCACCACTGACGCTGAAGTCGTCGCGAGGACCCAGCCACTCTCTCCAAGTATGCCTCTCCGTTCTGCAGACTTCCTGCGTGGACCCCGACTGCCGCCCGCCGTGCAGTCCTGTCAACAGCCGCCCCGTTCAACGCGTCCTGTGACATGGATGGGAGCTGACCCGGCGAGCCGGTGGCGTACTCCCCACAACCGGCCAGTGTGCTTTGCGTGCGGTTACGCCGGTCAAGTCACGCGTGTTTGTAATCGTGTGCAGCCGCCTAGCGCCCCGCCACCCGTGACAAGCCAGTCCAACCGTCCATATTACAGCCCCCCGTCGGGTATGTCGCCCGTATTGTGCCCGGCCGACACTACCCGCCGTTCACCTTCTCCACGCCGTTGCTCATTGCCGCCGCCGCGACGTTGCCTCGTAACTCAGGACGAACAAAACTAATCATCGGAGTCAAAGAGGCAACGGCTGCGGCACCGTCGAAATGTGAAAGTCCTCACCGCAGTCCCTCGAACGTAATCAAAATGTTTCTTGATGGTGTTCGCGCATCTGCACTCGTGGACATTGTGTGTGTGAAGTGACTTTGAAGGGTGATGGAAGAGATAAGCGCAGCGCCGTAACTGTCTCTCACAGGAGGACATCTCAACAGCACTGCGCGGGGAAAGAGGTGTGGGGAGAAAAAGATGAAGGAGAGTAAGACAGCAAGAAGGTGGCAAGGAAAAAAAATAGAAGCGAGTGCGGGGCTCAGAGCCGCGCTCTCAAGTGCGTCGCATTACAGAAGTCAAGCAATGCCGAGAGAGCTTGCTTTACGATGGACGAGTGGGCTGCAGGAAAAAGGAGCGCGGTTGTCGTATCGAAAGGCAGTCCAAGTTGCCGATAGGATGCACAAGTCCGTGCGCTCCACACCGAAAGCAGGGCAGTGAAGTAGGAGGTGCTCCATTGTCTCCGAATCGGCGCAATTGCTGCACGCGGGGCTGCTATTGAAGCCGCCGTTTGTGTTGTTAACGCAGAGCTTTGCCGCTTCGTAAAGTCACGACGCCCCTTTCTGGACTGTCCCTCCGCACAGCCAGTGCTTGTCATGTTCACCCCTTGGTGGCTTGCACTGCTTGTGTTGGCATTGCTGACGTTCTATACGCCATACAATTCATCATCCTGTCCTCGTGCTCTCATGACGTTATCCGCGGCTGGGATTTTCTCTCGCGCCACAATGCCGTTATTCATTGCGCACGGGCCGAAATAGAACTCTTGCAGCTGTTAGATTTGCCAATCACCGACACTTCTGCGCTTTCGAGGAAACTACTTGTCAAAGCCGACATCCACAGTCCTCCGAACGCCTCAACGGTCGTGCCGATATTCTGCAGCGGAATCTCAGACGCCGTTGCACTACTCTCTCCATCTGACCGCTTTCTCTCTCGGAAAGGTCCGGTGCTGCCTTTTGCGACTGTGAACATCACACAGAGCTACAGCACCATTTTCAATACAACCCGTATCCATGCCCTATGTTGCTGCTCCGAGGGGGAATGTCTTGGAAATGAAGAAGCGATCGAAGACATGCAAGTTATGGACGTGCCCAATGACAATTACTGGGCTAGTTCCAGTGCGCTCAATGCTGCTTCTGCGTGGGGCCTATCGCCCAGTGATGTGTTCGGTTCTTGTATTGCCGATGTCCTTACACCGGTTCCGTGGTCTCAGCTTTTGTGCCCTGTATAAGAATTTCGTTCTTCTTTCGATGTAGGGCAATCTTCCCTGTTACACATAGCATTGATACTGGCCCGCAACCGCCATTCCGGCAACGTCCGTATCCTGTATCTCCTGCAGAGCGTCTTGTAATTAACGAACAAGTCGACGACATGCTTCGCTGCAAGGGGATACGACCTTCGAACAGTCCATAGTCATCCCCTGTCGTCCTAGTTATGAAGAGAGATCAGGGCTCAGCCAAGTTCAGGCCTTATTCGTACGGCCGTCCATTTGATGTAGTCGCGGACCACCCTGCACTATGTTGGCCGTCGTGCTTTCATGATCTGCCAGGCCATCTTGCCCAATAGGCACTTCGCCTGCAAGAATACGATATCCGCGTGCTCTATCGCAGTGGCCGCCAGCACTCTGAGGCCGACACCCTCTCGCACTCTCCCTTGACGGCAATACCTGCTCCTCCATATCCCAGCTTGCCGTTTCTTTCATCGACCTTCGCACCATCACTTCCGAACAGCGCAACGACCACGCGATCACCTCGCAGATAGACTTGCTCTCTAGCCAATGGCACAACCAACCACTCTCGCGTTACGTGGCGAAGCCCACCATTTCACCATTTGCGACGACCTACCCTACCGACGTAATTACACCACCAATGGCCGCCAGTGGTTGCTAAAGGTACCCACAGCCTGCGTTCTGAAATATCCATGTCATTGCGTTCTGGCCCCCGGTGTGCACACTAAGGATTATTCAAATCTTACCAGCGCATTCCACAGGCGTACTACTGGCACGGTATGTACAGCTACGTTCAGAAGTTCGTTCGCTCATGCCCCGATTGTCAGCGTCGGAAATCTTCACTGCACCTTCGCCAGCCGGTCTGCAACCGTTCCCTTGCCCTACCCGGCCGTTCAGGCGCGTCGGCTTCGAATTGTATATGCCACTTCCCCTGACATCTGCTTAGTAACCGCTGGGCCACCGTGGCTGTTTAACACCTCACGCGATACGCCGAAACTGCCTCTCTCCTGGCAGCTACAGCGCGCGATGTTGCCTCCTTTCTGCTTCACCGATTGATACTGCGTCATGGTCGACCTCAGGAGTTGCTCAGAGATCGCGGGCGTGTCTCGTTGTCGAAAGTCGTCGAAGCCATCCTCAAAGAGTGCCACGTTGTGCACCGCACAACTACTGCGTAGCATCTGCAGACCAATGGCCTCACAGAACGCTTTAACCGTACTCTTGGCGACATGCTCGCAATGTACGTAGCCTCCGACCACGCACATTGGGATGCCACTCAGACCTTCGCAACCTACGCCTACAATACGGCCACTAAGAGCACCACTGGCCTTTCACCCTTTTTGTTATTGTACGGCTGGTACCCATCGCGCACAATCAACACAATCCTTCCGTACAAGCCGGGTGTATCTCAGTGTGCGCCCATTTCTGCCACAGCGAGACACGCCGAAGAGTGTCACGATATCGCGCGGGCCTTTACTTCAAATGGCCTTCAAATGGCCTTCAATGGCCTTCAAAAGGTCGTTCGCGGTGACACCACTTCTTCACCCACGTTCCTCCCCGGAGCGCTTGTGTGCCTCTTGGTCCCTTCCACTGCACCTCGGCTCACGTCGAAACTGCTTCCCAAGTATGAAGATGTAGTCGAATGCACATCTGTGGTCAACTACTTGATCGAGCCCGTTGAACCGTCCTCGGATGTGCGCCGTCATGGACGAGACATTGTCAACGTCGACCGCCTCAAGACGTACTATGACTCACCCACAGTGACAAGCTGTTTGATCGCCGGATTAGGTAGCCCTTTTCGTTCCCGGGAGTAATTGTAGAGGATTGGAACGATATAGTGGGTCGTCCTCTCCAGCGCTCTCTAGTAGGTCGTCCTCTTAAGCGCTTTTGATTGTGAATGCTGCTCGTGCTGGGCGTCCGTGCCCTCCTCTAAGGGTCGGTCCCAAACGCCGGTGAGTAATAAACACTTTCAGAAGGGTAATCTTCAAAATATAAACATGCATTTACACGTTGAACCTGCTTTCAAGTCTAGTGAAATGTAGAGATAAGCACACTATGGCTTAAACACCTGAGAATTTTGTTTCTAGCTAAATAAGATGTCGTTTCAAATAATTTACGTAAACCGCACTTAGCAAGCAATGGTGTCGAGAGTACGTATTTGTCAGCCGAGTGAGTTCTGGCGAACACCTTCCGTGATGAATGGCCTTAAGGCGAATGCCATTTGATTTGACCATGTGGCAACACGCAAATGACATTAAATCCTAAAGCGTTATGAAGTTAATACCATTTTTTTGCCCGTGTGGTACCGGTATCAAAATAAACCTGAAATGAAGTGGGTAACAGGATGACACTTCGGGGGGGGGGGGGGGCTGGCTTTGGCATGGCCTCCCTCCCCGGAAAACCCCAGAGGGGGCTCGGGCGACGGAGTTCCCCCGTAGTCAGCGCCTATGACTCCCAGCACATTTCCTGCGCTATTTTTCCGTGCGCCCCGTGCAGCCGTTGGTTCTTTAGAGCCTTTTTTTTGAGGCATTACCGAAGAGTCCCGCGTTGTGATTTAGGCGTCACTCCCAGCGAGTGGTGATTGCGCTTTGTCTTCTTTTTTTGTGTGTGTATGTGTGTGTGTGTGTGGGGGGGGGCGGTTGGGGTATTTTCAGTTTTGGTATCAAGGACATCTAATTTTGCTAGCTCTCCATGAGCCATCTCCTAGCATCCACACGAACAATTTTGAGAGGAGGCTATTTTCCGCCTACATTAACTACAGGCTTTTTATGCGGCTGAAGATATTGTTGCAGTTGGCGTTGAACACTTCCACTTAATAAAAAAAGAAAAACCACTTTTAAGTATTATAGTGCATGCTGAGTAAGCGCGATAGGCGGTGTTCAATTCAGCGCCCCAGCTACGCCCCTCTGTTGAAAAGCAAAACATATCTCGAAGGCTAGGTTTAGCTTACAGCATGCGTCGTAAGCAAGGCGGCAATGAAAACACGTCACAGACGTCATGTTTTAGACAACCCTATTGCAAAAACCAGCGTCTTCCAGTGTGAAACCAGCGCGCTTGTTGGCGCTGGGTCGCACTGGGTACGCTGGCACTCGCTGGGACTCACTGGGACACAGTGAGAACGCTGGATAAGAGCTGGGTGTTTGGGATCGCACCGCTGGTACGATCTGTGGGGAACTCGGCGCTGACGCCCGTGGTTGTACCTGGGTCGCAAGCCCCAAGGGTAGCGTTGGCCTGGCGGCCTGGGGTACAACTGGAAGCATCCGAAGGTCCCGGCAAAGCATGAGTCGACTGGTAACAACAAAACAACTTGTTTATTTTAACATCGCAAAGAGTTGGCGGTCAGGTTGACCGAAGTAGAGAGACGGGAGAGCACTTTACTCAACAGAAGAAATCGGAGCCCTCCTTTTGGCGTCCGGGGGCAGCTGTTTTTATACTCTCGCAGTTGAGGGCAAGAAGGAACCCCTCAAAAGACGAGCACGTGAATGTACAATGGGCTAATGGTGACGCACACTGTCGTAGCGATGCCGTAGCACCATGTCGAGCACGATCTCGTAGCACCCTGTTGTAGCGATGCCGTAGCACCATGTCGAGCACGATCTCGTAGCACCCTGTTGTAGCGCTGCCGGTCGGGCACAATGACTGTAATGAGGGGATGATCCCTGCTTTGGCATCGCCTGTTTCGGGCACAATGACTGGAATGAGAGGATGATCCCTGCTTTGGCATCGCCTGTTTCGGGCACAATGACTGGAATGAGAGGATGATCCCTGCTTTGGCATCGCCTGTTTCGGGCACAATGACTGAAATGAGAGGGTGATCCTTTGCGGTCGCATCGCCGCAGTCGCGCCTGGAAACACCTGCCGATGAGTGTTGCGGCGACGACGATCGGGCCAAAATGTCTGCCGCCCCGCCGCAGTCGCGCCGGCAAAACCACGTGTCGCAGGCGAAACGCAACAGACCGCCCCGCCGGGGGAAGGAGATCCCGATGGACAGGGGACTGCATCCGCTGGCCGGAGGGATGTCGCTCGATGATGCTCATAACCGAAGTCGGGCGTCCCTCGACGTTTCTTGAGCGCAGCGCACAGAGAAGGCCTCGTTCTCTCGTTCAGGTTCGCACGGGACACTGCAAAGTGACTTCGGGAGAGTTCACATTTTTGTTCTCGTTCCCGGCAAGCGTTAGAACTACGCTGAAACTCAACCGCTCAGTCAGCAAGCACGGCACAACCCTCACTAAGCCCTGCCAGGCTCTTTCCCCTTTTTATACCACTGCCTAGTTCCTTACAGTAGTCTAGCATCACTCAGAACGCGTCCACAAATTGAAAAATTGCACTAGAAAGCATATCATCACTTTGAAACACTAAACAAAAGCAATATGTTAAAAAAAATCCTGCCTCAGGAAGAAAAACATCAGTAACAAACAATTTTGAGGCTGATTCCTACGTTAGGGGCTTCGACTTAAGCCATCGGCGTTACCGTTGAGACTCCCCTTTTTGTAACGCACCTCAAAGGAATATTGTTGTAAAGCGAGGCTCCAGCGCAGGAGGCGGCCATTTTTGGGAGAGATGGTCTGCAGCCATTGGAGAGGGCAGTGATCCGTCTCAATGATAAACCTCGAGCCGGCTAGATAGCATGACAATTTCTGAACGGCCCACACGAGACATGCACACTCTTTCTCGGTGGCGCTATACGCCTGCTCACGACTGGACAGCTTACGACTAGCATACAGGACGGGGTGTTCTACTTCTCCATTTTCCCGTTGGCACAGTACAACGCCCATGCCTCGCTCACTAGCATCGCACTGAACAACGAACCCTTTTGTATAGTCTGGCGATCGTAGCACAGGCTGGCTTGTTAGGGCACTCTTTGGGGCGCTAAACGCTCTTTCCTTTGTCTCGTCCCAGACGACTGTTTGAGGCTCTGTCTTTCTTAGAGCATCCGTCAGGGGAGCCGCGATATCAGAGTACCTAGGGATGTACCTCTGATAGTAGCCGGCGACACCCAAGAACGACCGAATATCGGTCTTGGTGCGCGGTTGCGGAAAGTCTCGCACAGCGGCCACTTTTATTTCAGAGGGGCGGCGACGACCCTGACCAATCACGTGACCGAGGTAGACAACCTCGGCCTGTGCTAACTGGCACTTAGGAGCCTTGACTGTCAAGCCCGCTTCGCGCAGGCGGGTTAGCACTGCCCGCAAGTGTGCCATATGCTCAGACCAGGATGCGGAGAATATCGCTACGTCGTCTAGATACGGTAAAGCGAATTCTTGCTGTCCCCGCAACACTTTATCCATGAGGCTTGAAAAACAGTATGGCGCGTTCTTCAAACCAAAACTCAACACTTTAGGACGGAATGTTCCCATTGGTGAAATGAACGCCGCATACCTACTAGCCTCTTCTGTAAGTGGAACCTGCCAATAACCCCTGACAAGATCTAGGGTGGAAATAAACTGAGCGCTACTAACTTTCTCAAGGCGCTCCTCGATGTTAGGGATCGGATAAATTTGATCCTTAGTGATGGAATTAAGCCTGCGGTAGTCGACGCAAGGACGAGGTTCCTTGCCCGGTACCTCAACTAAAATCAAAGGGGAGGTATAATCACTCTCACCTGCCTCAATAACACCGAGCTGTAGCATTTTCTTTACCTCAGCCTCCATAATATCGCTCTGGCGGGGTGACACCCGATACGCCTTGGATCGTACTGGCTCTGGGGAGGTAAGTTCTATATCATGAGTAAGTACAGAAGTCCTACCAGGCCTCTCAGAGAACAGACCTTGAAACTCTTGTAATAGCCGGTGTAGTTCGGTTTTCTGCTCGGGCGACAGCGGTGCTTTACTGATAAGGTCACTAATGACTTGACCGGTGTCTTCCCTGTTCGTCACTGAGCCTAGTCCCGGAAGCTCGACCGGAAGCTCTTCAGGAACGTTTACCATCATGCACACCACTGCTTCCCTTTGTCTATAAGGTTTGAGCAGATTACAGTGGTAAACTTGCTGTGCTTTCCGCTTTCCTGGCAGACTTACCACGTAGTTAACGTCCGACAGTTTCTGAACAATTCGTGCTGGGCCCTCCCACTGCACGTCTAGTTTGTTGTTTAGCGATGTGCGCAATATCATGACCTCATCGCCAACCTCAAAACGACGGGCCCTGGCTGTCCGATCATAATAAACCTTGGCCCTCTGCTGGGCCTTTGTCATTGCTTCACCTGACAACTCCTGTGCCCTTCCTAAGCGTTCGAGGAGCTTAAGCACGTACTCCACCACGACTGGGTCGTCGCCCCTACCTTCCCACGATTCTCGAAGCATGCGAAGCGGAGATCGAAGCGAGCGACCGTACACCAGTTCAGCTGGCGAAAACCCCGTAGCTGCATGCGGCGCGGTCCTTAAAGCAAACACCACCCCAGGCAGACACAGCTCCCAGTCAGTTCGATGTTCAAAACACAACGCTCTCAACACGCGCTTCATGACGGAGTGGAGCTTCTCAACGGAATTCGACTGTGGGTGGTACACTGAGCTGTGTAGCAGCTTTACCCCACACCTTTCGAGAAAAGTTGTCGTCAAAGCGCTAGTAAACACTGTGCCCTGATCTGATTGGATTTCCGCAGGAAAACCAACTCGCGCAAATATGGACAGTAGTGCATTAACTATCTCAACTGAGCTGAGTTCTTTAAGCGGCACTGCTTCAGGGAACTTTGTCGCTGGGCAGATCACAGTCAAAATGTGTCTGTACCCCGTGGCTGTTACCGGCAGAGGTCCCACTGTATCAATAACGAGCCGTCTAAAAGGCTCCGTAATGATAGGTACCAATTTCAACGGCGCCCTCGATTTGTCCCCTGGTTTGCCCACCCGCTGACAAGTGTCACATGTCCTCACGAAATGGTCTGCGTCCCGAAAACACCCTGGCCAATAGTACTCTTGCAAGAGACGGTCCTTAGTTTTCTTAACTCCTAGGTGTCCGGACCACGAACCCCCGTGTGACAAGCGCAACAGATCCTGACGATAGCATTGAGGCACGACCAGCTGATCGAACTCCACTCCTCTGCGGTCTAGATACTTCCGGTACAGGACTCCACCCCTTTCTACAAAACGCGCAGTTTTCCTGGCGATACCTTCTTTGACATTGCAGCGCACGTTTTCCAGGCTGCCATCCTTTTTTTGCTCGGCTATCAAAGCCGACCGGCTGACTTTTAGCAACCTATCAAGTCCGTCTGACGTAGGCGCGATGAGCAAATCAGTAGATAGCTCTTCTAACTTTCCCGTGTCGGGCGTTTCCTCTCCAGTATCTGGCGCCTTTAACGTTACAGACTCAAGTTTATTCAGTTCGGGCGTGCTCGGAATATCAGCTTGCTGCGCCTCTGACCCTTTTTCGTTGTTTGATAACGTCGGCCCCGCAACTACCGCCTTTGCAGCGAGCTCCCGAACCTTCGATCTGGTTAAGGCCTGAACACTAGCTTCACCAAACAAAAGCCCCTTCTCGCGCAGGAGGTGATCGGACCTGTTTGAAAATAGGTACGGGTACTGGGGTGGCAGCATAGATGACACTGCCGCCTCCGTCTCAAGCGCTCCGAAAGGTCCTTCAATAAGCACTTTTGCTACCGGCAGACACACGCTATGAGCTTCCACGGCTTGCTTGATCCACGCGCACTCGCCCGTGAACATATGGGGTTCTACGTAAGACGGGTGAACTACATCCATCGTAGCTGCGGAATCGCGAAGCACTCGGCACTCTTTCCCGTTCACGAGGAGGTCTCGCATGTAAGGCTCGAGAAGCTTCATGTTCTCGTCAGTGCTGCCTATTGAAAAAAACACAACTTTTGGTGTTGTTTCCGGACACTGCGCCGAAAAGTGACCCGGCTTCTGGCACGTATAACAAACGCCCGCTCGCCTCATCTCGAACCGCTTTCTGCGTTCGGCTTCGGCTGCCGCCGTCTCCTTAGGTTCGGTCGCACTGCTTCCACTCGCATCCGCACTACGCGTGTTCCCCTTTGCTCTCATGGGTGTGAACTTCGGCCTCTCGAACTTCGAGCCAAATTCACCCTTTTGACCGTCCTTAGCTCCGCGAGCCCGACGCGTCACAAACTCCTCGGCTAGCTCAGCGGCTTTAGCCACCGTACAAACGTCTGGCCTATCCAAGACCCAGTATCGCACGTTCTCCGGTAACCGACTATAAAACTGTTCTAGCCCGAAACACTGCAGAACTTTATCGTGGTCACCAAACGCTTTCTCTTCTTTGAGCCACTCCTGCATGTTCGACATAAGCCTATACGCAAACTCTGTATATGACTCACTTCTGCCTTTCTCATTTTCCCGAAACTTCCGACGGAACGCCTCCGCAGACAGCCGGTACTTTTTTAGAAGACTCGATTTCACTTTGTCGAAATCCTCTGCTTCCTCTCTATCCAAGCGAGCGACTACGTCGGCCGCCTCGCCGGGTAACAAAGTGAGCAAGCGCTGTGGCCACGTTTCCCGAGAGAACCCCTGCTTCTCGCACGTTCGCTCAAAGTTAACCAGGAACAAACCAATGTCCTCTCCAAGCTTAAACGGCCGCATCAGGTCAGTCATTTTGAACAATACTCGTTCTCCTGCACCGTGTGCCTGACTTCCATTACGAGCGCGTTCCATCTCTACCTCGAGACGCTTCATTTCCAAAGCGTGTTGACGGTCACGCTCTTGTTGCTCTCGCTCTTTCTGTTCTTTACGTTCACGCTCTTCTTTTTCTTTCTGTTCTTTACGTTCACGCTCTTCTCTTTTTGCAGTCTCCCTCTCTTCAATGGTCTCAAGGCATTCCGACAGCTCGTCATCCTCAGCCTCTAACTCCAGAATAGCCTTTAGCAGTTCAGGTTTTCTTAGTTTGTCTGAGACATCCAGACCCAACTCTCTTGCAAGCTCCAACAATTTCGGTTTGCGCAACGACTTCAAATCCATGGCTGCTCTGAATGCTGCTTTCTCTACTGCTTACTATTGTCTTGCCGCAAACTAACCCGGCAGCAACGACAACCACAATTACCAGCTCTGTTTCTGACACTAACAAAAAGCCTGGCAAAGCTCAGAAGAAGAAAGTCCCGCACTCACCAAACCTCGCAGGCAGGAATTCCGCGCAGTCGTTCCGCTGCAGGCAACCAGTCGTCACACAGGGCTCGTTGCACTGCTCCCGGATCGTCGTTGAGCTGCTCAGCATACCGTCAACTGCATCTCTTCGCTGCTGGCCTCCGTTGTCGCTGTCTCACCGCTGGCAGACAGATGTTTGAAGTCGGAGGCGATCCCACCGCTGCCACCAGATGTTTGGGATCGCACCGCTGGTACGATCTGTGGGGAACTCGGCGCTGACGCCCGTGGTTGTACCTGGGTCGCAAGCCCCAAGGGTAGCGTTGGCCTGGCGGCCTGGGGTACAACTGGAAGCATCCGAAGGTCCCGGCAAAGCATGAGTCGACTGGTAACAACAAAACAACTTGTTTATTTTAACATCGCAAAGAGTTGGCGGTCAGGTTGACCGAAGTAGAGAGACGGGAGAGCACTTTACTCAACAGAAGAAATCGGAGCCCTCCTTTTGGCGTCCGGGGGCAGCTGTTTTTATACTCTCGCAGTTGAGGGCAAGAAGGAACCCCTCAAAAGACGAGCACGTGAATGTACAATGGGCTAATGGTGACGCACACTGTCGTAGCGATGCCGTAGCACCATGTCGAGCACGATCTCGTAGCACCCTGTTGTAGCGATGCCGTAGCACCATGTCGAGCACGATCTCGTAGCACCCTGTTGTAGCGCTGCCGGTCGGGCACAATGACTGTAATGAGGGGATGATCCCTGCTTTGGCATCGCCTGTTTCGGGCACAATGACTGGAATGAGAGGATGATCCCTGCTTTGGCATCGCCTGTTTCGGGCACAATGACTGGAATGAGAGGATGATCCCTGGTTTGGCATCGCCTGTTTCGGGCACAATGACTGGAATGAGAGGATGATCCCTGCTTTGGCATCGCCTGTTTCGGGCACAATGACTGAAATGAGAGGGTGATCCTTTGCGGTCGCATCGCCGCAGTCGCGCCTGGAAACACCTGCCGATGAGTGTTGCGGCGACGACGATCGGGCCAAAATGTCTGCCGCCCCGCCGCAGTCGCGCCGGCAAAACCACGTGTCGCAGGCGAAACGCAACATGGGTCACACTGGAAGAGACGCTGGTTCCACTGCCATGACGCTGGGACGCACTGGTTTGTGCTGTACAGGCGCTGGTTCTCGCTGCAGTTCGCTGGTTCGCACTGGAAACTGCGCTGGTTGTGTTTGTGCCGCGCTGGTTCCAGTACACAAGGACGAGCGCTGCTGAATATTAAACGCTTTATACAATTTTATCGCTTGATACTAGTCTCTTGTCCTAAAGAACGCTATACCTTGGGGTTATAAAAGCCTTTTTTAGTGTCACAGCTTGGAATAAAGGTGCGTGAGCTGCCCTGTTTATCCATGCACATTTGAAACTGAAAATCACTTTCGTTTTTTTATTTTACCTTTTGACTGGGCGGATAGCTAAATTCTTGAACGAAACCACGTAAACCCATAGGACGCCGCGTTTTTTAGTAGTTCGCACGTAACGTATGACTGGGAGTTGTCGCCGTTGTCGCAGTGTTGTGGAGTGGACATGAAATGCGGTAGTCGTTCAGACGCGCGCGAACGGACCCCGAGTTCGAAGCCTATCGCTGACGGATATTATCGCACCGCTAACAAAGCTGAAGTGATTCGTGCGCTTCCACTTTCCCTATTGTACTAAAAAAAGTTCTGAGGCTCAAATACACACATTTTAGCTTTCGCCAGCTACCCGCGCCGAGATCGGTCCCCACTGAAGCTTAGGCCTAGCGTATCGAGTCCGTCCTCACGCTATCGGCGCGTCTAGGCTCAGGAATCAAGAAATATAACAAGGATAAATCGCTCTATATTTATCCTTTCGCATCGGTGTTCCTAAATAAACAAATTTTTCATATATACAGTGCCAGCACGAGAAGCGATGACCGCTGATGTGACGTGTCATAAACACAGGTATATGTGCTATACCGAAGGCTCCCAGCACTAGCCTGCGCTTCTCTGACGCAGATATATGGCTAGACAGGCGTGTTGACTGAAAGGCATCACTGAACTAAGGAAACGTTGCACATCCTTTGCGTGAAGAACAAGAAACGGCTATCGAAATCCGCAGTAACAGCCCATACACCGTCCCGGGTCGGCGGTTCATTTAGGGCTTTTTTTTAAAGTTAAAATAGCAATCGCAACTGGAAATCGATGGTGTGGCACTTCCAAGCATACTGCTGAATACGGACAGCAACTTTTTCTTTCTGGTACAGGCGTGAGTTTCAGTTGCTGGGCGATTGCGCATCAACCATGCCTGTACAAGACGTAGCTTTGCGAAACAAACTGCTTCTCGGCTTTGACATGGCAAATTATCATTGTGTTTCTGCATGCCGGCGTTGCGTAGCGGTAAAGTGCCGGGCTTGGGATTTGTAGGTCGGACGATCGAATCCTGGTCGGAGCGGTCTTATTTTTTACATTTTTTTTTCTATTTTTTTATTGCACTAAAACGCTCCTTGTTGCTTTCTGTATTCAAAAAAATATATACGGCGTCCCGGCACCGCATATTTACCACGCTAGAGCTGTTTTTCGCGCGAGTAGCCAGTGCCTCCCAGCACGCTGCGCCTTCCCAGCGCCCCAGCATCCAGCGCGCTGCACTGGGCCCATAATCCGCCGCACTGGGTCCCAGCGGCACTGGGTTTTGCAATAGGGAATCGACGTGACTTTGTTTTTCCCAGGGACACTAGCGTCTGCCGCACGGATGCTGCCACTCTGGAGGACCTCGAACAGGGCGAGCAGTACTACGTGAGCCGGCAGTTCTTATGCAGTGTTCGCATGTCGGCTTTCACATACGCACGGCTACCGGAGTTTCCACGTAGGGGGAAACGTTTGCGTGATGCGCATTGTACGCCAGCTTTCATCATGACCGCCACCTTGTTTACTAAGTATGGACAGCTGGGCTAGCTGGTTATGATTAGCATTATGAAACATCGTTCCAGCGCACAATTGAACACAGACGAGAAGAGAAAGACAACACGAACGCCGGATTTCAACTGAATTTTATTCAAGGAAAACAGGGCGTTATGTACACAGGGGGAGGGAGTGGGGGGCTGCTAGTGCGCAGGACCACTCAAAAATATTTCCTTGTTCTAGGCAACAGTCATCAGAGGTGTCAAACCAAAATAAGAAAAAAAAGAAAATCTTTTCCCTCTCTTTTTTACATCACTCAGTACAATCTTAAACCTCTCCCGCCCTACCTAGCTGATTCTACACACCCGTTTGCCCTGAGAAAATCAAGTTCTTTTTTCCTGAGTACAACAGAAGGAGCACTGACACAGCAATCGTAATCGTGTTTACGCAGCCTGGGACTTTTTGTTACCACCACCAAAGCCTTGCGCACTCTGAAAGTAGTCTTCGTTATTCCAAAAAACGTTATCGCTTTGGAGGACTGATGCTTCACAGCATCCTTCATGGCTTGAACTCTTCGAAATACAGGTGCTCAGCAGTATTGACCCATTTATTCAGATAAGGAGTTAACTTTACGTTATATTCATAAATTCTGTACAGTGCATGGCTCTGATTGGTTGGCTCTTATTTACATGGCTCTGATTGCCGCCAGCTCCGTGGAGGTGCGATCCCAGCAGCGAATGGCGAAGAGGGCGCAACTTTTATTTATTTATTTATTCAATACTGCCGGCCGCCTTTTGGCAGCCAGGGCAGGAGTGGGTACATGACGCTTTTCATATTAATGGTCCATCAACAAAACAACAACAGTAACAGTTACGACAGAGAACCACATAGGCACACAGAAGGTTACTGCGAAGCAAAGCAAACAAAATAAGATGCAAACGCGTTACATTCAAATCCAAAAAAGAAAGAAAAAAAACGAGCTCACAAAGGTTATTGGCTAGAACTGACTGCTGGAAAAAATGCATCGGGTGATGATAAGGTGGCCACATCGTAGGGCAACTTGTTCCAGTCTGCTATCGTTCTTGGAAAGAACGACAGCTTGTATGTGTTGGTTCTGCACTGAGGCATTATAATTGTTTTGTCGTGTTTGTGTCGAGTCTGTCGGGTTCTGTTGTACTGCATGTAAGTGTGGAAGTATAATTTGGTATGATTATTAATGATTGCAAATAGCATCTTCAGACGGTGCATTTTTAGACGAGATTCCAAGGTGGGAAGACCGGAGCGGCTAAGAAGATCAGATATCGATACCTGTCTTCCGTAGGCGTGGTGTATAAATCGCAGTGCCTTTCTCTTTCACTTTCACACCAGCTGTACGGATTTAGTTTAGTTGGCTGAACATTGTTAGACACGGGCCCTTTTCCCGGCATCCTTCCAGTTCAATAACATGTACATGATGAGCGAACAAGCGCAGGTACGCCGGATTACAAGCATGGACACTGGAATGAATCAGTATACGCAATCTTTTTTCCCCTCCTTTGCCTCACTTCACGTTCGTGCCCTTGCCGCCAATATCTCCGCTGACGATCCTTGTCCCCCGCCAGCGGCGACCGGTGTGGCGCTTGGTTTCACGAAGGGTCCGCAAGGTAGACTGGCGCACACACTGCTACGACGATCTGTTCCCGCCCGGGAATCAGGTATGCCAACGAGTGAGGTTCGACACACTGCACGTCACTTGCCCTCGAGTTTTGCATGCACCTTTCGTGTCACCGGGGAGACGCGTAATTACTCTCTGCGTGATACCGGTGTCGGCCTTTTGTTGTGGTTTTGGCATGCTCTGTTTGATGACGAATTCACTGACATACCAGAGCCTAAGCCGAAGGAGAATATGACTGCCGGCCTTAGCCAATGTGCATCGCATTTAACGAGTGTTCACGCAATATCTGCCAGATCAGTCCTTTAATTCGTCTTTGGGAAACTTTCAAGTGTTACTATAAATGGCGCAAGAAGTTACAAAAGAGCAGCACACATACAGCACCGCAAAAATAGCAAAGCGAAGGTGATTTGCCGACATTCTATAATTAAGGTTCTTGAACTCGTTTTTTGTGGTCATAAAACACTGCAGTCAAGTGGATCCTTTACTGCGAAATTTGTTTTTGTGCATAATTTCGAAATCACAGATCAAATTGATTGTCTCAGTTTACCAAGTACGAGGCAGTTCTCAGCGATCGCCGATATTTCATAGGTGACTCGGCAACTACCATACATCCGCAGCATTTAAGCTTGAATCGTCATTGAAATCACCTTTTAGCAGCGATCGATACCCGCGGATTTTGTTTCTGACCGAACTTCCCCTGCGACGTAAATCTTGTTTTACCATCGACGTAAAGGTTTCCGATGTTTAACACAAAGCCGAGATAGCAGCGTCAGCCATGTCGGCAAGTAATCCCTCGAAAAGTGCACCGATCGCAGTGGTTGTCAGAAAACCCCAACCCTCAACATGGATGCATGCTGGCTTTGAGGTCCACAATACAAATTTCAAGCGTTGAATGTCTTACAACAAAACCTGGAGGTAAATCTGGCGGTACCGACGATGCGAGTTTCAAATACAGTGCATGTGAAACACTGCGGGGATGGTTGAGCTTGTCTCGGAAGCTACTTGGCCCAAAAAGGTCATTACGGTCTAACAAGCAAGAGTATAAAAATAATGATTATATTGATGTTTTGCTTTACTACCATGTAATATTTCTCTTCATTGTGAACTAAAAGATAGTATAACAAGTTGCGAAAGATATTAGAAACGCACTCTTTAAACGTTTTCACAGGGAGTACGGCCTTTCTCTCCTTTCCTCTAGCCTGGGCTATCTGCTGGTACTGTTCACATTGGGTACATTTTCACAGTCAACTGCATGGACTTATATTTTGTGCAGAACTGTGCAGAATCCCAGGCTGTTTTATTAGAGATTGTCATTTTATCAGACGGTACATTGCCATTCAGGCTAGTATTCGAGAAGTCTCTTCGATAAAGTTGCCAGTTCCATGCACATTTCCCGGCGTGCTTGTGCATAAGGTGCATCACATTGCCATTTTTCTTTCCTGGTAATTGTACGAAATCGCTACGGCTACAGCTACGCGGGTGTCCTTCACGCGCGCGCTCCCATATCTCTTAGCTTCGCTTGCGTGAACCCGACGCGAGAAGGTCAAGCGCACTCAGCCTGACGTTTAAGTGCATAATGCCAAGCGGGTTGGGTGAGTTAACCAGTCCCTTGCAGGCGCGTTGACCGCACTAGGCTCCCTGGACGAGACCAGCTATCGCTCGTGTACACGATAACCGGTTTTCATCTCGGTAAGCCGACTCTACCTGCTTTTGAGGGGATCACGTAGATTCAGCTACTGCGCAAAATAACGCCGATAGAAAGCTTCACGCTAGGGACACCTCAAACTCAGTACGACCCCTGGGTAGGGTCGTACTGGGAAGGTTTCCTATCTTCACGCTATGCCCGCTCACGCTCTGGCGCCCTGTGCCCATAACGTGGGAACGGCCGCGAGGGTGTCCCGAGAAATTCGCTGACCTGCGCCCTTCCTTGTGTGCCTCGGTGGCGGTGCATGCGCGGCTGCAGAAGGAGCTGGCGGGCCGGTCCGCGTACGCCGAGGCTTCGGCGGGAAAGCGAGAGGACGACGTCACCAGCAACGTGGCGCTGGCCGACTACTGTGAGGAGACTCTGACACTGCGTCCAGGCAAAGCCCCTAAATGAAATAAAAGTAGCGCCATCTCCTCCTCCTGCACCGGCGTTGGCTCCCCCTACGCGGTGCTGAACTAGCAGACACTCTGCAAAGACGCTCTCCGCGTTGTCCCAGCGTTTTGCTTCAACGCTAACTAAGCGACGAGAACACATAGCGTGAAGCGATATCAGCAGTCGGCATTGTGTCGGCATCGCATAACCCTTTCAAGGTACGGTCGGCGGCGTGGTGCCGTGCCCGAGTACGTTTGGTCACGGTTCATAAAGGCTCGACGCGGATGGCGCTAAAGAGCGATAACGGCTTACGATGATCGGAACGTCATCAACGCACCTGTTTGCCTACGTACAATAATCGCTTCATAACGTATGGCGATGCATTCAAAAGGTGCTGTTCGCACACAACGCCATGGAATGTATCGTATGACCGAGTCGACAAAAAGCACGTGCGTTTGAAAACGACTTAGTTGAAGTCGGGCACGAAAGTTGCAAATAAACGCAGCGTGAACATGCGGCACTTCCGTGTGCGAAAAACTAACGAAGCCATATACAAGTGGCAGCATCCGAGATTAGTGATGAGTGCAGAATCGCTCGCTTACCTCACACAGCCGGGACCATGGCGGTGGGTTGAAAGCAGAGCGCCTGATTCTGCGAGGTCAGGCCTTCCTCCGTTCCGCATCGCGTTTGGCAGACGGAATACGGAATAGTCGCTTGCCGTCCCTGTCACTCGTGCTGCACCCGGAGGCACAGCATCGCAAACACGGAATTGCGCTAAAAAAGCACAATGTAGGCTCGAAACGTGGTGCCTGCGTATGCCGCTCGCAAAGTTTGGCACCGCGCGGTGGAAGGGGAAGCTAAAAAACAAGCGAAAGCGCACGAGAACACACGACGGCGTTCGGCCAATGGGAGGGCCGAGCGTCGACGGAAAGTGCAGGGGAGGAGGAGGGCGACAATTTTCAAAGGATGGCACTACCTTAGATTTTTATTGAGGAGCTTTGTCTAGGGAGATATGCGCGCCACCTACGGGGCCTTACAGGGCAAATGCTCCTCTCCTATTTTGTCGCTGCCTAGCAAAAAAAAAATAAATAAAAAATAAATAGCCGTTCGGAATACGAGAACATTAAACATAACATTGAAGTTGTATACGCAGGCTAAAGAACAAAAAAGCCGACAGGCAGGTGAAGACTGAGAAGCCACTCAGATAATTTGGCATTGTGTTCCGGTACGTGGGCGCTACCTGCACTGAACTGTAATCAATCTGGCACTAAGAAAACTTCACTAGTGCGCCGAGCGAATCCAAGAGAGGAAACGATGCGATCAACTGTACTGGCTTTCCCTTTTTATGAATGCACATATGTTTGCTTATACATCATACAGCGTTTCCCCCGGCAAGCCCTGGCACGTGCGGGACACCCGGGTGCTCCGAATAACCAATTCGCATAAAATTGACCCTTCTTACTCTGTGCTATGCATGCATCTTAACAGTGAGAGTCTCCTGCGTTTTTTCTGTCGTGAAATTCCTGCACTGTGTAACTTTGTCTTTCCTGCGCAAATACTATATGCCAAACTATAGGCACATAGTGAACGGCACACGATGTTTTGCTGCTTTTACTACTTTTACAATTTGCCTCCGCTTAGGTGGGCGCTGTTACGTAATATATGCAAGGTTGCTTCTTCGTAATCTTCGCCTAACTTGTTGTACCGAGTAGAAGGCAGAAATATGAACGCCGACTTCTCGCAGACATTCGAAAAACGGCGAAGGCTCAAGCCAAGTCCACGATGCCCTGCATAACGAAGATCCTCCACCTCAGTGGCACGGCCATTCGCCAAAATCTGAGTGACAACATGCGATCCCTCCGAGAGAACACGCATGCAGCCCGGGATCGATCGCCACTAGGTCCCGTGTTAGAAAGAGAGTTGCTTTTTGTGACTGTGGATGTCTCTTCTACAATGAACCAAGCTCTTATTAAAATATAGATCGTCTTAACAAGCCTGCAGTGATATCGTCTTGTTGTCGGCATTCAATTAGGTGATTAAAATAATTCCCCTACTCGGTATTTGCTGCCCTTATTTACACTTCGCCAATCAGAATGTAATATGCAATTATCGAAATCGTCCAACTTTATCGGAAAACGTCGAACCGAAATTATGACCCTTCTGAAAAACAAAAGCCCCGATATCACGTGGTTATGCACCCACCTGTGCTATGTATACTCTATGTGGCTGCTCCATATAGAGTGACTGTAACCTGCACTAGAAAGCACCGCCGTCAAGCAGACTTCGTTGGAAATCACTAAAAAAAGTAGGTGGTAGAGTTATCGCTTTATCTACTGTGTCGCGCCCTATTCAACGCGTCGCATCAGTGTTGGTACGAAACGAACGTCGATAACTCATGGAGGTTTGTGGGAAGAATGCATGCGCATGTTATCTTTTGTTCCCGCGTCTCCTTCGAGCCTACTTGAGGGTGCTGCTTTGCGGCGCAGGTGGTTGAGTAATCACGTGACAATATTATTATTCTGCGGCCGTTTTCTTTCCTCAGTTAGAAAAACTAAGTTGGCTAACTTTACGGCACACGATGTTTTGCTGCTTTTACTACTTTTACAATTTGCCTACGCTTAGGTGGGCGCTGTTACGTAATATATGTGAGGTTGCTTCTTCGTAATCTTCGCCTAACCTATTGTACCGAGTAGAAGGCACAAATATTAACGCCGACTTCTCGCAGACATTCGAAAAACGGCGAAGGCTCAAGCTTATTTGATAATTGCCTGCAACTTCTTCATGAACGGCTTATCAAAGAGAACAGTAAACAATGATTTAGATAATTACCTGTAATAACTAATTCTATATTCCAAATAGAAAAAATACTGGTGGCTTGTCAACTCGACCGCGAAAAACATGTACTAAATTTATTTAGGGCAATGTGATTCATATAAAAAAATTGCGCCATGCTATCTGGGACACCATGCATTGAACCTATATGTCGCGGGAAGGATGAAGCTGGTGCTGCACCCAAGTTCAACCCAATTTTTTCCAACCATGGCAGTTGAGGAAGAAATATTCGATGTGCGGTAGAGCTCGCTTGAAAGTTTAAAGTAAGGGCTCAATAATATCTAGCGGGATCACACACGCATAAGCAAGTTACACTGTAATCGTGACAAGCGGACTAGTGTTTTTGAAAGAGTGATCGTATTACCTCACCCAATATGGTGCTTGCTTTCTGTGCTAACTGACCCTATTTTTATAGTTTTTCGTGCATGACGCACGTACGCACTAACAATTTAGGATCCACAACAGAAACTCATCATCATCGAGGCATTGCTCTTTTTTTATTAAAGGCCATAGGGCATATTCAAGTGCACAGTGCAGCCTGCTGGAGAGATTCAACGAGGCGTTGTTATCGAACAATATTGCCATACAGTTCTGAGCGTGTTGCAGTCGCTAACGTGTCTGTTCCCCCGTTCCCTGTCTGGCAACACATGAACGATCCACACGCAGCCCTACCACGTAACCTGGCGATGATTGGAGAAGACGGAGACGTCACCGACAGCGAGGTGAGATCTTCAGGCAGCGTCATTAGCGGATAGGCTGGAATGGGAATGCCAGGTGCTCTTTCAAAATAATATTGAATGCTGGGGTTTAACATTCTGGAACAAGTGTCGTCATATTGTACGCCTTCGAAAGCCGACGTTCGGTTTCGCCTCACGCAATTCGCCTAGATAGGCCGTGATAGCAGCGCGGCCTGGACAATCGCGTGAAGCGAAACTGAACGTCGGCTTTTCGAAGGCGTACAAGATAGCTGTCATGACTTTATTATGAGGCGCGCTGCAGTGGGAGATTCCGGACTCATTTCGACCACCTTTGGTTCGCATGTCCGCATAAGTGTAAGCGCACGAGTGTTCTTGATGCGAAAGCGTCAAATGGCCCATTGGGCGTGAAAGCCGGCGTCGGTCGTCTGTAGCAGCAAAACGGCAGGTAAATTCCCGTTGGCTGCGAGGCCTCATCACGCGCACGCCTCGACGGAGCGGCCGAAAGGGAGCACTTGCCGCGTAGGCGTTGCGGGAGGGGAGAGGGCATCGCCACGACGCCACCGCACCCTCGCTCGGAAGCCAGCGCGCAGTCCCTCTGGCCCCCACTGGGATTAGCTGCGACGCGCGCCTGCCGGCCTTGGTGCTGCTCCCCTGGTCTCTCGTCACACAGCACGTTGGTGGCGTGCGGCGTTGCCGATTCGGGCAGAACGTACCGATATGGCACGTTACTCGTAGCGCAAAACTCGTCGAAAGACCGCTGAGCGGTGTTCGAGTGGGTATTATTGCTTTGTCATTCACAGCTCATAAGAAGTGCTTAGGTGTCCTCGGATATTTTGCATCTTGCGCCCAACGAAATGCGACCACCGCGAACCCACGGCATCGAATTTAGCGGCCCAACGGCGTAGCCGCTAACTCTTTTCAAATGAATATCTTGGTAACATACTGTCGAAGCGTGCAATCTAGGCATGGTCGACTGACATATTTCAGTTTTATGGTGCAACCAAAAGCATAACATACAGGAGTCCGTTCATCAAATCAAATTGTCCAAAATTTTCCACTTAACTAAACAGCTGTAAGATAGTTCGCCGACAGCAGCCTCTGAATGCAGCGTGTGGCGTCAAGAACCGCGGCACATTGGCGCGCCGGCTGCAACTCTAAACCCATCTGGCGGTAGCTAAACAGTTGTCGCTATTTGATGTAGTTGCGGAGACTTCCTGGCAGCTGATTGTTAGCTGCTTCTCGGGGAGATACGACGTTAAGAATTTTAAAGGATTTGTGCGTGTTGAGTATTTTCAGTGAAGCGCTCTGCAGTTTGCTTAAAAGAAACAATACACGGGCGCACTTTAATGCAGTCATATTCAAGCAAAGGTGAGAATTCACTACAGCAGGCAATATCAGGAGTGACTGCCGGTTTGTATCGCCACACACTTGCAAATACGTCATAGTTGGCCGATGACCAATGGCGTTTAGTAAATACTAAATTATTGTTTTTTAAAATGTGTCGACCGAGAAATTCACTCATATTTGACAGTGTGGGCACTGGATGCATGAAGAACGCGACAAGATGAACCAAATAAAGACGACAGTCAACTATTTAAACGAAAGCGTAAAGGAATGAAAACGTGCTTCCAACTCAAATGCAGAAATAATAATGGATGAAATGAAAGCGGCAGACAACTTGACATGGCAGGAAACCAAACTCAAAACCTGCATATGACAGTACAATGGTCACCGAACAACTCAATTCGTACAGCACGTGTCAGGCGGAGGTCGTAGGCTTGGCTCCCACCGGCGGCTAATGGCAAGAAATGACCTTCTATGAGCTGTGGGGTACGATACTATAAAACCCCCACGACATGTTTTTTAATCTTTCTACATTTTCATTAGGGGAGTCTTATTTTTCTTTTATGCTGCGCGTGCTTCATTGGATTTTATTTGGCTGTCACTAACAATAATCCAAAGCCCTCTGTTCCTTTTAGCTATAAATGAGTAGCATATACTATTGAGGAAATCTCGAGACAACTGCAATACTAGTGATGTGTTTACTTTAGCAGCCGCCTTTAAATGTTACCTAACCAGACTACACGTGCACCTGATAGTTAAGTAAAATGGAGCAAATGACAGACTCGAGATTTTCAGCATGCCGCGGGCGCCACCTAATCACGGAGGCGATAGCGAGACACCTTGCCTGTTCTCAACGTTCCGGCTTCTGCGTCATTTAAGGGGAGCGGTAATGACGGCACATCGTGTTTTGAGTTTCGATACAGAAAGCTTCTACCTCGGCCAGCATTTATGACTCACCCGCTCGTACATGAAACGTACATATTTGCGCGAACGCTGTTCAACATCTACCCTACCTGAAACTGAGCACTTTGGGCCCTTCCGAGTTTTCTTGCAGCTTAACTGAAAATGCGAATATATGGTGTCATGGGCCCCTCGAATGAAGCGTACCATGTGACTTCAAAACCAGAAGAGATCGGTGGTGACCTCTCTCGTCGGCAGAACCAAACGTATCTGCACAACGCCACAAAGCCGGGCTGCTGACCTACAAGAAGTGCACCGAAATCTCTCGGCATTTGGCTACCCGATGTCGTTTTGAACTCGATGGAATGCCATCTGTCTCAGCCCCCAAGGCCTGATTGTGTGGTCCCAAGAAAACGTGCCCCCATACCGTATGTAACAATAAAATTCAAACAGCGCTAGACGACAGGACCAGAAAGAGGAGGAGGCAAACACGGCGCTCTTCTGGTCCTGTCGTCTAGCGCTGTTTGAATTTTATTGTTACCATGGAACACCAACTCGCCCAATCCGCTGCCATACCGTATGTGCCCGGTGTGAGCGAGGGCTTAGCCCGCGTTCTACGCGGCTATAACGTCCAGGTAACTCACGTGCCAGCCCGAAAATTGCACCATCGGCTGGTAAACATAAAACACAAGCTTCCGAAGACAGAGTTTCCTGGCATCGTCTACGGGATTCCATGTGAAGACTGCGACTTCGTATATATCGGCGAGACAGGCAATTACGAACAGCGGTTGAAGCAGCTTGCCAACGATGTGAAAAGGAAAAAAAGTCGCATATCCGATGTCTTGGCAGAACATGCTGGTGATTTGGGCCGCAGGATTGATTGAGATAACGCCAAGATATTAAAAAAAAAGAAATACATTTGACTTCAAGACACCACTTGGAATCCCCCCTAATCTAAATGACAGATGGCACTCTCAACCGGAATGACGGACCCCTCCCCCCCCCATCTACACGCGCTGTTTACGTCATATTTTAAAGCAATATAAACATTGTATCGCACATCCTTGGTTTTATCGTGAACAAGGCTCCCGTCAGAGGAGCCGAAACATCTTTTCTTGTATTCTTTCAGTGGTCGGTGTCCTCCTTATTACCCTTCATGATGCCTCCCGAATAGACGGGCTTCCGTCAAAACCTCGACTTCATTAACCTTCGCCGGGTGTACGGCCAACCAGTCATCACCAAGGTTCGCCAGTACATTTCAGTGACAAGCAGAGCTTCTGCATTAAAAATACATCGTAACTTCACCCTGACCTGCAAGTCCCGAGGACTTATTCCACGCTCGCTACGTCTCAACAGGCCTGTACGCTCAAGTTTTGGTTTCAGCGTAGTTGCCAAGGCGGAAAAACTTATTTTACAAGCCAGGATCTTGGAATGCAGACTGTCCCTGAGGAACCTAGAAAATTAAGCTTTCTTCGCGCGTTGTCGCATTGAGCACCGGGTCCTAGGCGAGTTCGCAAGCATTCAACCACACGCAAATTTGAAGGCCAGGCTACATTCCCATCATACGCAGGAGACACACGAAAGAAAACTTGCTAGAACGCCACTACCTGCTGATGCCTTGCGCAGAAACGTTGCCGCGTCCGCCGTGCACAACCTCTCGTCGCACAAGCCTAACTCTGCAGAACTCGCTGTCCTGAGGCTGGGCTTGATCGTCAACCTCCGACTGCAGAAAGATGCAAAAAGGTCGGTCTGTGCTGTATAAAATGCTAGCAGCCAAATTGAACCTTCAAAGCGCCAGGTGGCACAAACCCGCACTATAGGCATTCTCACGCGGCTTCGCGCACACCCCTCCGTCTCCGCACTTTCTACGGAAGAAGGCTATCAAAGACTTTCGCTCAAACCAAAACCTCGTCATCCTCCCGGCTGACAAGGGCAAGGCCACAGTGCTACCCAACAGGACTGACTACCGTGACAAGATGTCACTGCTTGCGGACAAGGCGACGCACAGTTGTGTGAAGAAAGATACTACGCTCAAGGTAGAGAGGGAGCTCTAGAAGCTTCTTACGGATGTGTTTCGTTTTGTACACCCAAGGCACAAAGGGCTGTACTTCTCTCTTCTGTGTACTAACGGTTCGGCACCGGCGCTCAATGGTTTGCCAAAAATACATAAACCTAACATCCCGATGCGACCAATTGTTGACTTTACTCGTTGTCTGCTTCATAAACTATCGAAATACCTTCATAAGGTCCTTTCCCTTCTCGTTGGTGGAGGCGCCACTCACGTTCGCCATTCTGAAGACTTTATAAGCAAGATTCGTCATTTTACTCCCGACGATCAGGAAGCGCTTCTCTTGTTCGACGTCGTGTCGCTTTTTACAAGCGTTCGTATTCGACTCGCCGAGGAAACATGCACCGCCGCTCTGGACGATGACCCTACCCTACCATAGAGGACATCCATCGACGTCCTTGACTTGAAGAGGCTCCTTCAGTTCTGCCTGGAGAACACCTACTTCCCTTTCGAAGGCACCTGCTACGCTCAAGTGCGCGGGACACCGACGGGTGAATCCATTTCGGCAACTGCTGCAAATTTAACAATGGAATGGCTTGAACGTCGAGCACTCGCCTCTTTCAACTCGCCGCCCCAGAGTCTTCCTAGGTTACGTAGACGATGTGTTCTGCCTAATTCAGCGAGAAGAAATATTGTTTTTATTTTTGTCACATATTAACAGTATTGAACCTTCTATCCAATTCACCGTCGAGGAAGGAAAAGACGGCGAGTTTCCTTTTCTGGACGCCCTCGTGAAACGTGGCCGGCACAGTCTGGCATTTTCCTGTACAGAAAGAGCACACACACAGGGAGGTATCTGCATTTTAATTCAGTGCACCCGATGTACCAGGCGAGATTGGTAGTAGCCTGTCTTGTCGGCAGAACCAAACGTATCTGCACAACTCCACAAAGCAGGGCTGCTGACCTACAAGAAGTGCACCGAAATCCCTCGGCATGTGGCTACCCGAGGTCGTTTGTGAACTCTGTTAAACGCGATCTGTCTCAGCCCCCAAGACCTGACTGTGTGCTCCCAAGAAAACGCTCCCCCATACCGTATGTGCCCCGGGTGAGCGAGGGCTTAGCCCGCGTTCTACCCGGCTATGACGCCCAGGTAGTTCACGTGCCATCCCGAAAATTGCGCCATCGGCTGGCAAACGTGAAAGACAAGCTTCCGAAGACAAAGTTTCCTGGCATCGTCTACGGGATTCTATGAGAAGATTGCGACTGCGTATATATCGACGAGACATGCAGTTTGGAACAGCGGTTGAAGCAGCATGTGAATGATGTGAAAAAAGAAAAAGTCACATCAAACGTTTTGGTAGAACATGCAAGTGACTTGGGCCATAGGATTGCTTTGGATAACGGGAAGATATTAGAAAAAGAAAGAAGTTTCACTTCGAGACACCACTTGGAATCCCTCCTTATCCATATGACAGATAGCACCCTCATTCGGAATTATGGAACCATCCTCCACATCTACATGCGCTGCTTACGTCATACTTTAAAGCCTTATAAACATTGGAATCTGAACCTGGCAACGTTTAACGCTAGAATGTTATCTAGTGAGGCGAGTCTAGCAGCGCTATTGGAGGAATTGGTGGGCAATAAATGGGATTTAATAGGGCTCAGTGAGGTTAGGAGGACAAATGAAGCATATACAGTGCTAAAAAGCGGGCACGTCCTGTGCTACCGGGGCTCTGCGGACAGATAAGAACTCGGAGTCGGATTCCTGATTAATACGGATATAGCTGGTAACATACAGGAATTCTATAGCATTAACGAGAGGGTGGCAGGTTTTTTTGTTAAACTTAATAAGAGGTACAAATTGAAGGTCGTACAGGTCTACGCCCCTATATGCAGTCATGATGATCAGGAAGTCAAAAGCTTCTATTATCATCATCATCATAATAATTTATTTTCCTTTAAGGACCCCTGTCGGGGTATTGTATAAGGGGGGTTACAGAAGATAAGGATAGAAACAAAGATATGGTTACAATTTCTTACAAAACAGCCTGTGGATTCGTATCAGAACAAAAAAAAAGAGAAAAGCCAAGGTTCACACTGAATAGAATGCAAAAGCAAATCAGCAGAACAGTCACAATGTGAGACGGCAATCGCAATACAATGAAAGCACAGTCCGATCATAATAAGGTTAGGGTTTAAGGTGATCAGTAAGCAGCTGCTTGAAGATAATGGGGCAGCGTTCATTGACAACTCTATCTGGTAAATTGTTCCACTCTGCAATGGCGCTAAGCAAAAATGATTGATTAAAGGAAAACGTTGGACCATGCAAGCACTGAATGCTGCAAGAGTTAAAAAGGCGACGATATGTACGGGTTGGTCGGATTAGAAGCCTTCCATGCAGTTCAGGGACGTTACAATAAATTCGCTGGAAAAGGCACAGTTTTGAACTTTTCCGATGCGACACCAATGGTTCGAGTCCTAGAGATGATTTAATTGCACTGACACTTTTTTCACAGCTGTACCTGGAGGTGATGAATCTAGCGGCATGATTCTGCATTGATTCTAATATATTAATTAAGAAAGCTTGTTGCGGGCTCCGAATAGCGGAGGCGTATGCTAGTTTACTTCGAATGAAAGTTTCATAAGCTAGTTTTCTTGTGCATGAGGGGCACAGCGCAAGGCTACGTCTGACGTAACCAAGTGATTTATTGGTGTCAGTAACCAGTTTTGTTATGTGGTCAGACTAGGTCAACTAGCTATTGATAGTGATACCGAGATAACGATAAGATTCAACGGAGGATAGGGCTGTCGAGCCTAAAAAGTACGTGGGATGCTTGTTAGAGTGTTTACGGCATACCTGCATAACTTTACATTTGGAGATGGTAAGTTTCATTAAAGAGTTGGAACACCAGGTTTCTTATACATGTAAGTCATTTTGGAGCATAGCATGGCCGGTTGGGTCTGTAGTGCGACGATAGATTACGTAGTCATCTGCAAAAACTCGAATATTGGATGATATGCCGTTTGGAAGGTCGTTTATGAAGATGAGGAAGAGAAGGGGACCGCGGACGGACACCTGTGGTACCCTGGAGATGACGCTAGCAGTAGTTGAGCAATGATTTCCCACAGCTTTGTACTGGAATCGATTAGCAAGAAAGCAACGGATCCATGACAGTGCGAGATGGTCGAGACCGAGGTATGAGAGTTTGGCCAAAAGCCGCTGATGGGGAACACAGTCAAATGCTTTGGCAAAGTCTAGATATATGACTTCAGTTTGAAGTGATGAGTCTATGTTGAGGTGAAGTTCAGTAATAAATTCGAAAAGCTGTGTATCGCATGACAAACCAGGCCGGAAGCCGTACTGATTGTGAAAAAAGAAGGAATGATCACCGAGATCACATGCTATTTGCGAATATATTATATGTTCTAGGAGTTTACAGGGAATACTCGTTAGGGAAATGGGGCGATAATGGGAAGGATCAGAGTGGCTGCCTGACTTATATACCGGAACCACTTTACTAATCTCCCGGTCATTTGGAAGTGAACTATCAGTAATGGATTGGGTAAAAATTATTTGTAATATTAGACTAGAAATTTCTTTCCTACCTTTTGGTATCTTAGCACCAATGTTATCTGGCCCGGGGGCACTAGAAATCTTTAGGTTTTCAATTAGTTTCACAATTCCTCGAGAATTAATCGTAATAGGAAACATGAGGGGAAAAGTGTGGCTGGGCAAATCAGTCCATCAGTGTAGGCTCGTCAGTGAAAACAGAAGAATGAAGACGTCGAATCAGCGATGGGTAAAGTCAAAACAAAATACACTATACTGATGGCGACTTCAATGCCAAGGTAGGCAAGCAGCAGGCTGGATAGAAGGCAGCGGGGGAATATGGCATAGGTTATAGGAATAGCAGGAGAGAATAATGAGTAGAGTTTGCAGAACGGAATAATTTGCGGATAATGAATACCTTCTTCCGCAAGCGGGATAACCGAAAGTGGACGTGGAGGAGCCCAAATGGGGAGACTAGCAATGAAATAGACTTCGTACTCTACGCTAACCCTGGCATCATACCAGATGTGGAAATGCGCGGCCAGGTGCGCTGCAATGACCATAGGATGGTAACAACTCGAATTAGCCCAGACTTGAGGTGGGAACGGAAGAAACTGGTACATAATAAGCCGATCACTGAGTTATCGGTAAGAGGGAAAATAGAGGAATTCCGCATCAAGCTACAGAACAGGTATTCGGCTTTAACTCAGGAAGAGGAACTAAGGGTTGAAGCAATGAACGATAATATTATGGGCATCATTAAGGAGTGTACAATAGAAGTCGGTGGTAACTTCGTTAGACAGGATAGCGGTAAGCTATCGCAGGAGACGAAAGATCTAATTAAGAAGCGCTAATGTAGGAAAACCGCTAACCCTACAGCTAGCATAGAATTGGCAGAACTTTCTAAGCAAATCAACAAGCGTAAGATAGCATACATAAGGACGTATAATGTGAATAGATTTGAGCATGCTCTCAGGAATGTAGGAAGCCTTAAAGCAGTGAAGAAATTAATAGGCAAAAATCAGATGCATTCGTTAATAGACACAGCCGGCAAGATCATTACTAATATAGATAAGATAGTTCAAGTGGTTGAGGAGTTCTATACAGATTTATACAGTACGTGTGGCACCCACGACAATAATGGAAGAGATAATAGCCTATAGGAATTTCACATCCCACAAGTAACGCCGGAAGAGGTAAAGAACGCCTTGGGAGCTATGCAAAGGGGGAAGGCAGCTGGGGAGGATCAGGTAACGAAAGATTTGTTGAAGGATAGTGGGCAGATTCTTCTAGAAAAACTGGCCATCCTGTATACGCAATGCCTCATGACCTCGAGTGTACCGGTATCTTGGAAGAACTCCAACATAATCTTAATCCATAAGAAAGGGGACGCCAAAGACTTAAAAAATTATAGACCGATCAGCTTACTGTTCGTTGCCTACAAAGTCTTTACTAAGGTAATCGCAAATAGAATCAGGAACACCTTAGACTTCGGTCAACGAAATGATCTGGCAGGATTTCGTAAAGGCTATTCAACAATAGACCATATTGTCACGTGGTCGTGACGTCAAAGAACACAGTAGCAATACTATTAATAAAGGGAAAGTTAGCTTTTATTGGGCGAACCTGTGCCCACAAAACCGGCTACACTTAAAGCACAACGAGAGCCGCGAACACAGTCGGCGATCGTCGAAAATCTGATCAACGGGTGAAGAGCGTCGGCTTTTATACATCAATCGTCGAATGTTCCAGACTAATCGCTGGGACCCGCGCGCCTTCCACAAAGTTCTACATTATTCGCTTCGCGCACACATGCAATCAGATTACACAAGTTTCGGTCACAGACAGTAGATGCAACCATCGATAACATTCCAGAAACTTCGCACACATGCAAGCGCGTCCGGCGCTGTGCGATAACATTTGTTAGGCGGTGAAACGTGTCGCCCCATAAAGACAAGTACATGTGTCAATACCCCCTCTTAAAAAGCATCGACCCGATGCTGCAAACAAACGAAAGTGATAAAGAAAAGCACTCGTAGCAAAGAAAACAAAAATAAGAAAGTTCGTCAGCGTGCGTAACAGGGCTTCAGATGCACTACGTGGACCACTTCAGATCGTGCCCGGCGCCGCGGTGACGGCGAAATGCCGCCTGGCACGACCTCATAATCCAGTTCGCCAACACGTCGGATGATCTTGTAGGGTCCGAAATAACGTCGCAATAATTTCTCACTGAGTCCTCGTCGACGTATTGCGGTCCAAACCCAAACACTGTCACCGGGCTGGTGACAGTGACTACAACCTCCGACGACGAAGCGTCGTCGGAGGTTGTAGTGTCGGCAGTCGGTACGCTGCTGGTTCTTCATCCGTAGGCGGGCGAGCTGTCGGGCTTCTTCGGCGCGCTGGAGATAGGTAGTGACGTCAAGATTCTCCTCCTCAGTGACGTGCAGCAGCATGGCGTCGAGCGTCGTCGTCGGGTTCCTGCCGTAAACCAACTTAAACTGCGTGATCTGTGTTGTTTCTTGCACCGCTGTGTTGTAAGCGAAGGTTACGTACGGCAGGACGGTATCCCAGGTCTTGTGTTCGTCGTCGACGTACCTTGCTAGCATGTCGGCGAGGGTTTTATTCAGGCGCTCCGTAAGACCATTCGTCTGCGGGTGGTAGGCAGTTGTCCTCCTGTGCCTTGTCTGACTGTACTGAAGAATGGCTTGGGTGAGCTCCGCTGTAAAGGCTGTTCCTCTGTCGGTGATGAGGACTTCTGGGGCGCGATGTCGCAGCAGAATGCTTCCGACGAAAAATTTTGCCACGTCGGCTGCGCTGCCTTTCGGCAGAGCTTTAGTTTCAGCGAAGCAGGTGAGGTAGTCCGTCGCCACGATTATCCACTTATTTCCGGATGTTGATGTCGGAAGCGGTCCTAACAAGTCCATCCTGATCTGCTGAAAAGGTCGGCATAGAGGCTTGATCGGCTGTAGCAATCCGGCTGCCCTTCTCGGTGGTGTCTTGCGTCGCTGACACTCTCCGCATGTCTTGACGTAACGGGCAACGTCGGCGGTTAGGTGCGGCCAGTAATACCTTTCTTGTATCCTCGATAGCGTCCGCGAGAAGCCGAGGTGAACGGCGTTTGGATCGTCATGTAGGGCGCGCAGTACTTCTGGACGCAGCGCCGACGGAACAACAAGAAGGTAGTTGGCGCGGACTGGTGAGAATTTCTTCACGAATAGATTGTTTTGAAGCGTGAAGGAAGATAATCCGCGCTTAAATGCCCCGGCGACAACGTCGGTGTGCCCTTCCAAATACTCGACGAGGGCTTTTAGCTCCGAGTCTGCCCGTTGCTGTTCGGCGAAGTTTTTCGCTTAGAACGACAGAAAGCTGAGCTAGTTGGTAAGGATTCATTATGCAAAATAGAAGTGAGGCGTGCAGGCAGGACACAAGAGTAGAGAAGTGGACAACACGAACGCCGACTATCAACTGAAGGGAGCACTGAGGCGAAAAAAGAAAGAAGACACAAAACTCATCTGCGCATGCTCAGGAATGGTAACACCACGTGTCAGTCGGGTACACGTGCCGGTCTACGTGAGAGCTAACTGTTAATGAACTTAATCTCTTCCTTATGTAAAGTAGTCGAAGGCTGACTCACGCACGCACTTCCACCATTATAGATATGCCATGCCTCTACCATAAGACGCGTATCTTCATTCTTATGCTTGTACAATATCGCGCATTCATCTAACTCTGGTGTCCAGTTACAATCTAGGCAATGTAGCGAAAGATTAGAAGGCGATCCACCGGTTAACGACCTTTTATGTTCCATTAGCCTCTGATTGATACACCGTCCCGTTTGCCCTACGTAGAACTGGCCACAGCTAAGGGGAACTTTATACACCACACCCATACGACAGTCAGTAAATTTGTTGTTCTTATTGTGCTTTACTGGACAAACATCTGTTCGTTTTTTGCCTTTTACCCGCTCCTGTTTATTCTGTACGGCAGCGCATATCTTACCTAGCTTATTGGGAGCAGTGAAAGCAACATCAACGTGATATCTACTAGCAACTTTTTAAGCCTGTGCGATACTGAATGAATATACGGAATAGCCACTACTCTTTTTTTGCTATTACTGCTTTCTGTAATCACGTCCGTCCCTCTCGAAACCGACTTCTTTAGGCGCTCAGCCACAGTGGCCACCGCTACACTAGGATAACCTGCTTCTAATAGGCGCCGGACCTGCGCATTAAAACTAGCGCTCATTTTGTGCATGCAGGATCTGGTGAGGGAAGACTTAAGGCACGACATGGCAATTCCGTTTTTTACTAATTTAGAATGCTTGGATTGAAAGTTTAGCAACGGCTACGAAGATCTTGGGGAGTACTGCCAACAAATATGATTTTGTTCGAAGATCAAGGAAATGTCAAGAAACTGAATTACGCGTCGCTGAGGAAATTCCTTGGTAAACTTTAATCCTCCCCCATAAAGTTTATATTGCTCACTTACTGAGGTAGCAGCGGAATCGAATTCTTCCCTATTGCAGAAAATCAGGTAATCATCAGCGTAACGAAATATCTTGATAACGCTATCACCTAAGGCTTTCTCTAAGCAGTTGTCAACCTTACTCAGGTAAATGTTGCTAAGAATAGGGGCAACCTTGGAGCCAATACAAATGCCAAGGAAAGGTGTTTCCTCTTGCAAAGTAAGAGCAAACACCTTTCTAATAATTCACCGTCAAATAACGTACTGGTTCTTGGAGACGCCGTCGTAAGTGATAACCATAGAAGAACCCTTGCTTCAGGTCCTAAGCACTGTTTTAAGCTTAACATAAAACCCGTTGACGTTATAAGTATACCGCGCTGCATAACCAGGTTCGTCCCGGAAGAAGAACACTCGCGCTGTATTTCGGATTGCATTGCTAGCATTAAACAATCAAATTCTCATTTTAAGACGCCTGACCCTGTGCGACCGTTAGTTGATCACCTTGTGGAGCATAAACTTAGACCAGTAATATCCGACAAGGCAGGTTATTTCGTAATTATGCCAGATGACATGTTTTCAGGAAAAGCGATTTCCGCCATAGAAAAGAATTTGCAGCCAGTAAAACTCAAGCCTTCGGTAGTTAAACAACGTGCGGTTGACCTCTTGTCAAGGCATAATCTTGATAGGCTTGTCTTTAATGTCAAGAAAGCTAAATCCCTCACCTTAGAACTGTTTTTCTCGGCCAAGACCCATAAACAAGAAATTCCTTTTCGTGCTATAGTGTCAGAGAAAGGGACGTGGCAAGTCTGTGTCGCTAGTTACCTACAGAACTGCCTAGCTTCACTAGTATTTTCAGACCCCTTTTGCCTACGTAATTCTCAGGCACTAGTTCAGTATTTGAGAGAGGAAAATCCTGGTGATTGTACAGCTTTTAGTATGGCTATCGAAGACCTCTATTATTCTTTGCTGCATGACGGCTTGCTAAATTCCGTATATGAGTGCATTAAAGAACAAGTACAAGAGTCGGCTTTTATTGACAGATGCGGTGTTCCCACGGGAGCTTTTCTAGAAATTTTTTAAATGTACTTGAAGTCGACGCTGATTGGGTGGAGGGATGGCGTTTTTCTGCAGGAATCAGGCATTTGTATTGGCTCAAAGGTTGCCCCTATTCTTAGCAACATTTACCTGAGTAAGTTTGACAACTGCTTAGAGAAAGCTTTAGGCGATAGCGTTATCAAGATATTTCGTTACGTTGATGATTACCTGATTTTCTGCAATAGGGAAGAATTCGATTCCGCTGCTACCTCAGTAAGTGAGCAATAGAAACTTTATGGGGGAGGATTAAAGTTTACTGAGGAGTTTCCTCAGCGACGCGTAATTCAGTTTCTTGACATTTCCTTCATCTACGAACAAAATCATGTTTGTTGGCAGTACTCCCCAAGATCTTCGAAGCCGTTGCTAAACTTTCAATCCTAGCCTTCTAAATTAGTAAAAAACAGAATTGCCATGTCGTGCCTTAAGTTTTCCCTCACCAGATCCTGCATGCACAAAATGAGCGCCAGTTTTAATGAGCAGGTCCGGCGCCTAATAGAAGCAGGTTATCCTAGTGTAGCGGTGGCCACTGTGGCTGTGCGCCTAAAGAAGTCGGTTTCGAGAGGGACGGACGTGATTACAGAAAGCAGTAATAGCACCCCCGCAGGGGCGTCTGCGCGAGCAGGCGTTTCGTGTGTTGAGACACCACGTACACGAGCACACGAGGGTTGGACCCTCCCGAGTGTAGCCGTGCGCGGCTTTGCCGTGTCTGGGGAAAAGCGGATCCTGGGGGTTGAGCCGAAGCTGGGTGTTTGGACCTTTAAGGCCCCCCGGCGGAGGCCACACACCTCTTCGCCTCGGCTTCACATAGACGGCACCTCCAGACTGACCCACCTGGAGGAAATCGGCAGTCGCCTTTTCCTGTCCTCCTCTCCAATCTTCGTCTTTCTCTCCCACTTGTACATCTTTCCTGTCTTCTCTTCACTTCTTATTACTTCCGTATTTCCTGGCGGCAAGGGTGAACCGTATGTAATATATCCTGCCTTGGGTATATATATATATATATATATATTAGGTTATAGCGGCGATGCATGGCTGGCGTCTGCAGGTATTCTTCCAACCTTGTAGCGTCCCCTTGTTGGGCTCGGTGGTGGGTGGCCACCATCGCCGCCGAATTTTCCTGCTCTATATGGCAAAGAACTTTCCTCCGCTACCTGATCGCTTCCTGAAGAGGGGGCGCACCGATGAAACATTCACTTTCTTCATGCAGCCAAAACAATCTTTTCCAAAGTACCATGTTGTACATAGTCAGAACGATAAGAAAACAGTCAGAACGATCTCACCATTTGTTGTAGCGAAATCTCTTCCTGAAGCAATTGGCCCAGGCTATAAAGTAACGAAGATGGGAAGTGGCGATCTTCTTCTCGAACTCCGCGACAAAGTGCAGTATGACAAACTGTCGAAAGTTGTAGCATTTGGGGAAATTACGGTCTCAGTGGGCCCACACAGATCAATGAACACAGTGCGCTAGGTCGTCTCATATGATGACCTCCTCGAACTGAGCGAAAGTGAACTGCTTGAAGGATGGCAAGACCAGAACGTAGTCAAAGTTCAAAGAACAACATTGAGGCGAGATGACAAGCAAATACCTACGAAACACAGAATCATTACTTTCGGAACCTGCAACCTACCTGAAACAATAGAAACCGGTTACTGTAAGCTTCGCGTCAGACCGTATATCCCAAATTCGCGTCGATGCTTCAAGTGTCAGCGCTTTGGGCATGGGTCGCAGAACTGCAGAGGACGTGCTACTTGTGCCAAGTGTAGTTCTTCTGAACACGCTTCTGACATCTGAACATCAATAAACCACTGTGCCAACTGCGAAGGAGACCACACCGCCTACTCGCGATCGTGCCCTACTTGGAAAAAAGAGAAACGAATCATAGAACTGAAAGTAAAACTCAACCTATCATTTCCAGAGGCACGTAAGCGTTTCTCACTCCAAAATCAGTCCAGTCCTTCCTATACCGATGTGGCGCGCTGGGGGGGCAGCGCTACATCTTCAGGCGGCCGCGCAAGTCACACGGAGTGTGACGGCGGTTACGCCATCAGCCCCCCTGGCGGGAGCAGCCACGGCTCTTCCGCCCCCTACCACGAAGGGCCAGCAGACCTCCGAGCCTGCCGGTCCCAGGGCCACTGCTCGTGCAGACAAGCCCGGAAAACCTCCGCGCGTGCCCGCTGAGCGGGCGTCATCCAGCGCCTCTGACGAGGCGATGGATGTAACAAAAACTTCTGCGGCGTCTCAGACGCCGAAGGAACGGCGTTGCTCCCTGGAGCGCGCCAAGAAAAAAGAAATACCCCGCATCACGGGGCCTGGAAAGGTCCCTTGAGCCAACCTAAGTGATATCTCTTGACACACAGCACATAAACACAAACAATATGGATACACAAATATTACACTGGAACGTGAGAGGTCTGATCCACAACCTCGATGATATCAAAGAACTCTTACACAAATACAATCCAAAGGTGCTGTGTGTTCAGGAGACACATCTTAAATCTACGCAACCAAACTTTCTTAGGCAATACGCTATTTTCCGGAAGGATCGAGATGATGCTGTTGCATCGTCTGGCGAGGTAGCAATAATAGTAGACGCAGGCGTTGCTTGTCGGCAGCTGCAACTCCGAACTCCTCTTGATGCAGTTGCTATCCAAGCAGTACTATTCAATAAACTAGTTACTATCACGTCCGTATACATCCCCCCAAGTTATCAACTCTCTAGCACAACATTTCAAAGCTTTATTGATGAGCTGCATCACCCTTACATAGTCGTCGGTGATCTAAACGCGCATAACCCACTGTGGGGCGACTCTTGCTGTGATTCGAGAGGACGGCTTGTAGAAAACATCCTGTTCTCTTCAAGTTCCTGCTTGCTGAATAAGAAAAAGCCAACGTTTTACAGCTCTAAACATAAAACCTTTTCTTCGGTAGATCTAAGCATAGCGTCTAGTACAATTGTGCCATATCTGGAGTGGGATGTCATTAATAACCCTTATGGAAGTGATCACTTCCCCATCGTTCTAAACCTTAAAAAACAAAGGGAGTGTCATGCACATCTTCCTCGATGAAAAGTTGACTCAGCCAACTGGACAAAGTTTCGCGAACTAACACAGCTGCCGTGGAATGATTTCAATTTCAATTTCAATTTATTTTCCCATCTTACAGTACAGATGGAGGGGTTGCAGAAAAAAGCTACACCAGGGTAGCTTGAAAAGTCTACAAACCTAAAATTCAGCAGGGAGGCAGTACTGGAACTTGTACAAAAAAAACAGATAAGTATATAAAGTAATCACTGAAGGATACACGAAACGGCAATACGTGCAAACAAGTAAACTCAAGCCATGTTATTTAAACACATAGTACGAAGCTCCTCGCGCGAACAAGAAAACAAATTAAAATTAATGAGACTATAACCATTAAGAAGAGATGGAAGAATATAGTGAAGGCGTTCTTGTCCAAGTTTAAGTCGAGGTGTCGGTACTATCCATTCCTCGCCATGTCTTGTTGGATAGCTTAACGCTTTTTTCTTTAGTTCTGCTCATTTCCTGAGATTGGTTATATTATTCCAAATTTCCGATTTAAAGACGACACTGAGACGATATTTATAGAGATTATGCACTTTAATTACTCTAGAATGACTAAATAAAGCTACACTTGGATGTCGGTATGACGTATTTTACACATGTCGGAGATACCTTTTTGGATTAGGCGAATATCTCTGAACTTAGCTTAGACGACGCAGTAGCATACATAACAGCGTTCATTATTGAGGCTGCATCAGTATGCATTCCCCAAACAAATGGGTCGCCCTCTAAACGACGTATTCCATGGTGGAATGAGGAGTGTAGGGAAGCCAGGAAAAAGCAAAGCAAGGCTTGGAGCCTCCTCCGTAACTCCCCAACCACAGAGAATCTGATTAATTTCAAGGCGATCAACTCGCAAGGTGGAAGAACGCGCCGCCGCGCTAAACGAGAAAGTTGGAAAAACTACATAAGCAGCATCAACTCGTATACAGACGAACGAAAAGCCTGGAACAGTGTTAACAAAATAAAAGGCCGCGAAACTCATCCCTTACCTTTATTAAATGCATAAGGAGACACTCTGGAGGATCAGGCAGATTGTCTAGGAGCACATTTCGAGCACATTTCTAGTGCATCTCATTACACAGATACATTCCTAAAATACCAGTGACTAGCAGAATAGATGAAATTGGGTCCGAACAGCTCATCCAATGAAGCATACAATCGTCCATTTGGAATGGCTGAGTTCCAGGCCTCACTGAACTGTTGCAACAAGTCCGCACCAGGAAGTGACAGAATAATGTATGAGATGATCAGGCACCTACACCCTGAAACCCAAGAAACACTACTGTCACTCTTCAATTCTATGTTCTCCGCAGGCTACATTCCGTTTGCCTGGAAAGAAGCAATCGTAATTTCCATTCTCAAAGGGGGCAAGGACCCTTCCTCACCCGGCAGTTATAGGCCTATGGCTCTGACAAGTTGTATATGCAAATTATTTTGAGAAAATGATTACTCACCGCCTCATCCATTTTCTTGAAAGCAAGAAGATACTCGATCCCTTACAGTGCGGTTTTAGAGAGGGTAGATCCACAACAGATCACCTTGTCCGCATCGAGACAAATATCCGTGATGCCTTTGTCCACAAACAGTTTTTCCTGTCCGTATTTTTAGATATGGAGAAGGCATACGACACAACCTGGCGCTTTGGAATCCTCCGTGATCTGTCTGAAATGGGAGTTAGAGGCAACTCGCTATTCGTCATTCAGAGTTACCTCTCGTATCGCACGTTCCGTGTTAGAGTTGGTAACGTTCTGTCTCGTCCATTTACACAAGAGGCTGGTGTTCCACAAGGAGGTGTGCTGAGCTGCACTCCTTTTATTGTCAAAATGAACTCCATCCAGACTGCCATGCCACGTAGTATGTTCTATTCTGTATACGTAGATGATATCAAGATAGGTTTTAAATCATGTAATCTAAGTATCTGTGAGCGACATGTACAGCTTTGCATAAATAAATTGTCTAAGTGGGAGGACGAAAATTGACTTAAGCTAAATCCGAGAAAAAGTACTTGCGTCCTGTTCTCTAATAAGAGAGGTACACTGGCGTAACCCGTAATCAATCTCAATGGAGAACGGTTATCTGTGAGCTGTGAACACAAATTCTGAGGGATCCTTCTAGACAGTAAGCTAACCTTTGTGCCACACCTGAAGTATCTTAAGGCAAAGTGCCTCAAGACTATGAATCTTCTGAAGCTGTTGTCACGCACAGCTTGGGGAAGCGACAGGAGATGCCTAATAAAGTTGTACAAAAGTCTAATGTTAACACGCCTTGACTATGGCGCCATAGTCTATAATTCTGCAGGACCTAGTACTCTAAACATGCTAGATCCTGTCCACCACTTAGGCTTCCGCCTTGCTACAGGTGCCTCTAGGACTAGCCCTGTGCAAAGCTTTTACGTCGTATCTAATGAATGGGCCCTATACTACCAAAGGACATATTTAAGTGTTTCGTATGCCTTGAAGGTAAAATCAGCTGTGGATCATCCATGTCATTCAATTATTCACGACTCCTCCACGGCCAGGCTGTTCCGTAACCGCCCAGGTGTCCGGCCTCCTCTGTCCCTCCGGTTGGAAGCACTCTCAGAAAAAACAGGGCTCTTTTAGAGAATGTCTTAATGGCGCCCTCTCGGTTTCCACCGCCTTGGGAGTGGCAAACTATCCAATGTGACCTCTCTTTCTTAGAATTGTCGAAACAAGTACCTGAAGCTCACATACAATCACATTTTATTGAGTTTAAAGAGAAGTATTCCTGTGACCAATATTACACAGATGCTTCGAAGACTCATACTGGGGTTGCTTACGCAGCTCTCGGACCCTCATTTTCAACATCTGGGCCGCTAAACCCACACACCAGTATCTTTACGGCAGAAGCATACGGTATACTTTCGGCTATTAAACACATAAGGCGCAGAAATGTCGCTAAGGCTGTTGTCTTTACAGACTCATTAAGTGTTGTGAGAGCCCTGATTAGCTTACGAAAGCATAAGAATCCCGTTTTGAATGAGCTGTATAGCTTGTTGTGCTCCGTATATATCTGCAACCAAGCGATTATCCTATGCTGGGTACCTGGCCATAAAGGTATAAAAGGCAACGTAGCTGCTGACGAAAACGCTACGTCAGTGAGTTTTAGCGACAAAGATGGAAATATTCCCATTCCTGCCACAGACCTAAAGCCCTTTCTGCGCCGTAAATTGAGGAATCATTGGCAAGCAGAGTGGGATACAGAAGCATTGAATAAGTTACACATCATAAAACCAAAACTGCGGAATTGTATAAGTGAGAAAACAGCACGGTACAAAGGAGTACTTCTTTGCCGATTAAGAATAGGACACACTTACAGTACTCACCCCTACCTCTTGACTGGCGGGGATTCTCCTACTTGTAGTAGGTGCGGCGATAGCTTGACAGTGCTCCATGTTCTTATCCAGTGCCCTGTAATAGAAACAGAGAGGAAAAAGTATTTCCCTTCTGCATATCGGGAAAATATACCACTCCACCCTGCATTTTTTCTTAGTGATGAGCCCCTTTTTAAACTGCAAATAGTTTTAGATTTCTTAGCTGAAACCGACGTTCTGAAAATAATTTGGCCAGGAAATTTTAACACATGATTACCAGCCCTTGTATTCGAGGGCCGTCTTGATGATTTAGTGTAGCTGTTGTCTCGTTTTCGTATGTTTTTTTTATCAAAACACACCTTCCACCGTCCACGTCCATAACTGATCAGTGTCATTATTTTACTAGCTATATATTTACGTCATTTACAACGAAAGTTTTTAGGCCCTTATACAGCCATGTCACACCTACCCTAATAAATTCACTGTTCACGCCATTCAGAATAAATCCTTTATATTACCATTTGTCATGGCGCTCTTTGGCCATAACTGGCCCTTGCACCATTAAAAACCACATATCATCATCATCAGTAATAGCAAAAAAAGAGTAGTGGCTATTCCGTATATTCATTCAGTGTGGCACAGGCTTAAAAATGTTGCTAGTAGATATGATGTTAATGTTGCTTTCACTGCTCCCAATAAGCTAGGTAGGATATGCGCTGCCGTACAGAATAAACAGGAGCGGGTAAAAGGCAAAAAATGAACCGATGTTTGTCCAGTAAAGCACAATAAGAACAACAAATTTACTGACTGTCGTATGGGTGCGGTGTATAACATTCCCCTTGGCTATGGCCAGTTCTACGTAGGGCAAACGGGACGGTGTATCAATCAGAGGCTAATGGAACATAAAAGGTTGTTAACCGGTGGATCGCCTTCTAATCTTTCGCTACATTGCCGAGATAGTAACTGCACGCCAGAGTTAGATGAATGCGCGATATTGTACAAGCATAAGAATGAAGATACGCGTCTTATGGTAGAGGCATGGCATATCTATAATGGTGGAAGTGCGTGCGGGAGTCATCCTTCGATTACTTTACATAAGGAAGAGATTAAGTGCCTTAACAGGTATCTCTCACGTAGATCGGCACGAGTACCCGATTGACACGTGGTGTTACCATTCCTGAGCATGCGCAGATGAGTTTTGTGTCTTCTTTCTTTTTTCGCCTCAGTGCTCCCTTCAGTTGATAGTCGGCGTTCGTGTTGTCCACTTCTCTACTCTTGTGTCCTGTCTGCACGCCTCACTTCTATTTTGCATAATGAAGTTTTCCGCGCTTATCATTCCATGGAAGGCGTCGTCATTCTCGTCATTTAGCGGCGGCGGGTCAATGGGGGCGCGTTATAGGCAATCGGCATCTCAGTGTTTTCGTCCGGACTTGAAGGTTACAGTGATGTCGTATTCTTGTAGTCTGAGGCTCCACCGCGCCAGTCGTCCTGAAGGATCCTTTATATTCGCTAGCCTACACAACGCGTGATGGTCGCTGACGACTTTGAATCGCCTGCCATAAAAATAAGGGCGAAATTTAGCTGTAGCCCAAACGATGGCGAGGCATTCCTTTTCGGTCGTAGAATAGTTGCCTTCCGCTTTTGACAGCGACCGGCTAGCGTAATCTATCACCTGTTCGATTCCGTTTCTCCTCTGGACTAGAACGGCACCGAGGCCTAGGCTACTGGCGTCAGTATGGATTTCTGTAACGGCGTACTCGTCGAAGTGCGCAAGTACCGGCGGCGACTTCATGCGTCGTTTGAGTCCTTCAAGTGCGTCGGCCTGTGGCCTTTCCCACTTGAACTCAACAGCACATTTAGTTAGACGTGTCAACGGCTCAGCGATGCGTGAAAACTCCTTGACAAAGCGCCTGTAGTAGGCGCATATGCCAAGGAATCTACGCACTGCCTTCTCGTTGATGGGTTGCGAGAACAGTGCGATGGCAGCTGTCTTTTGCGGGTCTGGACGGACACCAGATTTGCTGATTTCGTGTCCTAGGAACAGAAGCTCATCGTAAGCGAAGCGGCATTTTTCCGGCTTCAGAGTAAGCCCTGATGACTTGATGGCATCTAGTACTGTGGCAAGCCGCCTGAGGTGATATTCGAAATTGCCGGTGAAGACGACGACGCAATCCAAGTAAACGAGACAGGTCTGCCACTTCAATCTTGCTAACACCGTATCCATCACGCGCTGGAACGTTGCAGGCGCCGAGCACAGTCCGAATAGCATAACCTTGAACTCGTAGAGGCCATCTGGGGTGATGAAGGCCGTCTTATCGCGACCTCTTTCGTCGACTTCTATTGGCCAATAACCAGACTTGAGGTCCATCGACGAGAAGTATTTCGCGTTGCAGAGCCGATCCAATGCGTCGTCTATTCGTGGGAGGGGCTATACGTCCTTCTTTGTGATCTTGTTCAGACGACAATAATCGACGCAAATACGTAGGGTTCCGTCCTTTTTCTTCACCAAGACTACTGGAGATGCCGACTGGCTTTTGGACGGCTGGATGATGTCGTCGCGCAGCATTTCGTCGACTTGGAGCCTTATAGCCTCACGTTCTCGTGTAGAAACTCCATAAGGGCTCTGGCGGGGTGGTCGAGCACACTCTTCGGTTATTATGCGACGCTTTGCGACTGGCGTTTGTCGAATCCTTGATGACGTCGAAAAGCACTTTTTGTATCGTCGAAGTAAGCTTCTCAGCTGTTGTTGCTTAATCATGGGGAGACTTGGATTTATGTCGAAGTCTGGTTCGGGAACTACGGTCATCGGGGTACATGCGGCAGAATCAGAGAGGACAAACGCATTGCTGGTTTCCAGAATTTTCCTCGATGTATGGGATCGTCGTGCCCTTGTTGATGTGTTTGAACTCCTGGCTGAAGTTTGTCTGCAACACTTTCGTGTTTCCTCCGTGCAGTCGAGCGATTCCTCTGGCGACGCAAATTTCACGGTCGAGCAGTAGACGTTGGTTGTCTTCCGTGACGCCTTCTGCGTCAGCGGGTATTTCTGTGCCGACCGAACTAACAATGCTCGAGTGAGGCAGGATGCTCACTTGATCTTCGAGCACACTCAAGGCGTGGAGACTACGAGAGCTCTCCGGCGGTATCGCTTGATCTTCCGACAGCGTTATCGATTTTGACTTCAGGTCAATGATTGCGCCGTGTTGGTTCAGGAAATATATGCCGAGAATGACGTCTCGTGAACACTGTTAGAGGATAACGAAGGTGGCAGGGTAAGTCCGGTCAGGAACGGTAATTCTTGCCGTGCAGATTCCAGTAGGCGTAATGAGGTGTCCTCCAGCGGTTCGAATTTGAGGACCTTCCCATGCAGCTTTAGCTGTGTTCGACTGGGCGGCGATGGGGAGACTAAAAGCAGCAACCGTATCTCCATCGGTTGCTGCTTTCAATTTTCCGGATATGGGCTCGCTGACCGGCGCCGGGCTGGGCCAGTGTATGGTCGGCGCTGCGGCGACAGGTAGCGGCCTGGTGATGGCGAACGCGACGGTCGTCGAGAGCTCCACTGAGTAGCGGTGAGGTAATCGGCAATATCGCGAGGGCGTTCACCTCGCTGCGAGCGCGGAGCGTTGACAGCGAAACCTCGCAGTCCCATCTCCAGGTATGGGCATCGTCGGTAGACGTGTCCCGCTTCTCCGCAGTGGTAGCAGAGCGGGCGGTGGTCAGAAGCGCGCCAAAAGTCTGTCTTCCTCGGGTAGCTGCGCTGGGCGACGGGTGGGCGTGCTGGCGGCGGCGGTGGTGGTCGACGGAATTGCGTCGTTACCAGGCCTGGCGCGGTTGTGGAGGGGGACCTTTACGGCGGGCGACGGCGGCGTAGGTGATCGCTTGCGGCTGAGGCTGCGGCGATTCAGGGGCTACTCCGAGTTGTTGTAGGAGCTGCTAAAGTACGGCGTCGGCAATCGAAGCCACTTGAGGCTGTGATGATGGGAACACCTTCTGTAGGTCTTCCAGCCTGACCACTCGGATAGTCTCGCGTAGGTCGTCGGTGGACAGTGACTGAACTCCGGCGTAGTTTGTAGAGTTCGTGCGGCGGTCGAGTTGGCGGTTTGGCATGTCGAGTGTCTTCTTGGTTCTGGTGGCCTCGCGAAGAAACTCGTCGACGGTCTTAGGTGGACTTCGTACCATTCCGGCAAAAAGTTCCTCCTTCACACCAGGCATGAGCAGGGGGACTTTCTTCTTCTCGGGCATTTCAGGGTCGGCGTGGCTGAATAGACGGCCCATTTCCTCCGTGAAGATCGCGGTTGTCTCATTAGGTCTCTGCACCCGGGTTTCTAATAGCGCTTGGGCTCGTTCTCGGCGCACGACGCTTGCGAATGTCTGCAGGAAGCCGCTTCGGAACAGTTCCCAGGTCGTTAAGGTGGCTTCTCGGTTCTCGAACCACGTCCTGGCCGCGCCTTCCAATGCGAAGAAGACATGTCGCAGTTTGTCGTAGCTGTTCCAGCTGTTAAATGCAGCGACTCTTTCGTATGTCTCAAGCCAGCTTTCCGGGTCCTCGAACGTTGAACTGCGGAATAACGGAGGCTCCCTGGGCTGCTGCAGCACGACGGGGGACGCTGGGGCTGCCATTGGGGTGCACTTGGCGGCGATTTTCCCGCTCGTCTCAGGCAAAAGTCCGTGCTCCGGGGGCAGTCCTTAAAGCCTGCGGCTACCTCGCTAGTTCTTGGCGACCTTGGTGTTGTCTTGCGCGTGAGGGCTTGGGTCACGGCTTTGTGGGGGCGTCCGGTACATGAACGCAAAGCATCTCCACCAGATGTCACGCGGTCGTGACGTCAAAGAACACAGTAGCAATACTATTAATAAAGGGAAAGTTAGCTTTTATTGGGCGAACCTGTGCCCACAAAACAGGCTACACTTAAAGCACAACGAGAGCCGCGAACACAGTCGGCGATCGTCGAAAATCTGATCAGCGGGTCAAGCGCGTCGGCTTTTATACATCAATCGTCGAATGTTCCAGACTAATCGCTGGGACCCGCGCGCCTTCCACAAAGTTCTACATTATTCGCCTCGCGCACATATGCTATCAGATTACACAAGTTTTGGTCACAGACAATGGATGGAACCATCGATAACATTCCAGAAACTTCCCACACATACAAACGCGTCCTATGCTGTGCGATAACAATTGTTAGGCGGTGAAACGTGTCGCCCGATAAAGACAAGTACACGTGTCAATATTCACACTATCAATAAGGTGATAGAGAAATGTGCGGAATAAACCAACTCTTATATATAGCTTTCATTGATTACGAGAAAGCGATTGATTCAGTCGAAACATCAGCAGTCATGCAGGCATTACGGGATGAGGATGTAGATGAGCTGTATGTAAAAATACTGAAAGATATCAATAGTGGCTTTACCGCCACCGTAGTCCTCCATAAAGAAAGCAACGAAATCACAATAAGGAAGGGCGTCAGGCAGGGAGGTATGATATCTCGAATGCTATTCACAGCTTGTTTACAGGAGGTATTCAGAGACCTGGATTGAGAGAATTGGGGATAACAGTTTAAGGAGAACACCTTAGTAATTTGCGATTCGCTGATGATATTGTCTTGCTTAGTAACTCAAGGGGCCAATTGCAATGCATGCTCACTGATCTGGACAGGCAAAGCAGAAGCGCTAGTCTAAAAATTATTCTGCAGAAAACTAAAGTAATGTTTAACAGTCTCGGAAGAGAACATCACTTTACGATAGGTTGCGAGGCACTGGAAGTGGTAAGAGAATACATCTACTTAGTGCCGGTAGTGACCGCGGATCCAGATCATGAGACTGAAATAATAAGAAGAATAAGAATGGGCTGGGGTGCGTTTGGCAGGCATTCTCAGATCACGAACAGCAGGTTGCCACTATCCCTCAAGAGAAAAGTGTATAACAGCTGTGTCTTACCAGTACTCACCTACGGGGCAGACACCGGGAGGCTTACGAAAAGGGTTTTACTTAAATTGAGGACGACGCAACGAGCTATGGAAAGAATGATGGGTGTAACGTTAAATGGGGGCATAAGAAGAGAGCTAATAGGGTGAAGGGAACAAACGCGAGTTAGTGACATCTTAGTTGAAATCAAGAAAAAGAAATGGGGGGGGTATGGGCAGGGCATATAATGAGGGACATAATGATGTCCCCGTTTATGTGATAATGTGATGATGTGATAATGATGTGATAATGTGATAATGTCATCATGCGATAATGATGAGGGGATGGGTCATTAAGGGTTACGGACTGGATTCCAAGAAAAAGGAACGTAAGCAGGGGGCGCCAGAATGTTAGGTGGATGGATGAGATTAAGAAGTTGGCAGGGACAACATGGCCACGATTACCACATGGCCGGGGTAGTTGGAGAAGTACGGGAGAAGCCTTTGCCCTGCAGTCGACGTAGCCAGGCTGCTGCTGCTGCTGCTGCTGATGATGATGATGATAATGAACCTTTGTATTGTACGTCCTGGATTTCATTGTGAACAAGGCTCTCGTCAGGGGAGCCGAAACGTCTTGTATTCTTTCAGTGATCGGTCTCCTTCTCTTTACCCTTCATGATGCCGCCTGACCAGACGGGCTCCCGTCATAACCTCGACTTCATTAACGTCTGCTATTCGATGTATTATATAATGTTTGTGGGAGTGATTTGTAGGTGTATGTGTATTGATTTAGTCCTGTAAAAATTACTTCAGACGTATGCCCGGTTGTTGCAGGTTCACCATTTTTATTCCAGCAGTTCCCTGACCTGTGGCAATGGACATCGGAAAGCCCTTTGGGCGTAGCTTTTCTGCAAATGAGTAGATGGGCACTTATTTTTGTTAGAAAATGATTCAATGAAGAAGTTTTGTTTATTGATTATTATCCTCAGGGCCGAAGGCATCATGAGGGGACTGGGTTAGAGGAAATAAGAAAATAAACAATTATGTGCAGTTATAACGTTTAAGTACAACGGCTTCCGATTACGCAGTTTTATGTAGGGGTAACAACGTCATGATAAATTGATAGCAAACTGAAATAGTAAAGCGGTAAATACAAACGCAGTTAGGTTACAACAATGTTAGCTAGAGCTGCTCGAAATCTTTAGTTATCGTAAATGGATACAACTTTACCAGGAAGATGGTAAAGTTGTATTGTAGAAAAAATTACTGCAAAAAAGTTGTAGTGGGACATGATTCGTTACCAACTTTATAATGGTGTTCAATTCGAGGCGATACGTATTGTTGCTGAAAAAGGGAATTGTTGCTGAATGTGGAATGACAGTATTGTGGTGAAGAGGAAGACGAAGAAAGCGCTCTTGTGTCGGCTGTGCGCGCGATCAGCGTTCGCCTATTGTCAGTGCGACTAGACTGTGCCTAGTGCGTTATAATAAATAATCTTATTACATTTGGTGGAAGGTGCTGCACTCCCCGACTTCACCCTGGAGCTTCGCAGCCGAACTTTACCATCTGCTCCAGCCTCTACTATGAACGACGCTCCCACCAATCCGCTTGGCGCATCTGCCGCTCCTGTCATGTACGGCGCCGTGCAACGGCAGCGGGACCCTCCTGTTTTTAGCGGATCAGGTGAGACTGACGTAGAAGATTGGCTCTCTACCTACGAGCGCGTCAGTGAACACAACAAGTGGGATGACCCGACGAAGCTCCGTAGCGTCATCTTCTATCTTGCTGACGTTGCGAACCTCTGGTTCCACAATCACGAACGGGAACTGCAAACCTGGTCCGCTTTCAAAACTGCATTCGCGGAAGTCTTCGGTCGCCCAGCCTTGCGAAAACTCCGTGCTGAACAGCGCCTCCGCCAGCGCGCTCAACAGCCCGGCGAGACTTATACTAGTTACATGGAGGATGTCGTTGATATTTGCGCCCGTGTCGATTCCACCATGACTGAAGAGGACAAGGTGAAGCACATCCTCAAGGGCATCGAGGACGACGCATTTTAAGTGCTCCTGGCGCGGAACCCTACTTCTGTGGCAGCTGTCGTCACTCTTTGCCAGAGCTTCGATGAGCTGCGTCGACAAAGGGTCCTTGCGCGCAGCGCTCTCGCACCTGGCGACTCTCTTGCGGGCCTCACGCTTCGCTCAAACACCACGCCAGCAGCATCGCTCTCTGTTGAGATTAAGGATTTCATTCGTGAGGAGGTGGCGCGCCAATTGTCTATGCTGCCTCTCAACGATGGACCTCCCCAGCCTGACACCTCTCTGGCTGCTCCCATTAGGGGGGCCATTCGCGAGGAACTTGCTGGGTCTTTACCTTTCGCCCAACCCTGCCCTCCCGTGGCTGCACCTCTGACCTATGCAGAAGTCGCCGCGCGACCTGCGCCGCCGACGTTGTCGTTTCCGGCGCCAATGCGACTTCAAGCTGCACCTTCTCCCGCGTCGCCTCCCATTCCATCTCGACGCCCAGTTCAATCCCCTTGGCGCACACGCGACAACCGACCCATATGCTTCGCTTGCGGTGTCACCGGCCGCGTTGCGCGCTTCTGCCATCGTCGCATGCCACCTGCTAACGCTACTGTCGCACCGCCTGGATATGCCTATTCCCTCGATACTACCGGTCATGCGATGCTTCCCGACCCCGAGATTTCGCCGCCTCCTCGACACCCTGTCGGCACCCATCGTTCGCCATCACCACGTCGTCGCTCACTTTCCCCCTTACGTCGCCGCCAGTCACCTAGCGAGGGAAACTAGTTGCTGCAGTTCCGCAGGCACGAACTGCAAGCTTCGCGACTTCTACAAGGCGCGCACAGTCACCTCGCAATTTATTGGACGTTTTGGTCGAAGGAACCGCCGCAATTGCGCTTATTGATACTGGGGCTGCAGTTTCTGTTATCGACGAAAAGCTTTGTCGCAGCCTCCATAAGGTCAGAACGCCGTTAGCTGGTATGCTTCTAAGCACCGCGACTGCGCAGCACATAGCCCCGCTTGCTCAATGTACTGCAAGGGTGGTCATTGACGGCATTGTCTATGTTGTCGAATTTCTCGTGTTGTCATCATGTTCACATGACATTATTCTCGGCTGGGACTTCTTGTCTCGCCATCGTGCCATCATCGACTGTGCCCGGGCCGAAGTGGCGCTCTTCCCGCTTGCCGACGCCCCGCTGCCTAACCCCTCTGAACAAAAAGCCTCCATGCTCACTATTGTGGCCGATACGGACATACCACCCGACATGTGTGTGCTTGTGCCCGTCTCTTGCTCTACCGCGCCAGACGCTACAGTACTTTTTACACCGTCGCCGATTTTTCTACATCGCAAGGCCCTACCTCTCCCATTTGCCGTCCTCACCACTGTGTCTGGATTATCCTCCATGCTTGTGTGTAACCCGTCTCACTACCATGTGACGTTACTGCGCGGCGAATCACTCGGTCATGTTCAGCCCCTTGACCCGCTTCATATTCTCGATGTTTCCGACGACACGGCCTGTTATGAACTCGACGCCCTCACTTCTCCCGTGCCGTGCACATCATCATCATCATTGTCGTCGTCGTCAGACGTTCTTGAATCTGTCGTAGACGCCGATCTGCCGCCTCCATATCACCAGCAAGTCCTCGCGCTTCTTCAGACTTTTCGCTCGTCGTTTGACTGTGACCAACTATCTCTGGGGCGTACGGCAACCGTCACTCACAGCGTACACACTGGTTCCCATCCTCCTTTACGCCAGCGACCATACCGCGTGTCGGCAGCCGAGCGACAGATCATTAACGAGCAGGTCGACGACATGCTGCACCGTGGCGTTATTCGCCCTTCCCACAGTCCTTGGGCGTGTCCTGTAGTATTAGTACGCAAGAAGGACGGGCCGATACGCTTCTGTGTGGATTACCGTCGACTCAATCAGATCACTCGTAAAGATGTCTATCCGCTGCCTCGGATATATGACGCCCTCGACTCCTTGCAAGGCGCGGAGTACTTCTCATCTTTGGATCTTCGCTCCGGCTATTGGGAAGTGCTGTGATGATGACTGTGAGAAGACAGCTTTCATTACGCCCGATGTCTTGTACGAATTTACCATCATGCCATTCGGGCTCTGCAACGCGCCCGCTACTTTCGAACGTATGATGGACACCATCCTTCGCAACTACAAGTGGAAAACATGTCTGTGCTACCTTGATGATATCGTGGTGTTTTCGCCAGATTTCCCGACGCACCTCGTTCGCTTGCGTGAGATACTGACCTGCCTTACCTCTGCTGGCCTCCAACTTAACATCAAAAAGTGACGTTTTGCTGCTCGCAGGTTAACTATATTGGGTCACGTTGTATCGAAGGACGGTGTGCTTCCTGACCCAGCCAAGCTTCGCGCGGTCGCGGAGTTCCCGACGCCCACTACTCTTAAGGCGCTCCGCAGCTTTATAGGGCTCTGCTCTTACTTTCGGCGTTTTGTGCGCAATTTTGCGACTATCATCGCACCACTGACCAATTTGCTTACCGCTACCAACGGCATCTCCGCGTGGTCAACTTCCTGTGACGAAGCCTTCCAGCAACTACGTCGCCTACTTACTTCGCCACCGATTCTTCGACACTACGATCCCACAGCGCCTACAGAGGTACATACGGACGCCAGCGGTATCGGACTTGGTGCAGTCCTCGCATAACGGAAAGACGGCTATGACGAGTACGTCGTCGCATATGCGAGCCGCACTTTAAAGAAGGCAGAAGCCAATTACTCAGTAACTGAAAAGGAGTGCTTGGCCATTATTTGGGCGCTCGTCAAACTTCGTCCATACCTATATGGTCACCCTTTTGACATTGTCACCGACCACCATTCACTTTGCTGGCTGTCCTCGTTGAAGGATCCGTCAGGTCGCCTAGGCCGATGGGCACTCCGCTTACAAGAATATGATATCCGCGTTGTCTACCGATTGGGCAGAAAGCACTCTGACGCTGATGCGCTTTCCCGATCGCCGCTACCTTGTGATGTGGCTACAGTGTCTCCGCTCTTCGCATCCATGTCAGCCTTCAACGTCGCTGATATGCCGGACGAGCAGCGTAAGGATCCCCTGCTTTCAACTATGCTGAATTTCCTCCACGACCCATCCGCCACACCCTCTTCTCGAACACTTCGCCGCCAAGCTGCTCACTTTACTGTCCGCGACAACGTTCTTTACCGCAGAAATTATTTGCCTGATGGTCGCAAATGGCTACTGGTGATACCACGACACATGCGTTCTGACATATGCGCTTATTTTCATGCTGCTCCTCATAATGGTCACGCCGGTGTTCTGAAAACGTATACTCGGCTAAGGCAGCGTTTCTACTCGCACGGCATGTATCACTTCGTGCGCCAGTACGTACGCGCTTGCACGGCGTGCCAACGGCGTAAAATCCCACAGCGCCCTCCTGGTGAGCTACAGTCGCTGCCCTGCCCGGCTCGGCCCTTCGATCGCGTCGGCATAGACCTATATGGGCCACTTCCCTGCAGCTCCTCGGGTAACCGATGGATAATTGTAGGTGTCGACCACTTGACGCGCTACGCCGAGACTGCCGCACTCCCGGCGGCCTCTGCGCGCGAAGTTGCGTTCTTCGTCTTGCGGAACTTCGTTCTTCGACATGGCGCACCACGCGAACTGCTCAGCGACAGGGGACGTGTCTTCTTGTCCGAAGTCATCCAAGCCCTTCTCGCTGCATGCAGCATCGTTCACCGCAAGTCTACATCCTACCACCCGCAAACGAACGGCTTGACAGAGAGGTTTAACCGCACACTCGGTGACATGTTGACTATGTACGTCGCCTCGGATTACAGTAACTGGGACACTGTTTTGCCGTTCGTCACGTATGCCTATAATAAGGCCACACAAGCTACCACTGGCTTTTCGCCCTTTTTTTCTGCTGTATGGACGAGAGCCCTCGTGTACTATGGACACAATGCTCTCATACCGACCCGACGCTTCCGAATGCCCGCCTGTGTCTGAAGCCGCCAAATACGCCGAGGACTGTAGGCAGCTCGCGCGAACCCTTACGACCGCTGCTCAAGGTCGTCAAAAGCTGCGGCGTGACAGTGGCGCGCTTTCACCAGTTTTCCCGACTGGTTCCCTTGTTTGGTTGTGGGTCCCGCCTCACAGCCCTGGCCTTTCGACCAAACTACTTGCACGTTATGAGGGCCCCTACCGCGTCATAGACCGTACTTCCGCTGTCACCTATGTTGTAGAACCTGTGACACCTTCACCCGACCATAGGCATCGCGGGCGTGACACGGTTCATGTCAACCGACTTAAGCCGTACTATGACCCCCTCATCCTACCTACGCCGTAAGTCGCCAGGATCGCTCCTCTTCTCTCCCGGGGGCCATTGTGGTGAAGAGGAAGACGAAGAAGGCGCTCTTGTGTCGGCTGTGCGCGCGATCAGCGTTCGCCTACTGTCAGTGCGACTAGACTGTGCCTAGTGCGTTATAATAAATAATCTTATTACAGTATAATTTATGAAAAAGGACTGAACGTGCGATTTTACGACCAGATCAAAGTGGGGTAAGAGCAAGGTTGGCTTTCATGGCAGACACACTTGTATTTCTGTTGTAATTACGTAATATGAAGCGAACCGAATTATTTTGCACGAGTTCTAATGAATTAATTAGTTTGTCAATGGCAGCATCTGAAACAGCGCATGTATATTCAAGTTTAGGACGTATAAGGTAGTATAAAGAAGCATTTTTAGGGATGAAGGGGCACTTGAAAAGTTACGGCGTAGATAGCAAAGCATGTGTTTAGCATTGTGGATTACGTAGTCCGTATGAACATTTCAAAATAAATTAGCAGAGATATGCGCACCCAGGTATATATAAGGGTGAACAAATTCCAAGGGAACATTAGTTAACTAATATGTATGCATGATGTTAGTTATTCGAGTAAACGCATCACTTTACATTTGCCAACGTTTAGTTCCATTAGCCAATCTTTGCATCAGTTAGCTACACTAATTAAATCAGGTTGTTAGCATCCTCTGCATTAGTTATTTCACGAAAGATAACACAATCAACAGCAAAGTGAATGTTAGATGATAAGGAGGAAGTGAGGCCGGTAATATAAATGAGAAACAAAACAGACCCGAATACTGAACCGTGAGGTTCAGTGCTCGGTTCAGTACTAAATTAATTAATTATTGAGTGAAATCTCCCACTGCGCAGGTGAAGTCTGTGCAGACGGAGCCGAACCACCCGTACGAGGTCGAGGTTGTGACCCAGACGTGCCCGATGATCTAGCACATGCTCACGCTGACCGGCACCAACCTGCTAACTGGTGAGACCACCGTCACCGAGGAGTGCACAAGTGCCGAGGCGGTGCAGCTCCAGTGGAACCCCAACCAGATCAGCTTCACCAGTCCAAACACCAGCCTCAACTCTACGGCGGGTGCCGCCGCTTTCACGACCGCTGCTCCACCGGCACCGAAAGACTATCCTGCACGTGCCTCGGGCTTTGACAATAAACCAGCCGCTTCAGTGCCTTCGAACTCGGAGTCGTCTTCTTGAAGGCAGGCTTACACATGCTGAAGCTGTGTGCCGATGGGAATTGAATGGAAGAACGCTGGCGTTCCGTCCTGCATTGAGCGCACTTTAGTTGTAGGGCCAATAAAAACACATTAGGCCGAGTTAGGTCGATAAATTATTTGTGCGGAAGTGTATCATGGTTTATTTTTTGGGCCGATATATCACTCCTTTGCGAAAAAAAGCTATTGCCGAAGTAACGCTTCTGCTCCCCAAAGTGAACCGCCTCTGCCAGAAACGACGAGTTGACGTAATGTACATGTGACCTCGCTCTATGGCGTCGTCTGCGAATCTGACAGTGCCAACGTCACGCAAGAGGTACGACAGTCTAAAATAAGCGAAGCCAGTCCGCTTTTCTATTTTCGTTATTTTCTCGCTTACAGAAAAAAAAAACTGTTCTTGCTACGAGTGACTAATTCGTTAGTAGAGAAGCCTGACCATTCAATCTAGTACGATCTATTTTTTTATATTTTTATTACTGTCCCCTACCTAGCGAGCAAGAGTGATTCCTGCTAGCTCTAAATGTCAATACTTTCCCCCACCCACCTAGAAATATCCTCGTGGCCCGTACACAAGTTACCCCGCAATGCCGCTTCGGCGCAGAACTCGGGACCCTTCGACATATTGTAGCGGGTTGCAGACAGGCGCCCTGCTAGTAACAGCGCAAAATGTAGACAAGAGACGAGACAAGAAGACACCAGAAGCGCTGTGGTGTCTTCTTGTCTCGTCTCTTGTCTACATTTTGCGCTGTTACTAGCAGGATGGAAAACCAACAAGCCCATGCTGCTATTCTAGCGAGAGACAGGCACCGTTGAAACCTCCATCACAAGAGTATCTAAGTGCGACTGAACAAGGACGCTGAAAGAAACAGATACACCGGGACAGGGCTAACTTTCAACTGCAGATTTTATTTTCGCTCGCATCGATCGCATCGCATCGACGCCCGAGGCTGGCGCGAGGGGCCTGCGAGGCTCGCAAGAACCATCGGTTGATAACGCTGCCACATGATGGTCGTCGAGACAATCAACGTTGGCAAGGCGAATACCTTGCGGTAGTATTTGCTTTGCCAATCCAAAGCTAAAGATAGGTATGCGAATGCGGTTCGCAGTAACAGTAAGTATAGTGTGAAGCACGGTAACGTCCTAATGTAGTGGAATGTCGGGCAGAGGAGTGACGAGCTACTCGCCATCAGGAACTGATGGGGAGACAACAGTTCAATAAAGGCTATTGACTTTGGTGGCAGGCGAAGAAAGCCGGTGGGGCGTAGGCGGCACTGGTGTGCGTCAGAAGGTTCTCCGAGAATCGGCAACTCAAGACGAAGGGTACTGGGAGCGCAGTCAATAAGGGCAGAATGCACGGAGAGAAAGTCGAGGCCGAGAATTAGGTCGTGGGAGCAATGAGCAATCACGGTGAAAAGGACAGGAGTGTGGTGGCCGGCGATGCTGACACGTGCCGTACACATGCCTACGATAGGCGCAGTACCGCCATCCGCAACACGGATGACGCGTGCCGACGCTGGGGTTGGGAGCTTTTTGAGTCGTCGTCGGAAGACAGCACTCATAATAGAAAGATGTGCGCCAATATCGATGAGTGCCGTGACAGGATAGCCATCAACGTCAACGTCAAGAAGGTTTTGGTTAGTAAGTAACGTGAGCAGAGGATTTGAGCGCAGGGTACACAACGTAGCTTCACCTCCAGAAGCTACAGTGCCTAGTTTTCCGGCTGGATCCGGGAGACGATAGGCGGCGAAGAGAAGCGGCGGGGTTGGGGCGAACGAGACTGATGGCGTCGAGGTGAGGGCGACCGGCTGTAGCGAACGTTCTTAGCAGGAGCATCAGCGGCAGTGGGTTCATGGCGAGTGGCATAGGGAACAGAAGGTCCATAGGTACGGGAATAAGTGGCGGCTTATGTCCGAGAAGGTAGTGGCCATCGGTTGCGGCACTGGCGAGTGACGTGGCCGGTGCGACAGCAGTGGAAGCAGATCGGCCTGTCATCAGGGGTATGCCATTCGGAAGGGTTGCGGCGAGATATGGCAGAAAAGGACTGCCGAGGACGAGGAGTGCCGGTAGAGAATTAGGGAACGTTGGGTTGAGACGTCGGACACACAGAGTTCAGACCCATGTTCTCAAATTCCTGTCTGACTACAGCCTGCATCATCGCAATCGTGGTTGCTGGCGGATCGGGAGGCGTTGCGACGAAAGCTGGCGGACAGGCGGCCTCGAGCTCGCGGCGAACAATACGGGAAACGTCATGACAGGTGGTGGCCCCCACCACGTCAGGTCACCACCTGTGATGACGTCATCCGTATTGTTCGCCCTCACATGTCGACGTAGCAGCAGTGTTGGGTAGCCGCGTGATGTGGTGCGTGGTACGGCGGCTCTTAGCTTGTTCAAGGCGACGGCATTCTTTAATGATGCCGTCGGTTGTCGAGAAGTTACTGAAAACAAGCAAATTGAAAGCGTCGTCGGCGATGCCTTTTAGAACATGTGGCACTTTATCTGCTTCAGACACAGCATCGTCAGCTTTGCGGCATAGAGCCAAGACGTCGAGGATGCATGAAACGTACGGCTCCATAGATGTCTGAACACGAGACGCAGGAGCCTTTCTCGCGGCAAAATTGCGGCCAATGAGGTCGCCGAACAGTTCCCGTAGCTGTTCTTTGAAACAGTCCCAACTGGTTATCTCGTCGTCATGCTTCTGGTGCCACACGCGTGGGGTGCCGCCAAGATAAAAGATGACATTGGCGAGCATAATGGTTGGGTCCCACCTGTTATTGACGCTGGCATGTTCATATAGCTTCATCCAATCGTCAACACCCTGTCCTTCCAGGCCAGAGAACAGACCAGCGTCGTGATGTTGGGCAACCGTGACGATTGGAGCAGCCGGACAAGCCGAAGCCGTTGCAGAGGCGGTCTCGTCACCGGGAGGCATGGTGACAAGCTCGATGTACCGACCACTCCGGAGTTCCGTGGCGAGGACGGGGACCGCTTACCTCCACCAGAATGTTACGTGTAGAAAGACACAGACGGAAGAGGCTATTTACAGGCTATTTGTACTGGACTGGAGCCAGAGCGCCAGGCCGACATTCGCTTGCGCCAACGGCACAGACCCACTTCGTCGTCGTTCTCGCGGCGGCTCGTCTCTTGAGTATCTCCCAATAATATCGTAATAATATATACCGTATGAGCGGAAACAAAGTAGGCAGCAAAAACGAACATTCAGCGGTGCATGTCGACGACCCGTACACGTGTACAAGGCATCGTCACAACATTCACTGCAACAGTTACAACGATAAACCGAGGAATCGTATCTCCTTTTCAGTTAGCGACATAAATGGCCTTATCACGCACCTTTCCTCTAATTTTGCTATTTCATAGGCCTCCACAATCTCCGTTGTCATGCTGCTGTAAGCCCTATAAGAATCGAAGTAGTTTCAAGCACGGGTTTGCAGGGACAATCTCGGTAATGAATGCCCAGATGCCCTATACTCGCCGACAACTTTCTGTGGCAATAATGGGAAAGCTACGGAGGCAACGCGCGAAAAGTGACAGCGCTTCTGAAGAGCGCCGTGTTTTCATCCACGTTAGTTTAAGCTGGGGAAGAGAAAACCTAGACCTTATTAGCAACAGTTAAATGCGATAAGCACTGAATGGGAAAGTTTACTTATTTTGCGGCTTTTCCCTTTCGCGTCAGGGCAGACCGAAACCATCTTATAACGACAGAAAGCTCAGCTAGTTGGTAAGGATTCAAAACGCAAACAAGGGGTAAGGCGTGCAGGCACGGACATGCTCAACTCCTCCGCGACAGAGGTGAGCATACGCATCGGGTATGCTCACCTCTGTCTGTCCCTGCGTCGGGTATGCTCACCAACTAGTTTCAGAGATCAGGCTAAGCGCCTGACAGATTCTGGTTATCCGATGCGTATCCTCACCTCTGTAGCGGAGGGCTTGAGAAGGAAGGGTAAAAACGCGTCGAAGGGAAGCAGTACCGCTGGTAGAGCAAAGAAAGTTGATGTGGTACCATACATTCATTGCATTTCACGTAATTTCAGAAGAATACCAGCAAAGTCGGGCGTGGATTTGGTTTTCTCTGCGCCTGAGCGTCTACAGAACCTATGCAAACAGGTTAATTCAGAGAATAACAAATGGAACGCATGTTCAACTGAACATCGCAAATAATTTTGTAACCTGCACTCATAGCGTTGTCTGTGCGATTCCGCCTTCGTGCGGGAGAACGTACGTTGGTTAAACTGGCAGGGGCGTCCATAAGAGAGTAAAAATCATCGATATAACGTCACTAAGGTAATCTCGCCCATCTGTGCATTCAATGCCGAGACCTTACCTGCGAGCACGTGTTTAAAAGTACTTCTATTTTTCATAAGGCTGAAAGCAGGATGACAAGGGAGATTGTGGAGGCCTACGAAATTGCAAATTTAGAGTAAAGGTGCGTGGGCAAGCCATCAATTTCGCTATCTCAAAAGGAGAAAAGATTCCACGGTTTATCGTTGTAATCACTACAGTGTATTTTTGATCGTGCCTTGAACACGGTACGTGCATCGACATGTACCACAGAACGTTCTTTTTTTGTGTGCCCCCTTTGTGTCTGCTCGTACGGTATATATTTATTGATGTGAGCGAAAATAATATCTACAGTATAAAGTTTCAGCGCTGTCTCTGTGTATCTGTTTCTTTCTACGTCCTCGTTCAGTCGCGCTTACACACACTAGCATGGATTCAAACTATCTAACCTGCCAACGTCTTTTAAGCACGTTTATCACACCATGCAAGGAACTTTGGGAGAGCGTTGGCTGGCTCCGACATCGAGGATCAGCAACGGCTGACCGCGAGGGCCCACGACGCGGCCCGGGCTCCAGTCATATTGTAATGAGGATGCCTCTGCAAAGCTGCATTCACAAAATAATGAGCAAAACGAAACCTAGGTAAAAGCGAAAGCCAGCGCTTCGACAATTGGGCTTGTCTATGCCAAGGCGGCATATGCTTGCCTCGGCAGACAATATGTATATATATTGTAACCGACAGTTACAACAGCCGTTTCTACGAAAACCAACTTATTCTGGGCGAACCTGTGCCCGTCAACAAAAACCGACTGAATACTCAACAGCAACAACAAAACGTTCCTCGAGCTACGCTTCTTCGAACGTCGTTCTCTTTGTCGCCTCCTGTCGCGTGCCAAGCGTCCGATTCTCGCGCACGAGCCGCCGGTCTGTCAGCCTAGCGTTGCCTTGCGGTGCTTTGCTGGACGCTCGCGGTGTGGCGGCTCTTTGAAACGTGGTTGGGATGTGTCGGTTGTCTTTTTCTCCTCGCAATGCTGGCGGCATTAGCCCCCTCCGAAGAAACATCGTCCCGATGCGTAGAAAAGGCCTAGAGAGGCCAACTGCTTTAAAAGGACAGTGGTCAGAGGATGCCCGGTGCTAGGCTTGATCGTACGTGCAACTTCCGTTAATGCCTTTCATGCTATAGCTTCAGTCGTACTACGTTTACCACCTCTGGGCGAGTCCTGCGTCGTGTGGAGCAGACTTGGCCTTCAGGAGTGTCCTCGTAATTTAAGGGACTTAACCGGCGAAGTAGTCTGTAGGGGCCAAAGTAACGGCGCAGTAACTTCTCCGAAAGACAGGGCGCACGTATAGGCGTCCGTACCCACACTTTGTCTCCGGGGTTGTACTGTACCTCTCTTCGCCCTAGGTTGTACCTGTTTGCGTCGACGTATTGCTGTTGTACGATACGGTGCCTTGCTAACTGCCGCGCTTCTTCTGCCCTTTCTATGTACTCACTATCGTTAGGGTCGTCTTCGGTGCTGTTGTTTACAGGTAACATCGCGTCTAGTGTCGTTGTTACTGCCCGACAGTAAACAAGTTCAAACGGCGTGAAATGTGTGGTCTCTTGTACTGCCGTATTATACGCAAAGGTGGTATATGGTAGAATACTGTCCCATGTCCGATGCTCGACGTCCACGTGCATTGAGATCATATCGGCGAGCGTTCTATTGAGCCGTTCAGTCAGGCCGTTTGTTTGCGGATGGTACGCTGTGGTTTTTCTATGAGCAGTATGTGTTAGTTTCATAACAGACTGCATCAACGGGCCACAAAAGCTGTTCCTTTGTCTGTTATGAGCACCTTAGGCGCCCTGTCATAACACTATGTGTGTGACAAAAAACTGAGCCACTTCAATGGTGGTTCCCTTTGTAAGAGAAGAGGTCTCAGCATAGCGAGTCAGATAATCGGTTGCTACCACAATCCACCGCTTTCCTGAGGTTGAAACAGGAAATGGTCCAAGTAAATCCATTCCTATTTGTTCAAATGGCGCTGCTCGTGGCTGTATCGGTTGCAGAAAAGCTGCTGGTTTGAGTGGCGGTGTTTTGCGCCTTTGACAATCTCGGCACGATTTGACATAGTGCTGCACTGAATTCATCAACTTCGGCCAGTAATATTTCTGGCGGATTCTCGCCAGAGTCCTACTAACGCCTAAGGGGCCAGCTGCAGGGTCCTCATGGCAAGCTTCTAAGATCTCTTCTCGCAGCGATGATGGTACGAGAAGTAGAAAAGTCTCACCACTGTGCTCGAAATT